>NC_141611.1:44321735-44669557 GCF_047967505.1 Dipteris shenzhenensis
TTTATAGCATGTCTCATTTTCCCTTGGATCATTATGTCATGCATCATAAGAAAAACATCATAAGTAGGTTCTTCCAAGGGAAAAGCATCCAAAATAGCTTTCATTATTTTCCCCCTTTTTTCCCTCCATGACATAAACACTTTAGCTATCTTCTTTAGTCTCTACTTACATCCTTCAAAACTCCCTCTTTTTTGTTGTCATTAAAATAAATAAACTAGGGTGCGGTAGGCCGCAATGTGAAAAATATTGATTCTAGATTAGCGATGTAGAAAGGTTTTTTTGAAATAACGGAAAAAAATATTAAATTAGAATTAGAAATTGTTAATGCATAAATTGTAATGTTAGCTATAGAATAAATAGAAATCTTAAAGTGGAATTTGAAATTATTTACGAATATTTAATGTAATTTCATGTATATGAGTGCGTAGACAAATTAAAACACTGAATAAAGAAGAAGAAGAATTATATGAATTGTATTCTGAATCTTTGGAAATGAAGTCAAACAAATGACATTGTTGCTTAAATCAAATTGTTCCGCTCTAAGTAGTAATATTTTCGTGCTCGTAGGGTGTCTTTTTATATTATTGTAACCATTTGAGCCCAATGTTGTTTCTATTCGAGCAATGTATTGACGCTCTAAGTTATTCGATTCCACTATAGTTAGAGTTGATGCCAAGACCTCCACGTTGAAGTTTTTTTCAAACGGTTTGTACCTGTGGACATCATTGATCATTTTAGATGGTGGGTTAGTTTTTTGTCGTTTTAGACAGGTTTCAATGTTTGTAGGTTGCCCAATATATTTTTTTCCATTTCGTAGATAAGTGATGCAATAGATAAATTTTGTTACCGATGTGGTATTGTTGTTTGACATGGTTGGTTCCTTCTTTGTGTTTCCTGATCATGAAATTGAATAAAGTATGAGTGAAAGTTAAATCTATGATATGAAAAAGAAAACATATTTTGAAAGGATGTTTTATATTGTCGGTAGGGTTTTACCTTAATTAGGCTGCTTCTTGGGTTCTGGGAAGATTGCTGCTAATGGCCCATAGCTTTCTTTTGTAAATTTTGGGTCAATTTTATATGCTATCTTATCAATGGTTACTAGCCATTCGCCTTGCTATAAGTTGTACGCATCCTTGAATTATTATCATATACGATCAGCTGCTTGGTTGTCAAGATCGGCGAGCTCTTCAAGTTCAATGTTGAAGGCAAAGTATAGAATTGTTATGCAAAAGATTGATATTTCCTTGGTATGTTTATCAAGTATCACTTGTGCTTTTTCATCTAATATTTCCTCCTCCTTTATAGCTCTTGGGATAGGTCCATAGTGAATTACCTCTTCGCTTGATGATAAAGTAGAAGAGCTCCTCTCTGCCTCCACTGCATGTGGCTGCTCCCTGAACACCACATCATGGCTCGCTATCATCTTCTTTGCCTCTTGGTCATACAACTTATAGGCTTTCTTCTCATCACAATAGCCTAAGAAGATACATTTGGTGCTTTTTGATTGTAGCTTGTTTCTCTCTTTGTCTGGTACATGCACATAGCATTCACACCCAAACATTCTGAAGTGGGAGACATATGGCTTCTTACCGCTGTAAGCCTCATGTGGTGTTTTATCTTTGAGTGCCTTTATATAGCTGCGATTAAGGATGTAAACCGTAGTATTGACAACCTTAGCCCAAAAGTGGTTTGGCAGTCCAACACCTTTCAACATATACCTTCCCATCTCCACCGTGGTCCGCATTCGGTGTTCAATAATCAAATTTTGCCGAGGTAAATGTGGTGTCGTTGTTTGTCGCTTGATCCGTTTGCTCTTGCAAAAATCTCCAAACTCTGTAGAAACAAACTCACCATCATCCGATCTGATTTTCTTCACTTTTCTCCCTGTTTCATTTTCAACAAGTTGTAGCCATTCTTTAAATTTACCAAAAGCTTGAGCCTTTTTGCGAAGAAAGTACACCCACATCTTCCTATTATAGTCGTCGACAATCAATAAAAAATGGGAAGATCTTCCCAAGGCCTGTGTAGGCATCTTACCGCACAAGTCAACATGCATCAACTCTAGAGGAGCATTTTCTCTATTCTTGCTTTCTTGTGGGAATGCTTTTCTCTGTTGCTTGCCCATCATGCAAGCTTCACATGGTTCTTTGATTTCTGTGACTGTAGATCAGTGAGTAACCATACCTTGCTTCTGCATCTCCTTCAGCACTGCAAATCTGATGTGGCCGAATCTTTCATGGTAAAGTCTGCTTGTGCTCACTCCAATGGTGGCTGTAAGAGCACTTAGCTCATACAAGTTGTTCCTCCTTACTCCTGTGCTAATAAGATTGCCTGCACTATCCAGAATTTTTGCTCCTGTCTTGTTGAACCTCACCTCATGATCAAGGTAAGTTATTAAAGCAACGGATAGCAAATTTCTTTTGATTTGTGGAACATACATCACATTAGATGGTTTCTTAACATCTCCATTCACAGAAACAAATGAAATCGTACCTATATCCTCAACAGGGCATTTTGTGTTATTACCAACCGTCACGGTAATGGGTTCTTGTAGAGGCTGCATGAAACAATATAGACCCTTCTTGCAGGTTATGTGACGGAAGGCACCACTATCCAACACCAATGAATTAGTGGTTGAAGCTTCTTGAACTGAGGAACACTCTTCCTTAATAGCCAGAAATAGATCCAACTTTGCTTCCGCCGTGTTAGCTGTCTCTTTCCCCTTATCTGTCTTCTTCAGCATACCATTCTTTTCATTTGCTTTCTTGACCCGACAATCTGCAATCATATGGCTCTTCTTTTTGCAGTAGAAGCATTCTCCCTGAAACTTTTTCTTGTCGCCCTTCTTCCTTTTGTTACCACTAGTAGAGGACTCACCTTTGGTAGAGGAACCACCTTTGCCTTTCGCAATGGCAAAGAAAGCAGCATCCCCATTGCTGCCTCCATCTCGAGCTTTAAGCCTCAATTTCTCCTCCATAAGTAAAGTACAGAACTCCTCAAATGACAATGGTTGGGGTCTCACCTAAGTGTTAAGCGTTGTTACCAATCCATCAAACCTTAGTGGACATCTCCGGAGACATCGCCAAGCTAGCTCTTTGCTAGTCTTTTGTATCCTAGTACCAGCCATCTGGTAACGCAGATTTTTAATTCAAGTTATGAACACCTCCGCTGTCTCTCCTTCATTAAACTTCTCTACTGTGAGCTGATTCTCCAAGTTTTGGATCCTTGTTTGATTCCACGTCTCATACTGACTCTTCAATATGTTCCAAGCCACACTTGCCTTAGATGTATGCTGAATCAAGGTCAAAACACTATCAGTAGTACTTGTAACCAGGGCACACTTGCCTTAGATATATGTTGAATCAAGGTCAAAACACTATTAGTAGTACTTGTAACCAGGGCACACAGAGCATCTGCGTTCTTGCATTTCCAAGCTCGTAGAAGGTTAGCATTGGGAGGTATCATACTCCCCGGATTTGCTGGGTCGGGGGTTCCTTGTGGTTCTGGGTCAGTCCTCGGTACTGTCTCCAGAAGCTCATATGAATCCAGAATAGCAGTAATTTTAAACTTCCACAGAGTGTAGTTTGTACCATCTAGCTTGCCTTCAGTGAAGGTTGGTGGGTGAACCCTCAACGCTTGGATTGTTGGTGCAGCAATAGTTGTTGAACTCAAGTTGCTTCCTGTTGAGTCGCTTCCTGTTGCCATCACTCTATATGCTGTTGAAGCCCTCGTCTCTCTTCTATTCTTCAATCCTTAGAGCCACCTGGGCTCTGACACCATGTTAAATTACACGGCGCAGCGGAACAGAAACTGAACAAAGAATATAGAGTCCACAGCAAACTGGAGAGAAACAAACTTTTTCTTCAATACTAATGTAGTATAGATGATGGCTTCGTCCACTCGTGCGCTCCCACAGTGGAGCTTAGATGGTGATCTAGACAGATACTAGAAGATTTGATCTGATCTGAACTGATTTGATACAATGGACTGGGGAGATCGCCTCTTTATAGCTATGAGGGTGGTAGTCGGATCAACGTAGTCGGTGAAGTCGACCAGTCGACCTAGTCGATGGAGCCGACCAGTCATCCATGGAATATTCAGGGAATATTTTCTATTCCATCACCTCGGGGACTTCCACCCTCGAATCCCCACCAGGGGGGCCACTGGCCCCTAAGCCCCAACAAGAATAAGAGGCTCCCACACAATCATCTTTCTACCATCAACAATCTCATTGATAGACCTCATCTGACATGCAAGTCAGGATCCATTCAATGTCCCGGGCTCACACATGGCTTCTCCTCATATGGGGGCCTTACAACTTGAGCACCTTGGACCACTGGTGGTTACCTGGATGGTGGGGCATTGACCATATCTAACACTCCCCCTCAATGTCCACCCGTAGGTGAACTACCTTCTCGGCCCAATGCCGAATCTCTGAAGATGACCCTGAAGCTGATCCTTTCTGAGTACCTTGGTAAGGATCTGCTCCATTTTGCTCTATTGGATAGTAAACCAATTCCACTATCCCGTCCTCGATCAGATCATGCACATAGTGATACTAAATCTCTATATGTTTTTTGCGCACATGAAACAGTGGATTTTTAGCAATGGCCATGCAACTTTGATTGTCGCACCTCAGCACAGTTGCCTCATCCTCTTGCACTCCCATGTGCCATAAGATCCTCCTCAGCCACAATACTTCACATGCAGTAAAACATGCTGCCTTGTACTCAGCCTCGGTAGAAGACAATGCCACTGTTGGTTGTTTCTTACTGATAGGATGGATTGTTGTGACACAGTAGTTTGGCAAGTACCTTTGTCGAATCTCGGGTGGTGAGGAGTCGATCAAGTATATAGCCTCGTTGCGATGAATAGTGGCTACTTGTAAACACGTTAATGTTGCCTCGGTTGGTGATGTTGGTTTGGATATAGCACGTATGCGGCAACCATCTTCAACTTTAATGGATCAAGTGTCTCAAGGACCAATCCTTTTGCATCTTCAATATTCAAGTTTAGATTTCCTATAGGCTCCGTCTTCATGACGTACTTTAGCAAGTAGTATGGGAGGCCGATGTTTGTGATTCTTTGAATGTTCATGTGCCCTTGTCATAATAGCAATACTGCAGCATGGTATGGGACCACATTGCAGTGTTGTTGGCTAGGTCAGTAGTACATCCATCGATGTATTTGCGGATCTACAGATGCCTTTGGCTCTAGATGGTTGTCGAAAAGAAAACCATACTTGCACTTGGTAGATAGTCGTGGATCGGTCTTACAAGCACTGTTGCATCTATGCATTTGCTTTCTTTGGACAAGCCTGTGTAACCTCATTTCTAATGAATGGTGTGGAAGTTGTGAACCCTTGTCTTCTTCGAATGGGACATGAGCATCTATTTCATTCATTACTCGCTCAATGTCATCGTCATGTAACCATAGCATAATGTGCGCATGGAGCGATCCTCGACTCTGCACTTCGTATCTGAATCGTCATGTAACCATAGCATAATGTGCGCATGGAGTGATCCTTGACTCTGCACTTCGTATCTGACTAAGTAATGCTTTACCCTTCCTAATAAGCCGTTGTCTCTTAAGATGTATTGCTATAAAAACTTTGAGTCACAGGTGGAAAATCATTGCACACTCGACGGGACAGTCTTGCTAGGTGAATTGTGGATTATATTGCTTGACGAGTTCTTCAAGGTCGTCAAACTCTAACCATCGTGTGTTCGTAACCTCATCAATTGTCAACGTTAAGAATATGTGAGGTAGGCCCCACTCATCAACCATTGTCATTAGATCCTTCAAGTTCTTGCGATGCCAAGAGGGCGAGCCTAGGATTGTTGTTGGGATTTCAAACTTTAAAACGCCTCTCATTAACTCATCGTTTGTCATGTTTGGTCTTTCACACCGCTTCCGATCGATATCTCTTTGTAAAATAGCAGTCTGTGTCCCATGCGCTATCAGGAATGCTTGGCAGACTTGGTACATAAGCAACAAATATGGTTTGTATAGTGTGAATAGCGAGAAGAATGTTGAAATTCTCATTTTTAAGTACTCATGAAAGAAGAGTCGACCATTATGTGCACCATGACCGAAAGGGAATACGAATGGAAAAAGCGCGTTCTCAAGTGTCGGCTCCTCGCCTTGTATGGCATTTTGTGCTGCAATCACTTCTCGTTCGATCAAATTTCCCTCTGTATGTATCATGATAGTTCTGACTTCTCTCATCGCTGGCCTGAAAAATTGTGACTTATTTGGAACGTGGTCAATTCGCTCTAAGATTGACAAATAGTTCCTGTCATGAGCACTACCCATTGCCTCAAATGGAGAATCAACCGAATGTTTTTGTATTATTTCTGTGATAACATCTGCTGTGACAACATTGATTCCTAGCCTCGGATGAGGCCTCTTAAGCATCGTCTTGTATCATTGTAACAATGTGTTTGAGACGAGATTTAGAGATAGGATGTCTTTAGTATCTGATAAAAAATCTTCAGTGCTTTGGCAAAATCGCTCTTCGCAATTCCAACGTATTAAAGGATTATCCAATAATGACCTTGATGTCAATTGTTCCACTGCCAAAGATCGCATGACTCTTGTTATATTTAGGCTAACATCTAATAGTTGTTCTTTATTAATGTTGGATTATTTATAGAACACATAAACTAATTTTGTACTCGCTTGCTTATGATAGATGCACGACACCTACATTTAGAATAATGGCAACAGGTAGGATTATCAAGAAATGGCGCCTAGCTTTAACTAGGACGTCAGACAAAAAGAATACAACCTTCAACAATATCCTGGATGTTTCTAGACAGATTGCTAAGTGAATGGAATAGTGATTGCTTGCAATGCATTAAGAAGCTACAACTCTATGCATCATGTGAAAAATGCGAGCTTTGGACTGGGAAAAGCAAGAAACTTACACAATCTAATAGTCTACGACAATCCAACATAGTACCTCCTTATTGCTTCTCCAATGTCTTGCTACACATACACATCGAGAAGTCTCACGGAGAACTAGCAACATGCATGACTTGCAAGGCATGTGTATCACATCCTTTTTGGAAGCTCTATGAAGTCAACCCCATCCAAAAGAGGCAAAATCAAAGTTATTGAAAATGAGTCTGACTAAGTTGACTGTTTAACTTGGAATTATCTTGTCTTTTTTGAATGAAGAAATTGGACTTGGAAACCATCATATTATAAAGTATTTATGCTTCCTTGTTGCAATTACTTAAAATTTGTGAATTTATGTTTATTTGTTTGCATAGGTAATGTAAATTAAAAGCACAACATCTAGTTTATTTGCTAGCAATGTGAGGTCATTTGTTGGCAATGTACATGCAATAGGCTTTGGAAAATGAATAATAGCATAATGTTTCATTTTTCCAATAAAACGAAGGAAATTATTAGTTCCCTATTTCTTTAAAAAGAGTTGTAAATGGATTTACACTTTCCTTGGTAGCAATGTGAATCCTTACTCCTTCTTGTATTTGTATTTGCAGCAAGCAAGTAAGCAACTTATGTGTAAGGAAGAAAATGATGAAGTTAATTCTCACAATGCCCCTAATCATTCTTACAACTTCAACCCCATCACCTCATAATTTCCCCCCCACTGCAAAAGTAAATTTTCCATCCAAAGAAAACTTTGTAGGAGGGGGGAATTCTTCGGTCTTGCTAAGCATAACTCAGCTATTAGATTGTGCACCTCATAGAGTTGTTTTTGAAGGAAGACTACTTTACACGTACGGTACATAGAAAGTCACAAATCCAAAATACCCAATTTTGTAGGAGGGGGGAATTCTTTGGTCTTACTAAGCATAACTCAACTATCAAATTGTGCACCTCACAGATTTGTTTTTGAGGGAAAACTATTTTACACATACGGTACATACAAAGTCACAAATCCAAAATACTCAACATTTTTTAAAGGAGACTTTATAGACAAGTTTTGGTCTCACACTATTAAATTGATCATACCTTCTACTTACATTCACCAATTTGTTAATTCCTTGCAAATTGGAGAATTCTATAGAATAGAGGGGACTACTATCATGCTCAGAGACATAAATGAAGGTGGAACTTCCAAGTTCTCACTACTTGTTGATGCTACTACTTGCATCATTAGAGGAGAATCTTTTGAAAGAAATCTTCGCTTGCTACTCAATCATTCAATTTGAACGTGTTTCTTGGGCCACAGATATGATTAACTTTGGCAAGTTGCAAATATCCAATGTCATATGGGAACACTTGCAATTGTGATAATCAAAGTAGCAAACAATGAGGGCATGGCAGACCAGATTATTGTTGCAGATAGACCACGAGAAGTTAGACTCTCTTTTGTTTTCTTTTTTTAACTATAGCATGCTAACTTTGGACATTGTAACACACTCTCATTCCAATATTTGTTTGATATAGTTGTCCTTTGTCAAGGAAAGAAAACCCAATTTCACTCAGTTTGTATAAGAGTTCAATGAAGAAGGTATGGTTATGTACATTTTGAAGTTCAATGTGTCTTTCTTAAAAGCAAAGGGCAGAGATTCCAGATGGCCCAATCAAGGATGACCTAGAAATAGCTTTTATTAGCCAAGTTCATGACTTAAGTATGGATCTAAGGTAAATTCCTTGTCTTGCAAACTTTTTAGTTGTTTTTCGCTTCATGTTTTGACACATTGATTGTTCTACATTATAGGTGTTTGGTATCTTACACTTCACAAACGTTAATGTGGACTTGCTTGAGTACAGTTGTGAGGCTTATGGTGGCTTTCACGTAAGCGAAGGTCCCCTACAGCCTTATCATGCTACTCTTGCAAACCTGTCCTCAAAACATTGTTCAAGTTACTGGATTGACCGGAGACATAGTGCAACGCGGTGGTGAGCAAGTCCCAATTCATAGTAGGGATCCATATGTCGACATTGTGCTCTGTTTGGATGTCCCTTTCCTCCAACTATATGAAGAAGATCTTATGATGGCACAAAGTAAACTTAAGACTTGTGAACCTAATGGAAGCTTTACTACTAATAGCTCCGGCTTTCTTATTGCATTTGAGTCAAATGCATGATGTATCTTTTATATGTTCAAAAGATGTTTCCTTGGTACTTTCATTTGTAAAACGTGCAATTGTTTTTGGTTGTCCTTAGAAACACAACTTATTCCATTATGATTGAGGAAGTCTCATCAACAAACTATGGACACAGAACAACTTCAAACAAAACAATTTTCCCAAAATGTCTCTTTTATTGTTAAGAATCCTATGAACACAAATGCTTTGTTGAGTCTTTTAGAGTTTTCCCTAGGTATTAATTATCAACAATTGCTAAGTATGATATTGGAAAACATTATGTCCACATGTAGTACATTTAATTCTCCATGGTACTTGTTGACTACAATGGCTAATGATGTATTGTTGACAATTGAGGATGTACAAAACTTAGCTCAAAATTCTTCAAGATCTCATGCATTGATTGTAGACATCCTTCAACGTCTTAATTCCATATTTGGAATTTCATTTGCTTTATTATGCTATGATGGAATAGAACTTTCAAAGAAAACTATAATAGGCCACAAAAAAACAAAACATTGCAAAAACTTTGTTGTTAGGTGAATCAAATCATGTTTCCATAATCACTCCATTGATTCATTAGTATATGGAAAACGTGCTTACAAAGTATGGACTAAGCAAGATGAAGGTCTACTACAACAACTGGTTTTAGGAAATGTAAGCTTGCTTGCAAAAGACATTGCATCCCTACTCCATAGGAGTTCTTTGGAAAGTCAATATACAATTCAAGCTACTTTGAACAAAATATACAAGATTGGAAGAAATGTTCTTGCACCCATTAGTACTTTTAGCGAGCCAAATTCACCAAGGGGAGCACCAACAATTACTAATAAACTTTTTGGATGCAAAAGAAAAAGAAACCACATTCCATACGAAGAACAATATGCCAAAAAAACTTTGGATAGACCGAGTTTTCCATGTATCCATTGTGATTCATTGAAATTAGTTTCAAAACTAAGGAAGCTAAAGACAAGCATGGGAATATTTCTCCAAGCAAATGGCATAAATATATCAACATACAATTTGAAAAAAATATGTTTATGTTCAATCAAGAATGAGAAAGTGCCATTACTATCTTCAAAAAACATGAAAATGGTTCCAAAAAAAACATGTACAAGAAATCTCAATGACATATAAGCACACTTAGTCTCTAACGGAATCCCATTTTTTCAAATTTGAGAGCTATCATATGAATGTCAATATGGTCTACATGGAAGTGTTGTCAATGTGTTTGCTGATGTTAATAGAGCTGAACATGTCTTGCCAAGTTTCATGAATGAACATGACACCATTGTTGTTGCAATTAAGCATAAACTCACATTCAAGCATAGCTACATGAACATTTTTTGGATCACAAAACCCACTGTACAAAGTTCTAGCAGATTATCAATGCTTTTATCGCCTATACTACCGACAAAAGTATCAAATATGGTAAAATTTCCAAGGAGTTTTTTGATGGAATATCAATGAAATAGAGCATTGTCAAGAATTATAATAGATAGGATTTATTTTTTGCATGGTTTTTCATCATGTATGGATTATGCAATAACATAAATGAGCATGTGTAATCTTTGTAGATGTCTTCAAGCTCATTGGAATCCAAAGAAGAGACTAATAGATAAAATATTTATCAACAAGTCTTGTGTGATTGTGTATGATGCAAAGGAAAAATAAGTAGACTACACAACATATCAATTGCGCACATAAAGATATATGGGCACTTCTAACCTTTATCTAAGATACAGTTGAATGATGAGTTAGACCATGGGTGTTGAAAAATGAAGAAGAGACTTATCTCGTGAGTATGAAAAACTCAACCAGGTACATGCAACTTAAAGAGTGCCTTTACTTCAAATGAAAACTAAGTGGTCTAAAGTTGTATGATTGGTACAAAATGATTTAGGTAACACTACTTCCACTTGAGTTGACCCCATTTTTGAACTCTTGTTTTATTTTGGCTGACAAATCATTGTTTCTATAGTATGGACTTCCAATTGCTTTGTAGGGTTGTAGTGCTAAAGATGCATTAGAGGCCATCAACAAGCTCAGTCTATTTGTAAGGTATCTTAAAGGGTCTACAAATGCATATCTAATTTTCCTTCTCATTGCAAAAGCAAGTTCCATTTCTTACCAACATGTAAATGTAGGCAGATATCATCATAACAGATCAAGAGATCATCCATTTCGCAAATGAGATTTCTCATAATCAAAGACTTATCTTTGATTGGAAAGGCATCTCCAATGAGTATCGTGGACATCCAATTGCATCTACTCATGCACTCGGTAGGTGAAGTGGCATATACAGACACTTTGCACAACCGATGGATGTTTTTCTTGGAATGGTTTATGAAGGCATTCACAGGGTATGTAAGATAAAAGGCTAGACTAGAGGGAAGCGAGGCAGTCGATAGAGCAAGCGAGGAAAAGCGAGCGGGCCCAAAAAAGCGAGTGAGCTTTTCCACAATCTCCTTATCGAGTATTGAACATAGCTTTGTGGAAACCACTATTTGGAAAGATTCTCGAAAATAAAACTTATCTTACTATGTGTAACTATAGCAACATTGCTAATTATATTCTACCTTAACTTCCAATTGGAGCCATACTCACATTATGCAACAATAGTATGTGAGTTTGAAAGAAACCGAATTTCCACTCCAAAGTAGAGGATTCCATTACTGATACAACAATTCTTTTGCATTTGAAATGGGTCTTATTATTACAACTCCTTCAATAATCAAAACAAATGCGTTGCTTAATATGTTGATCTTAGTACGTAAATATCACTTCACCCATATGCGGGGGAAAAAACTATCTGTAGACTTCATAGCATGGGATTGGATCAACACTTATGACATTCAAAATGGTTCTTCTTATTAAAAGTGTTATCAACCATGAAAGAAGTGAATGTTTAAAAATAGTTCACCCGTATCTTGAAAAACCCAAGTGTCATTTATGACATCCAAAATTGTTCTTGCAACCATCCTGTAGTTCCTGGAGATTTTTCCTGTACTTCTAACCCCTTCCCTTCAACCACTAAGAGGTACCTAATAGTTTTATAGAACACTTAAGATATCATCCCCTCCTAATACAAAACCATTATTACTAATTGTAGAACACTTGAGATATCATCACCTCTTAATACAAGACCATTCTTACTATTTGTAGAACACTTGAGATATCATCACTTCTTCCCTTCAGCCACTAAGAGGTACCTAATACTTTTGCAGAACACTTGAACCATTCTTACTATTTGTAGAACACTTGAGATATCATCACCTCTTAATACAAAACCATTAGATTACGATTTGTAGAACACTTAAGGTATCATCACCTCTTAATACAAGACCATTCTTAGTATTTGTAGATCACTTTAGATATTATCCTCTTAATACAAGACCATTCTTACTATTTGAGAGATTAATGGATTGAAGGTTTGAGGCTCATAAGAGACAAAGGAAAAGAAAGTCACTTTCAATACGAGGACAATAAAACTGATTGGAATATTTTGACTTATGTATTATATCTTTTTGAAGACTATGAATTTAAGTTAGTTTCAACATTAGGATGATAAAACTAATTAGAATATTTTTGACTTATGTATTATATATTTTTGAAGACTATGAATTTTAATGAGAGGCACGTACACTACTTAGTAAATACACTAGTGCTACTACTAGCCTACGACTATTAAGCCTAGTAGCACCAGTGCAATTTTGAGCCTTGTGTCAGTCTTTCGATAATTTTCTTTCATCATTAGTGCAATAGGAATTATTCCTTCTATTAGAAGAATCTTGCCAAATTTATTCAAATCAATGATTTTGTAGTCTATAGCCACTATCCTCTAACTCTCAAAAATATATTAAATGTCCGCACCCATTTATCTTGTATGATTAACCCTAGACTATGCTATGGCTACAGCTCACAGTGAACTACTGCAAGGATTCAATAAGAACAAAAATGATCAGAATTGATAGGACATTACTAGAACAAAAACAATCTGAATTGATATGGCGATGTTCGGTGTGAAATAACCAGATTAAGGATTTAATAAGAATGAAAACAATAAGAATCAATAGGCTATTCAATGGCTCAAATTTGCACACAAATTACAATGTGGCTCCCAACTCTTACGCATTCCAGCTCCTCATGTTTGACAAGAATGCAAATGATAATGAAATCACATTATCTTTACTTTCAAAGCTAGCAAAGCACCAAAAATAAATGCAAACGTATTGGATGAGGATTAAATAGATATAGATCTAGATAGACCTATATATATGCATTCATAGATCTAATTGATGATTTAAGTTGGACGGTCATAATAATAGTATGTGTACTATCATGAGATTAGGACTACAATTGGTAATATTCTATGCAGTAGTAGGAGAACTACCATTAAGGAACACTCCAATAAAATTACTAATGGTAGTGACAAAACTACCACTAGTAGTTTGGTAATTACCCCTAACATCTACAATAAATATTTGATCTAGTATTAGGTCAAAATTGGTCCCAATTGTGCTATAATAATGGACCAAAAAAGGGAGTGCTATAGCATCACCTAAGGATCATTTTTTATCCATGAAAGAAACAAGTCGATGCAACCTAGGTCATATAGATCTAGGTCATGTGGAGTGGTTCATGTCTCTTTCCATGATAAAAAAGTTGCACTACCTTTGATAATAACTACAGAGGTTGTTGCCATAGTGCCATAGAGTAGGCCCTAGGTGGAAAGACAGGTTGTGTGCATCTTGGAAATGACTATGCATGTGACATAGTGGGAGTAGGTCATATAGATCTAGGTCATGTGGAGTGGTTCATGTCTCTTTCCATGATAAAAAAGTTGCACTACCTTTGATAGTAACTACAAAGGTTGTTGCCATAGTGCCATAGAGTAGGCCCTAGGTGGAAAGACAGGTTGTGTGCATCTTGGAAATGACTATGCATGTGACATAGTGGGAGTAGGTGACATAAAATTTTCTTTTGCAAATGGGTCTGCATTTGTTTTGAAACATGTGAGACATGTGCCTAAGCTGACCAAGAGTCTTATTTCAGTGGGTCAGCTAGATGATGCTGGTTTTCACACCACTTTTGGCTTTCAAAGTTGGAAAATTCAGAAGGGCTCTATGCTTTTGGCCAAGGGTGCCAAGTGTGGTACTTTGTATCCCTTACATGTATCAGGGGTATTTAATCATGTTGCAATAACCGAGCGGCCAAGCACTTCTTTGTGGCATTGCAGGTTGGGGCACAGGAGCCAGAATGGAATGAAACTCTTATGCCGTTTGGGTTATGTACCGCATTTGAGTTTCTCTGATTTTGAATTTTGTGAGCATTGTCTCTATGGGAAGTAGACTAAATCAGCCCATAAAAGAAGGGGAAAGAAAGAGTTTGAAATGCTTGATTTGGTGCATTCAGACGTATGTGGTCCCATGCCTATACGGTCATTAGGCGGGGCTGAATACTATGTGACATTCATTGATGATGCAACTAGGAAAGTGTGGGCTTATGCTATAGCTCGGAAGAGTGATGTGTTCCAGGTATTTCAGAAATGGCTGGCCTTGGTTGAGAATCAGCCAGGTAGAACACTTAAATGCCTACGGACTGACAATGGTGGAGAGTATCTCTCTCATGACTTTCAGCATTTTTGTGATACACGTGGGATTAAGAGGGAGCTCACATCCCCTCGTACTCCAGAGCAAAATCCAGTTGAATCGTACCATTCAAGAAAGGTTGCAATGCATGCTTTCCAATGCAAGTCTTTCTGGTGGTTTTTGGGCTGAGGCAATGAAGACTGCAGTGCATGTGATCAATAGATCACCTAGTAAGAGTTTGGATGGTGGTATTCCTGAAGAGGCATGGAGTGGCAAGAAGCCCTCTTACTCTCATTTGTGTATATTTGGGTGTGAGGCATATGCACATGTGCTAAAAGAGCTTCGAAAGAAGCTAGATCCTAAGTCTAGGAAATGCATCTTTCTGGGTTATGGTGAAAGTGGAGAGATGGGCTATCATCTCTGGGATCCAGAAGCAAAGAAGATCATACGCAGCCATGATGTGGTCTTCAATGAGAAGAAGATGCATAAGGCACCCATGAGGGATGTGGAAATGAGGAGAATCACTTTCCAGGATGTGAATCCACCTGCATATGTTGATAGACAGCAAGCTGTCCATGCACCAAATGTGCAAGAAATGGTACCACCAAGCACTCCCACAGGTATACAATCAAGGGTAGATGACGGATCATCTATTGGTGGAAATGATGAGCCAAATGTGGTTGATATGCAGGTGGGACAGCAAGCTGAAATGCCCTTGAGAAGATCATCTAGAGTGTTTAGACCACCTGATAGGTTTGTTCCAGGGGTAGACTATGTGATGCTTACTGATTGCCGGGAGCCTTCTTACTACAGAGAGGCTATGATGCGTGAGGATCAATGCAAGTGGAAGTATGCTATGCAATCAGAGATGAGTTCACTTATGAAGAATAAGACTTGGGACTTGGTTTCTTTGCCACATGGAAAGAAAGCATTGCCATGTAAATGGGTCTACAAAATGAAGGTCACGGTGATGATGTGCCTAGGTACAAGGCCCGTTTGGTTGCTAAAGGGTTCAAGCAAGAGAAGGGTGTGGACTTTGATGAGATATTCTCTCCGGTTGTGAAGATGACCACACTTAGATGCATGCTTGGACTAGTGGCATCAGAGGATATGGAGCTTATGTAGATGGATGTCAAGACAGCTTTCTTGCATGGGGATTTGCATGAGGAAATTTACATGGTGCAGCCGGAAGGCTTTGAAGAAAAAGGCAAAGAGCATTTAGTTTGCAAGCTGAAGAAGAGTCTCTATGGTCTTAAGCAAGCGCCTAGAGAATGGTATCAGAAGTTTGATGCTTTCATTCGGTCCCAGGGATTTAGAAGGAGTGAAATTGATCACTACCTCTACACTAAAAGGGCTAAGGATAATAACCTGATAATCTTGGCACTATATGTGGATGATATGCTATTGGCCAGCAAGAACACTTATGAGCTAGATGCATTAAAGGCCAAGTTGCATGAGGCCTTTGATATGAAGGATTTGGGACTTGTAGGTCATATTCTTGGTATGCGCATCATGCATGATCGGAGTAGGAAACTCCTTTGGCTTTCACAAAAAGAGTATGTTACAAAAGTATTACAGCGTTTCAATATGGAGGGGGGGAAGGCAGTGAGTACTCCATTGCCTCCATATGTGAAACTGAGTCATACAAATAGTCCCAAATCAAATGAGGAGAGGACCATGATGGCCAAGGTTCCTTATGCATCAGCAGTTGGGAGTCTTATGTATGCTATGATAGCTACTAGACCAAACATTGCATTTGTAGTGGGAGTTGTTAGCCGGTATATGGCTAATCCAGGAAAGAGGCATTGGGAGGCAGTTAAGTGCATCATGAGGTACATGAAGGGTACCAAGGAGATGTGCATTTGCTTTGGTAAAGGAGACATGCGTGTACTTGGGTACACAGATTCAGGCTATGTAGGGCATGTGGATAGTAGGAGATCCACTTCTAGTTATGTGTTCACCTTTGCAGGTGGTGCAGTGTCGTGGATGTCTCACGCACAGAAGTGCGTTGCTTTGTCTACCACAGAGGCTGAGTATGTTGCAGCCACAGAGGGTTGCAAGGAGGCTATATGGCTTGATCGGCTAGTGGGAGATTTGGGGATTCATATAGGTGTACCGACATTGCATAGTGATTCCATGAGTGCTATTCAGCTAGCACGGAATCCGGTCTTTCATGCAAAGATCAAACACATTGAGGTTAGGTACCATTTCATCAGGGAGGTACTTGAGGACAAGCGCATAGATCTTGTCAAGGTTGATATAGATGATAACCCTGTAGATATGCTGACAAAGATTCTACCTAGTCAGCGGTTTGAGTATTGTCGTGTATTGATGGGCATTGGATAGTATGCTCACTGGTTGTTCTCCCTTAAAGGCACATTGTCCTTTAAGTGGGAGGTTGTGGGGGTTAAAGGTCACTGTGCCTTAACCCCAGTTATGTACAATACTCAAACACATATATAAATGAATGAAAAAGAAGATTAGGGTGGTTCTGCACCCACCAAACTTGTGTGGCTCTCTGTCTCTCTCTCTCCCTCTTCCGTTCTTGCTTCCGTTGAGAGCACTCTCAATTATACCCCCAAAATCAAGAGGCTCATTCAAGCTTAAGCAAGGGCTTTGCAAGCATTGCAAGTCTAGTAAATGAAATCAATCGGATTAGGAATTCGCAAAATCGATTTGGGAATGGTCTGAAATACTTTCTCTTTGAATAATGCCTTAGATCATGGGTTGGGGTCCCATGAACCTGTTGCCTGTGATGATGAATGGTTCTACCCTCGACCAAAGGTGACGTGTGTGTAGTAATAAAAGGAAAAAAATGTGGATATGATAGCCCTCATGGAATCTCTAAGGGGTCTTGACTTTGGCCATGATTTGCACATTCTAGCACTTGAGCCATATATCAATTTCCAACACTTGAGGCATATAGTGGCTTCGTCCAGGCAACGTTGCCAGCTGCAATCCAAGCATCAAGCAATCTCATATTTTATATCTAGTGACATCATGAGGGGTAGAGCCTCTTTTTGGTAGCCTCACTACCAATATGTATTGAAAAAAAAAATGTATTCAATTATTATATTCTTCCTTGCTATATGAATGCCCTTAATGCATCCAAATTGTAGAACTACTTCAATACTACTGCTTAGTCATATTGTATAATAACCTCTATATGTATACTTGTGAGACAACAAAAAAGAGACCTGGTAGCCCAAAAATAACAACACATTGATGCACTGCCATTTTTGGGATACCAGGCCTCTTTTTTAATGTCTCACGAGCATAAGAACAAGCACTTGTGTTCCTTACCTTTCTTTCCAATTGAGCTCTTGATTTTGGAGGGTGTATGCTAAAAATTGATAAACAACATTATTTGATGCATATAGTTTTATTAAATAGATAAAATAGGCATGAAAACCATCTAAATTGGCTCTTTCCATTCGATTTGATGTGTGACATGACCCCATTTGGATTTGTAAGTCCAAAGATACGGGGTCCTACTTTTAGGGCTTGACTGCTTGAAATAGGCAACGCGTCGCTACCTATTTCATACATTTAGGCCTCACAAGTAGGACCCCATGTAGGACCACATGAGGTCCTACTTTTGAGGCCTAAATGCATGAAATAGGTAGCGCGTTGACACACTACCTATTTCAGGAATTCAAGCCCTAAAAGTAGGACCCTGTATCTTTGGACTTACAAATCCCAATGGGATCATGTCCTATATCAAATCGAATGGCAAGAGCCAATTTAGATGGTTTTCATGCCTATTTTCTCCATCAATCAAAACTGTATGCA
Source organism: Dipteris shenzhenensis (assembly GCF_047967505.1). Lineage (NCBI taxonomy): Eukaryota > Viridiplantae > Streptophyta > Polypodiopsida > Gleicheniales > Dipteridaceae > Dipteris > Dipteris shenzhenensis. The sequence continues at coordinate 44,340,190 of NC_141611.1, forward strand.
TGAATATATACATCAATATATGCATCAATATATACATATGTATGTATGTGTATATATATATATACATACATACATACATACATATGTGTATATGTGTATGTGTGTGTATACAAACATATATATACACATATAGATATATATGTATGTATATACATACATGTATACATACATACATACATATAGCAAAATGAGGATCCCATTGGTTGTCTATTTCATGCATTTTGTTGTCTCATGAGCATAAGAACAAGCACTTGTGTTCCTTACCTTTCTTGCAATGAGGGTCTTGATTTTGGGGGGAGTATACCAAAAATTGATAAACAACATTATTTGATGAATATAGTTTTAGTTGATGGAGAAAATGGACATGAAAACCATCTTCATGTCCATTTTCTCAATATATGAAAATTGTATGCATCAATATATATATAAATGTACACATATATGCATCAACATATACATATATACGTATATATATATATATATATATATATATACATATTTATACATATATATATGTATGTACATGCATATATACGTACAAACATCAAAAGTAAGACCCCATTGGTTGCCCATGTCATGCATTTTGTTGTCTCATGAGCATAAGAGCAAGCACTTGTGTTCTTTACCTTTCTTTGTAATGGGGGTCTTGATTTTGGGGGGGTATGCAAGAAATTGATCAACATTATTTGATGAATATAGTTTTAGTTGATGGGGAGAAAATGGACATGAAAACCATCTAAATTGGTTCTTGCCATTCTATTTGATATATGACATGACCGCATTTGGATATGCAAGTCCAAAGATATGGGGTCCTACTTTTAGGGCCTAAATACCTGAAATAGGCAGTGTGTTAACACGCTATCTATTTCATGCATTTAGGCCTCAAAAGTAGGACCCCACTGGCTCCCATGCTATCTATTTCATGCATTTAGGCCTCAAAAGTAGGACCCCATTGGGTGCCAATGGGGTCCTACTTTTGAGGCCTAAATGCATGAAATAGATAGCGCGTTAACGTGCTACCTATTTTAGGTATTTAGGCCCTAAAAGTAGGACCCCGTAGCTTTGGACTTGCATATCCAAATGGGGTCCTGTCATATATCAAATGGCAAGAGCCAATTTAGATGGTTTTCATGTCCATTTTCTCCCCATATACCAAAATTGTATGCATCAATATATACATACATACATACATACATACATACATATATGTATGTACATACATACATACATACATGCATACAAACATCAAAAGTAAGACCCCATTGGTTGCCTATGTCATGCATTTTGTTGTCTCATGAGCATAAGAACAAGCACTTGTGTTCCTTATCTTTCTTTGCAATGGGGGTCTCGATTTTGGTGGGGTATGCCGAAAATTGGTCAACAACATTATTTGATGCATATAGTTTTAGTAGTTTTAGTACACATACATGTGTGTGTGTGTACATACATACATGGATGCATGCATGCATGCATACATACATACATACATACATACATACATACATACATATTTGATGCATACAGTTTTACTAGATGGGGAAAATAGGCCCCACAACCCAACTAGACAAATAGAGCAAGTCCAAGGGCTCGCTAGGGACACCCCCTGGCAAATGGAGATGCCCAGTTTGCAATTTTAGCACCAATTTCGGGATGTAAGCTGCATAATCATGTCAAAAAAAAGTTGTGTCAATTCTTGCATTAAATGTAGGGTGGTGAATATATCCTATTCCATTATGGGGCCTCGAGAAGATGGAGGCAAAAAATTGAACCTCGAAAAAGACTTCTTTTACTAGTCCATGGGGACCGGCTCACACTAGTGTTGAGAGTGGACAAGACAACTACCACTGGTGTGATATTGGAATCTCCCAGTCTACAATTTCAGCACCAATTTTGAGATGTAAACTGCATATTTAGGTCCAAAAAAAGTTGTCAATTCTTGCATTAAATGTAGGGTGGTGAATATATCCTATTCTGTCATGAAGCCTGTAGAAGACGGAGGTTAAAAATTGAACCTCAAAAAAGACTTCTTTTACCGATCTATGGGGACCAGCTCTTACTAGCATTGAGAGTGGACAAGACAGCTACCGCTAGTGTGATATGAGAATCTCCAAGTCTCAAGTTTTGGAGTCCATGAAATTAGATCATGCTGACACTAACTCTAAGAGGGTGCAAAGGCAGGCAACATTCTTCATCATAGCTAACTCAAATGCAAGGCAGTGAAAATGCCAGGACAGTTGCTAGGTAGCAATGATTTTGGGAAGGGATATGATGATACTTTGTTGTGTAATGTAGGATATTAATTTCCATTAAATGTGGGACGTTAGATATAACTTCATGAAATCCTAAGTCATGAACTTAATGCATTAAATGTTCAAGCATAAATAATAGTCGTGAAGTTAATACATTAAATATTTAAGCCTAAAGAACCATTAATCAAGACCTAATGCACCGTACCAAGACTTTGGCCTTACCCTTGTTCCATACACTTGCCAATGTAAGGCTAAAATTTTCATTCTTAAGAATATGTGAAAAGATCTTATGTTTGGCCCACTTATGGTAAGAAAATTTCATTCTAAAGAATAGGTGGAGTGAAATTGTGTTTGAGAAATACAAATCAATGCTCTAGTTTGGACGTAAATTGAAGATATTGGAACACATGAGAGAAATAATATTGAAGATACATGAATTTTTAGACATACTATTAAAGACAAATGAACATATAATGGATGAAATGCTATTGATGATACATGAATTTTCAATAGAACTGTCATTCAAAAGATTTGGTGGATTGAATGTAGCTTTAATACATTATCCCTTTTACAAGGGTGTTTGAGTTTGAGGCTTGAAACATAAGAATGAATCTGTGTTGAAGCCTAGTGGTTTGTTAAGGATATGTGAAACGTATAGTAAAAGTACTTACAATGGAAGGGATTATATCGAAGATCCCATTAAGGACATGTGAGCATTTAGTAGAATAATTCTACATAAAAATTAGTCGAGAAGTGGAGAACCATTCCCTATGGGGAGTAACATGGAATGAAGCACCAGAATCCAAAATCCAATCTTGGGAATATGCATCATCTGAAGTGGTAAGCAACTCTGCAGATAAACTAGACATGAAGAGAACATCATTGTCACTATCATGTGTGACTGCATTGATCTCCTCGATCTTCACTTTTCCTTTGTCCTCCCTTGGACTCTCTTCCTTTTGATTTGCACCCCAAGTTGCATTCTTTTTCTTATCCTTTTGCTCTCTTTTCAGCTTGTAGCAATCCTTTTTCATATGGCCCTTCTTGCCACAGTGGTAACACTCAATGTTTCATGCCCTGGATTTGCTACGAGACTTCCCTCTTTCTTGGGACTTCCCCCTGAACTGTGATCTACCCCTTTGCACATTTAAGGCTGCATCCTGCTTGTTGCCATCCATAGACTTCTGTCTAATCTCCTCGGCCAACAAGCTACCCACAACATCATCAAATTTCAGTACTCCACCAGGTGCAGAGTTACTGACAGCTGTACGGAAGGTATCCCATGAGGATGGCAATGAACATAAGAGAAATATTGCCTTAGTCTCCGCATCAAAATTCATTTTCTGAGCCTGAAGCTGGCTGAAAATAATATTGGATTCATTCAAGTGAGAAGCAATGGAGACCCTTCCTTCATCTGCAGCTCAAACAACCTCTTCATGAGGTAAACTTTATTAGAGGCAATTTCCTTCTCATAAGTGGCACAGTTTCTTCCACAAATCTTCCGTAGTCTGCTCATTTACTACTGTGAAATAAACTGACTTTGCAAGATGAAGTCTAATAGTTGACTTTGCTAATGCATCCAACTCATTCCAATCATACTCAGACATATTTAAAGGCTTAGCTTCAATCCCTGCCAAGGCTTTAATCTACTTCTTTTGAATAAGCACATCTCTTATTTGTTCTTTCCACAAAGAAAAGTTTGTCCCATCGAACTTTTTAATGTTGAAAATCTCCTTTTCAGACATGGAAGAGGATGCCATGATGCAAATAAAGCAAAATCCCAAATGCTAGTGCCTCAAGAGAGAATCACACCAAATACCAGGTGCACCCAAATGTGTATGTCACAATAGAGTGAAATATCACCAAAATTCAAAGCTCAAAGCATCAAAAGATGCATCTGACTCATGTGCATATACTATGCATCCATATGAGCAAATCTGGCCCAAAAGAAAATGCCAATAAGTGCCAAATGACTCAAGCATAAACACTGTGCACTGGCATATGCATCAATAATATCTCATCCAAGAGAGCATAGCACTATCAGTGCATCACCTACAATGTGTCAAAGCTGTCCCTCAACATAAAATAGCATCCATGTGCAAAGCGTCCATAAAAAATAGCATCCCACAAGGCACTTTGGGCCTATCAGTGCATCCAATAAGGACCGCAATGCATCCAAATGGCCTATAAATCATCCACTGCAACCCAATGCATACCACGAATGAGCGCACACTGCTCAAACTGCAACTAGAGTGATCTGCATAAGGTATGCTCAAGAAATCATAGTCCCACGGTAATGACCGCTACTAAAAATAGAACTTGAGATGCCTCAAAACATGGGCGCCATTGCATAATTGGATTCAGCAAGAAAATCTGCAAATATCTCTCTTCTGCCAGAACTCCAAAATCCCAACCGATGAGTGAGAAATGGGAGTCAACACTTATCCACTGCCATGTGGCATAAATCTAAGGTTTCAAAACCTTAGAATGAAAAATGCATAACAGAGAGACGAAATTGAATACACAGAGATCTATAACTCTAAAAATCCTCCACCGAATTGTGCAAGAACTGATAGGTAGGGGTTTTTGGGCGTCTGGAACGCAATGGGACAGACGGTTTTGAAAATCGTGGTCTCAATCACTGGGTCCAACACACGGACTGAAAAACGTTTTTGGAAACAGAGCTGTTTGTAAACTCCACCGGAGTGCGAATGATGAGCAACATAGAAGTTTTAGGACCTCCTGAGTCCATCGGAACTGATAGATCTGCAAATGGTTGCTCCAAACTTGAGTTCCAACACCCGGGCAAAAAACGCAGGAACTGACACAGTGACTCAGAAATCCAATGAAATGATCCCAGATTCAAGAATGAAGGTGTTTCCAAGCTCTTGAAGTGAAGTGGACACCAAAAGCAAGCAATAGTTGCCTCTACAAGTCAATGCAGAGTCTCTGTCATCGAACGGAACAGGGAAAAGCTTAAAAAACGACTCTCTTTGAAACCACTTAACAGGCTCTCAAAACCACTTCGTAAAGCCAAAGTGACTTTTCCAAAGGTTCCTCCAAGGTCCCTGCACACTCAGATGCAAGTAAAGTCACCCACAAAGCTTCCCACAGAGCTTCTCCTTCCTCCCACAGAGCTGCTGAGCTTCAAGCATTCACATACGCTCAGCTAGATGACCCGGGCTCTGAAACCAGTTGAAAGTGCTCTCAACGGAAGCAAGAACGGAAGAGGGAGAGAGAGAGACAGAGAGCCACACAAGTTTGGTGGGTGCAGAACCACCCTAATCTTATTTTTTATTCATTTATATGTGTTTGAGTATTGTACATAACTGGGGTTAAGGCATAGTGACCTTTAACCCCCACAATAATGGTCGAAAATGGCTTAATGCACTGCCATTTTCGACCATTACACCCCCAAAATCAAGAGGCTCATTCAAGCTTAAGCAAGGCTTTGCAGGTCTTGTTTTTGGGCGGCAGAAGCACGAAAATGACAGCGCATTAACGTGTTGCCATCCTTATGCTTCCCCCCTCCAAAAACAAGACCCCCAAGCTATTCATTAGAGACACCAAAATGAGGGGAAGGACGATGTGAGGAGTAGAGGAGCTAGCCAATGAGGGGAGGGACGGTCGCTAACAACAAGCATGATGCAAGGAGGTGAGAAGGCAAAGAAGCAAGGAGTTGAGGAGGTGAGGAAGCAAGGAGGCGAGGAGGCAAGAGGTAGTCTTGAAGGGAAACGAAAGGGTGGAGGCGGCCGGAAGGAGTAAGCAGGAAAGGGAGGGATGGACATTGTTTGCAGGAAATGCTTGGATTAATGCTACAAATGCCATTTTTTTTTGTGTGTTTTGTAGCATGAAATTTGTATGGCATGTTTCTTTAAAAAAATACAACATTGTTGTGATTAATTGCGCTACAAACAACTCAAGCTGTAAAGCACCATGATTAGTACAACAATATACATCACGGATGGATGCATACACTCATACTCACATCAATTTCCAATATTGTATTAGATGGACCCTTAGCATACATGTGTGCATAGAAGACCATTTCCTACATTGATCCCTGATTTTATAGTTAAATTATTCCCTTTCTCACATTATAACTTGTGAAGATTTAATGTACATGCATTATGGGCACATTATATTGCATTTTATGACTAACTTTTTTTACGAATGCATGATACTTGTATATGGTCAAAGAAGGTATATTATCATTTTTGAATGACAATGTTACACTAGATATTACATAAATATATTGCTCCATTATATCCTAAACTAAAAACTATTCTGACCCAAATACATAATGCCAATTGAGGTTAGTACTTATGACAAGTGATGAAAACATTCTAATGGTATGAATGAGATCTTGTAAATTTTGGATATATAATATGGGTACTATGTTGATAGAGCTATGACCCTTTTCTAAGGAAATATTTTCAACGTAATTACTAAATACATACTTACAATGGTGACCTGATTCCCATCTATATGTATAATTAAGTTTTACTTTGTGTTTAAAAAAAAGCTTTTGCATAAGGTTAAAATTTGAATAGTATTTATATTTGTTTAAGACTACCCATTGACCTGGCTCCTATCCTTATATTGAACATGATAATGTTCATAAAGATTTTATGAATACAAATAGATAGCATTGGCTCCCTTTTTAGTGGTTGGGAATGAACCCTAAAAGTACCCTAAAATGACTATATTTCCCTTATTTGTAGCATGGAAGTGATCATGGTAGAGTGGCATAATCCCTATTTTGCTTTTGTCATAGGTTCTTTTGCTACTCATGGTTGGCGGATACACCATGGCATAGATCCCAATGGATACTTGGTTTTTTGCTTCAACTTGCTTGACTAGACATTCCTTGATGATTGTTTGATTGTGCCTGATGAGTGGTCACTGGCTTAATTGATGCATTAAGTGCAATGTTTTCCTTAAAGTTTTTCATACTACAGGAGACGAGTTTGCTTATAGGGGTGGAAATAGAAGCTCGTTAACAATTGGTGCATATTTTTCATTAGATGCAACAGGATACTAGTTACAAAGTGTCTTTGCCAATTATTTCACTTGAATCATGCTCCTCTTATGCTTGAGTTTGTGGTCACGTATTGAGTTTAACATAATTGGATCGAATGTATAGACAATCTTCGACAAGCATAAAAGACATGATATGTATATGTAGCACATGATCATGTTTACATATTTTCAGTCATACATTCTACCTTGTGATCTGTCATCATCTTGACATGTGGATGTTCAATTTGAGTAGTCTTTGCTTTTTTTATGCAAATTTTATGTATTGTTGTGTCTCTACCTCTCCACAATGACTCAAATGTGATAGTATGAGGATGAAAGAGAAGTTAATCGTGAGTTTCAGGCATGCCTTCATTGTTGGAATATGTTTGATTTGCTTATGATCACATCAATTGTTCCAATCAGGGATGTTTTTATCGAGGCTATGCTTATATATTAATATAAAATCTTGGCGAAAGTTTTCATGCTCATTTTTTTATTTTCACAGTATTGGTAGAAGAATGTAGTACTCTTTTATATATTTTCTTTTGAATTTTTCAGCAAAAAATATAAATCTTGGCGAAACTTTAAATTTTATTGCATAAAAGTTTCAAATCATGGCGAATGTTTCAAATTTTTATTTTTATTAAGGAATACAAACTTTCGGCGCCAATATAAAAGTTTAGCTTCTTAACGAAACTAACTTGAAAAAATCATCCATGGTTCCAATGATATTGAGAGGAATAAGATGTTGGATGAGGTTCTCACTCGCTTGAAACCTATCTAATCTTGCTCACTTACTTGGGGCCACTCACTTTTTGGTAATCCTCGAGGGAAGCATGGTAGAAGGATGGCTAGTGCAAGAGTCAATGTTTTACATTACAGAGTTTCTTGTACAACTCATGTCAGACATACCTTGACTTTGGGATGATAGGGATGGCCATGTGAGAAGAGATTGGACAAGGGAAGGGAAAGCAAAAGAAAATGAGTATCGCCTTGCAACAAAAAGTGAACACCTTTTGTCTTTACAATTGTGGAGAAATGGATCAAAAATATGACTAAGAAAGAGCTAAAAGAGAGAAGGATAGAAGAGCATGGAGAAGGGGGGCCAATGGTAGGAAGTATCCCATGGAGTTATAAAAAATGCCAACTAAATTCACCATTGATTGGTTAGAAGATGCTCTCAAAGCTACTAGTCGAAGAGGGGAGACTATGACAAACAGGGAGGAGGAATTTTCACAAGGTTGTGGTCTAAAGGTATGCAATCATCTTGCTTTTATTTACATTTATCTATAACCTTTTTGTATAAACTAATGAGAGTCCATTATCTTTGTGGTACCATTCATTCAATGCAATGTGGGGGGGCATATGGTAATCAATACTGAGTAGGGAAATTTGATGTAAGGCACAACACATTTGATCAAAAAGCATGGCCAATTTTTTGCAAGAGAGTAGAGCTAGTGCAAGGAATACAAATCTCATCGTAGGAGAAATAGATTATGTTGGAACTGTACAAGATATTTTGCAAGTGAATTTTAGGAAATTCCAAGTATCTTTATTTGATGTGAAATGGTTTAAAGTCATCTGAAGAGATGCTCAAGCTATAGTCAAGAAGGATTCAAGTGGGTTTTTTTCCATTGACTCAACAAAAAATTTGGGATGACCTTAGTGACACGTTCATACTGCCCATGCACTACAAGCAAGTAAGCATTCTCTTATATGCTTATCTTTTTCTATCAATGTCATTAGAGCTTGCATAAATATACCATGGATTTTTGTTTTAGGTGGTCTTTCAATGCAATCAAGTGGACAACCAATGGTTGTTTATGATTCAACTTGCACCTAGAAACTAACATGTATCGAAAGATGGGGAAGTAGAAAATGAAATGGAAAATGAAGAAATAGATGGGTTGGAAGCTAGCACTTCCAATACCTCTTCTACTAGAGTTTTTGAAAGTGAAGATGGTTTGAGTTCCTTAGACTCACAATGAAGATTCCAGTGATCCTTCAATTGATTAAAGAATGGAGAATAACATTGATACAATATATTTTAGTTTGTGAAAAAAAATCAAATTTGGTTTGCTTTCTGCAAGATTCATAATAGTTTTTGTTAATGTGTTTTTTTCCAAAGGCATTTTCGATGAAAATATCGACACTCTTCCTAGTAGATGGCACTAATAATGATGCTAATATCAACGATAATATTGACAAAAATATGGACATAACGTCTTTTGGCTCTAACATCGATGAAAAGCTTTGCACTAAAAACCTATGTAAAAAGTGTCAAAAAATAGCATCGAAATAAGAGCTAATGGATGAGTATAATATTGGCCATTAGCATATTGAAGTGGCCTAAATTTTAATTTCTTTATTCAATGGACCAAATTAATACAGACCCCTTAGTTGTCGATCATGTTTTTCAGTTGTAACTAAAATTGTAAACCAAGTTTCTCAAACCATTTCTTTTGAAATTGAATCCTCCCATGCAACTAGGACAACCCTCTCACTCTCACATTTTTTATGTCCTTTTTCATTTTTTAGTGCCATTTTACATCTTTCTTGCTCAAAACCTATTATTGAATCTCTCCATTATTTTCAGAGAGAATCTTATTCCTCTGTTCTCTCTATCATGGAATGAATGTTCCCATGAAAATCTCATCTTTCCATTGCCTACATGCATTTATTTATGGGAAAATTTCATCATTTCAACTTTCCGCATTCTAGATTCATCAGTAGATGTTGTGGTTGCGAAGGTAGAAAAGAGCGAGTGATAGAAAGAGAGACTTACATCATGCATTCCTAATCTATTTGTGATAAGCAACAAAACATTTATTTGTTCATCATCACTACCCACAAATCAACCTATTCTATCACCCTCAAAGAAGGTAATATTTACAACTCGGAACTATGCCTCTAAGATAGGACAAGTTCTTAGCCACAACCCAACTAAATTCAGGCACATGCAGAGTCAAATCAGCAATCGCACTGGCTTACATCTATGCACAACCCCCCCAATGAAAGAAGGCATGCCCTTTTATGGCCTCTCGACTGTGACTCCTACCAAGATTCCCTTACCCACTTGCTACCACCTTGGGCTCTTGATGCTACCATCCTTATCCTAACATTCCCATGAGTTGCTATCATGGTTGCAAGTCTCGAGTGTTAATCTCTATTGTGTCTATCAACCCATTGTCATCTTGAGATCTCTACCCTTTTAGCCTTACGAAATTCATCTTTGGGTGCTTCGCTCTTCTTCTCTACTTTTCACCTTCACCTTCGTCTCTACTTCTTATCTTTTGCCTTTTTCCTTTTTCCCTTCACCTTCATCTTGTCCCTAGCCTTTTGCGTTTTGTGTTTTTCTCTCCACTTTTTGTTGTCGCTTTCTTGTTAGGCTCTAGAGCTTGTCTTTTTCTGTTAAACAAACCTTCGCTCTTCATCCTTGGTCCTTCAATCCTTGCACTTTTCCTTTATTCTTCATTTTGGCCTTGGTTCTTATGTTAACACGATTTTTCTTCAATGTTAACATTTGTCCTTCCATCTGAATTTGTCCATGTCCTAATGAACCACGATGCTCCTAAGGGTCCTAATGAACCACAGTGCTCCTAGGGCCATGTGATGTTGGAGTCATACTTCATTGCCCTCATTGTTGCCAATCGCCTTTTGATTTAACACATGTGATGGAACTATCTACTCTTGTTTTGATACTTCCATGGTTCATGGTTGTTCCTTGTCCTTTGCAAAGTCTATCTTTGGCCCTTCTTTGGTTTTCAATCATTGACCTTCAACTTCGATGTTGGACCTCATCATTGGGTATTTGGCCCCTTTTGGCTAGTTTTCACGTGCCACTTCAATCATTATCCTTTGGTCTTTTCTTTTTGGTTTCCTAGATTTGGTTTGGTCTTTTCCTATGCTTTCAATACCTCCTTTGTTAGCTAATCCTCTTGGTACCAACATTTTTCTTGGGGACATATGGTCTTTGAAGTTGCCTCAAATTTGTATCTAGCTGCTAGTATTGTTTTGGTCTCACACAATCCCAATATGCTCTTTTGGAGCTTCCCTACTTCATTTTATCGTCAATCATTCATCCGTCGGTCTTTTGAATTTGGGACACATTAGTTCTTCAACCTTGCACCATTGGCTTCCTTGAATATGCATTTGTGAAGTCCTTTTTGTTAACCCCTTTGCTGTGTGCCTCCATATGGACCTACTTATGCAAGATGGGACACAAGCACTCCCATGCTTCATGGTTCTTCAGAGGCTACATCCTTTAAAGATCATAGCTTCACGCGTCGCCACTCTCATGCTTCACGATCCTTTGATGGCCTTGTCTTCATGCCAACTGCCTTGGCTTCTTTTCTTTGTTGATGCTACATCCCTCGAAGCTCATTGTTATTGGACTTCTTTAGATCTTGCATAGCCCATTGTGCCTTTATGCTTGCCTTACCTCTTGTTTTCTTCATTTGGTGAGGCTGCACCTCTTGAAGCTTTATTAATGTCATCCTCTTTTGTTTTTGTGCCATCAAAAGCCCCTTCATGCTTGCTTGACCCCATCCTTTTCCAAATTGATAATCTTTTGCCATTTCACCCTTTGTTCTAGCTCATTCAAAATTGGACCTTTGTTTGTTGGCTTTTACCCTCTTCCTTCATTTGTCATATTTATCATGTCTCATTATATTGAGGGGTCTTTGTTTTTCTCCGTTGTTGCCAAATCGAATCCAAAGGCTACAATACACATAGGGAAAATTTAGGTCTGCCTTGTAATGTGTGGTGACTTGCTTGCTTGTCCAATATCCCTCTTCTTATTTTCCTTTACTACAATGTGGCTCTCTTGGTGTGTCTGGACCGCATCATCACAACAATCCCTTTGGCATCATCTTGAGCAATAAGTCATCCTTGGAAACCATCAATTCAATAGCTACTTCAACTCAATGCCCCTTTTTGGCTAGCTTTATTGCTTGATATATTCTCCCTCTTTACTGGTTCTACCTTTGAGTTTTCATGCCGACATGTTCGCTGTCTGCACTTCATTCATGCTAGTTTTGTGTATGACTTGCACCCTCCGACTATTTAGTGTGCCCTAGAACTACTTCATCTCTACTACATTCTTTTGAGCAAGTTCAACTCTCCATTTGCCTCTCCTCATGAGCGTAACAATGGTAAGGTTGGATGACCACTCCCCTGCTCCCTACTTCCAAACTCTTTTGCCCATACTTAATTTGGAGAATCAAAAGCTTGGTTTTATTGATTTGAGATATATTTGCACATGTTGTCTAGTTGGACAATGCTCCATTAAATCCTATCAAATTATACCTACCTCTACCATTCCTCCTACTTGGCGCATTCTCTCAAAAATCACTCTCTGTACCAAAGCAAAGTATATGCTTACCCATTCCCTAGTCTAGATTCATGGACAGGCATCATGGTTGCCAAGGTAGGAAAGAGTGAATAAGAGGGAGCGAGTGAGAGAGAGAGAGAGAGAGAGAGAGAGAGAGTTGCATTATACATTGTTCTTATGACATCAGTTTCTTAATCTATCAACAATGGCAACAAAACAGAGATTTGCTCATTCGCTGCCAATAACCCAACCTATTCTATTACGTCGATGGGGTCAAAGGCTTTACAACTTAGGTCTATGCCTTCTAAATAGAGCAAGTTCTCACCCGAAACTAAACTAGCTACACACATGTAGAGCCAAATGATCACTCTTTACATTGGCTTCCATCTAGCTATACAATCTATCCCTCATGTAGCCCAACAAACCCCCAAATGAAAGAGGGAATTCCCTTTTATAGCCTTTCAGCCATGACTCCTACCTAGATTCCCTTAGCCACTTGTGCTCCTAGCTCCCCATGCCGCCATCCTTATCTTGACATTCCCTCTAATGGCTGTAATGGTTGCAAGTCTTGATTGCCAAGTCATACAACACCTATCAATCCATTGTCATCCCAAGATCCCTACCCTTGCAGGTCTCAACTGCCAAGCCCTACGGCACCTATCACTCCATTTTCGTCCCATGATCCCTATCCTTTTGGCCTGACAGCTGTCTTTTGGTGCTTTTCCCTTGGGCCTTCACTTTTTTCCTCTGGCTTCTTACCTTTTTCCTTTTGCCTTTCACTTTCTCCTTTATCCCTAGCCTTTTACTTGTTGCTTTTGGCTTTTCTCATTTTTTCTACCATTTGCTCGTTCAGGTTTGGAGCTTATTTTCGTTTGTTGGCTAGACCTTCGCTTTTTGTCCTTCATCCTTTGAGCCTTGTCCTTCACCTTTGTTCTTCTTTTTCAGCCTTCATTCCTGATGTTAACATCACTTTTATTTGTTGAACACATTTGCCTCCCATTTCATTTTCATTCTTTCAAAACTTTCAAGTTTTGTAAGCAAGATGCATCATGCCTTCTTCTTGATCCATTCTTGATGCTTCTCTTTCCAATCTTGCCACTTGTTTCCTGATTTAAGATGCTCTATCATTTGTTGTCAAAAACTTGAGGTGTGCTACAGAATCAATGCGACTGGACGAGCCATGAATGGTACAAGGTGTTTTGAGCCTAAAAGGAGCTATCGGATGAGATTCGTTGGAGAGAGAAAGAAAGAGGATTGACTTTCAAGAAGCAAAATTGGTTATGCATGAAAATCAATCCTTTGTCTCTCAACATTGACATAGATTGAACCACTTACCTTACTACAATCACTAGAGAAGCATGATTTTGAAACATTTGTGAAGATTTCTTATTTGTCCAAGAAACTTCATGGATATTGAGGTTTGTAAGATAGTGACAATGATGAGACCTAAAATCCTATGGAGTCATAATTAGTTTTGTGTAGTCATATTGGTTTTTTTTGCTATCATTTTACCATGTGATATGTCTTGATGTTATTGAACTTAAGTGTATTTGATATGGTTAACCATCATTAGAGTTAAGAGCTATTTCCATTCTTGTTTGTATTGACACTTTTAACTACTTGTTGCTATATGTGTTTTTAAATTAGTGAAATTCAACTAATAGATTTGGTATGTAATTGGATATTAGTTTTTCCTTTGTTTGATACTATTGTGAAACATGTCAGGCTTGTATGTTGTTTCTTGATGGGCCCCAAGGAGAACATCAAATAGGGATCACCTAGGAGTCAGAAAAACGTGGACATCCATGTTCAAATTAATGCAAAGAATGCACAATTTATAAAGAGCAATGGTCCCTCTTTAGCAAGTGAAAGTGATTTAGTCCGTCCACATTCTTGTCAAGATCTACAATTCCATGGTTGAGTGCGTTATAAATGATCATGGAGCAAGTAGTCTTCACATCCAATCTCAAGCTTTGCTTCACAAAAGAGATAGAAGGCTACAAAAGATACTATAAAATCTACAGTTGGTATCATCTATATGGGGATCGATGATCTGGAGTGTAGGCTGATCATCAAAAGGGAGCAGATGTTGCAATTCACGATTCCATTTGGTGGAGAGGGCTCGTGGGTTGACGGCGCCTCCATTTGTAGAGGCCCATGGGCAGTTGGGAATTCCGTTTGAGGGGCTAGTGGTGATAAATTCATCCATACAGGTTGTGGATTGGTCAAGGACAACGAATGGGAGCATGGGCTGACTACTTGGGCCCATATGTTGGTTGCCAATACCGAGTTGGTAGAAAGAGAGCATGGGTTGGTGATCGCACTTTGCCATTGTACGTACGGTACGACAGAATCACTGGGAATTGAAGTCATCCGTATGAATGTTTGACTAGGCAATAGAGCCTCATGGGCTAATGGCGTCACCTCTAGTTAGTTTTCTCGCGGGATGAAGGCTAGTTGTTTGGAGCCAGACTGTCCACAGGGGCCGAGATAAGGCTCACGATTTGGGTGTGAGAGCTCGAGCTGATTGGTTAATTAGAGCTGCTCCAATTAGCTGCAAGCCATTTTGGAGAGCGGGCTGGTCACATAGGGTGCCATACTCTCCTTGCGAACTCATTGTGGAAGGCCTATGTCTAGCAAGGGATCTCACAGTGGGGATAGTTCGATCCTTTGTTCAATTCTCGTAATGCTGGCTGTGTATCAATGCTTTCTTTCTCTGCTCTTCTTTCTCTGCTCTGGGCAAATAAGAGGGCAAGTGGGCACTTGAGAGAGCAATGGGAATTGTGTGACCCAATATGGGTTGCTAGAAACAATTACAAGCTTAGTGCAAGCCATCTGGAACAGAAAAGGATGCCCATTGACATGCTTGGTGAGAGTAGTGCACAACAAGGGATCTGCATGGTACATTGATTCTTTAAGGGCTGAGGTATGAATTGAATCCATTGAATAACCCAGTTTCAAGGTTCCTCCTGATAATAAAGAAATACCGAAAGGGTGCCAAGGTTTGGGGCCAATCTTTGCCTTTGTTTTGGGGTTGGAGCATTCTAGCTCCAATCAAGTTGGTTGTTTAATTGCTGAGTTGTTAATGTGAGAGTATTGGCTGGTTATTTCTTATTAACACCCGGTTTCATGTAGACTTGCTTTGCATCCAAGAATATTGATTGAAAAATGTATTAGAGATCTATATCTTTAGGGAAAAACCCACTCGAAACACTTTGCATAGTGTGACCTACTACTATCCCTGATTCCGACTCCATTCCAACTTCTCTAGTGGCATTTTGCCAACTCCTTCTGTGTTTTTCTCTCCAGGCCGTGTACATTTGGCATCTCTTCGAGCATGTGACAGACATCAGTCAAAGCTTGAAGTAACCTGCAAGCTACCTGTGTACACTCCTTTGTCTAGACACCGTTCGCCAACTTGGATATATCTTTCATAGTAATATGCCAATCCAAGAAACTGCCATAGCTCGCCGCCTACCAACATGAACTACTGCTCTCAATGTATGTGCACTCGGTTCTATGGATTGATATGCTCTTTCCCATTGTTCTTGTAGCACGTTCATCCCCAACAAGATCACCAAAGGTTTGCAATCTTTTTTCCTAACCCCTTGGTTCACAAGTCAACCCAATGCTTGGTTCTCGGTTTGAGTGCACAGTGCCTGACAAAAAGATGCCCTCTCTTGCACTTCCAGGGCTGCTAGCTATGCAAAGCCTACTCGGTACTCAGGGTGCATACTTAGACGTCAAGCGTTCCTATCACCGGGGTTTGTGCTGCCTGGGCAAAACTATATGAAGGCGGGTGAATGAGCATGTGCAGAGAATACAAGCATTGCAAGAAAATGGAACTTAAAGATGTAAACCAACAGAATTTGTATTATGAATAGGACCACTCGGTTACAAACAACCATAGCTGCAGATTCAATGCTTAGACACTCTCGCCTCAGCTTGAGATACCACATTCATTGAGAGCAACAAGACTCAATCCGTCTAGCTTGTACCGGACTTAACACAGCACAATGCATTGAAGAATTCAAAGAAACAGTCTGTGTACTCTCCCTCATGTATGCACACATAGCACTCAACATAAGAAGCAATAAAGAGCCAACACAAGGGAGCAATGGATACTCCATAATATTCACACTTTCAATAAGGAAAGAGGAGCTTCTGCTCAGCTCTATACAAGTCTTTTTTTTACAAAAAGGATCAAGGATGCATACAGGTAATTGATGGGCCTGATGAAGCCTGCATTGACCAACTGTGTTTTCACCTTCACCTTTATGGCCTTGCTGAGCCAGTATGATGTTGATTGGGCTGAAACCAGGAGAAGTTTGATCTTATGATTCTCTGAGAGTACTGGCAATAAGGATGACAGTGAGCTATGAGACGAATAACTCTTGGAAATCCCAATCCGTCTCGATGACTGAAATCAATGGTCAAGGGAAGCCATGGAATAAACTCAAAACCCAATGCTAGAATCGTGAGATGATGGTGCAACCAACGTGCTTCTAGAATGATGTCTATTGCCTATGTCAGTGCGACTCCAAGTATCTTGTTGCCCACCCACCCAAAATCTTTAAGATCGTGGCCTTAGCCTCCATGTTTCTTGCAACACTTTGGCCAAGGAATGCTCCGTTTAAGGCTAGTGATTCTGTTGGAGCATGAGTTAGCTGGACCCTCTTTGCTGCACTGGTGGAGATAATGTCCTTTGAGATCCTGGAAATCTGCTAGGATTAAGAACTTTTTGGCCATAAAACTTGAACATGGTGGAAAATGAATGAGGTATCACTGCTGATCCTCAATCTCCTCAACTATGACACCATAATTGTCTTGATTGGGAATGAGGATGTGATTGAGCCGCTGTTGAGGCCATCTCCTCGTGGAGTACCAAGATTTCACGTTTCTCGGAGATAGTAGCACCACAAGCAGCAAGAACACTGGGAATGGAAACTGGCAGCCTTGGGTCCTTGACCCTTGCTCATGAAGTTCTGAGTGCACATCCTTTGGCTTGAAATTGCAAATGCACTATTGAATGTCGAAGTGAATGCCATGGAGAAAGTTCATGATCTTGTCCCTGTTCCTCCTGTAATTGTAGGCCACCTGCATGAACTTTTTCGTGAATGGTTGGTTGACTCGCTTGGGCCTTAAGATAGCTCAAAGAACTAGGTCTCTGACGGTCCAAGTACTATGAGGGAAGAAAGTGAGTCCTAATGTCCTTCAGGAAATCCTTTCAGTCATATTTGGCTATTTCTAGCTCTGCATATAATATTTCCCTCCACGTGTGCCATCAAGTGACAACTTCACCTTAAAGTGCAAAGAAGCTAGAATACAATTCTTGCTGTTCTTGATGGAGACCACAGACAAGTAAATTTCAAAATTGAATTAGCCATGCAATCATAGTTACCAACCGAAACGGAAACGGAAGAAACGGAAACGGAAGAAACGGAAGAAACGGAGTTTCCGGGCCCCGCCGAAACGGAAACGGAAGAAACGGCAATATGATACAATTTATGTATAAAATTTTATTTTTTATACATAATATAATTATCAATAGAGTGCAATTTGCAAATCATACATAATACAATTATCTATACTTGAAGCTTCAGCCTTCAAGCATCAATGCATCATTCATACTTCTTGGAGCCACTGCCTCCTTTATAACTATCTAGGAGGGAGACATGGACCCAATAAGCATCTCTCGGCATTGAGGAGGATGGAGAGGTGAGAAGGAGGATGGAGAGGTCACAAGTGAGAAAGTATGGAGAGGTAGAAGGAGGATGGAGAGCTCAGAGGTAAAAGAGGATGGAGAGGTGGAAGGAGCCTGGAGGATCAGAGGTAGAAGTGAAGGAGGATGGAGAGGTTACATGTAAGATTAAAGAGAGGATGGAGAGAAGAAGGATGGAGGGATGGAGAGCAGGCTGCCAAGCTGCAGCTTTTGCAGGATGGAGAAGATGGAGCAAAGGATGAAGAGGATGGAGAGAGAAGGATGGAGGTCCGAGGAAAACGGGATGGAGAGTCTAAGAGCAAAGGATGGAGGGATGGAGAGAGCTTAGAGAAGGTGGAGAGAGCAGCAAGGATGCACAGGAGGAGTGCAATCGGCAGGAGGCGGCGAAAAATGGAGCCAGGCGGCGAAATCACGACTTTTGGGATTTAGGGCAAAAACAGGTTTTACGAAACGGCGTTTCTTCAAGAAACGCCGTTTCCGTTTCGCCGTTTCCGTTTCCAGCCACGAAACGGCCGTTTCGTGCAACTATGCATGCAATAAGAATCAAAGGGTATTCCTAGGAAACACGCTTATTTAGCTCTCCTCTGATACCTTTGGTTTGATGGGAGAAAGGAGTATTTCTTGATCCCGTTCGTCTTTGGTTTCCCAATCCTCACGGTCCCGTTTTGTGGCCTCTGGTCAGTCATGGTCGCCTAGGCTGAGACTCTGCTCTGCTGAGGCCGGCTGATGCTGCAGGATGAAGGAGTTGGCCCTTATATATGTTGAAGGAGCCTCCTGTAGATGGCCGATTGGATCTGGGAATTGGGCGACTGGAGTAGGGCTAAATGCTATTTTCCTGGGCTGCTCTGTGGCAGACCCGACCTGGTCTGTGAATGACAGCCCTGTAGGTTGCTGTGCTGCCACATGCCAGCTCTCAACTGGGTGCCTTACTGTCCTGAACAGACCCAACCAGGCCTATAAATACCCAGATCCGCCTCTGGATTCTGCTGTAAACCTGCTGCAAGGTTCCACGTTGGCGTGGCTGCAACAAGGACATGTTTCTGCTTCTGTTCTACCCATGACTGCCATGTGGACCTGTTGGAGCTGATGGAGCCCTGAGGCATCCCATACTGCCATGGGCTGAGGATGCCCGACAACTGAAGAAGATGTTCTGTACCGTGTGTGAAGGCCCACATACAGCAGGAGCCAAAAGTCCACAAGGATCCGGAATCTTTGACACTTCAGGATGTTAAAAACCAATGATGATAAGAGTACTTGGAATCAACTGTTCCAGGATGTTAAGCAAGCCAAGGATGATAAAAACACTAAGTCAATCATGTTGGATGGTTAGCTTCATGAACCAGTTTGGATTCTGCAGCAAGAGCAGATCCAGCAGGCAGGCCAGGCAAAAGTAGCAGACCAGGTACTGGCTATTCCTCCAAGAGTCTCCATCAACCTGACCTCAATTCTAATTTCAGAAAGTACGATCACGTGCATCCTCTCGAAATTAGAAAACCAGGTTTGGGATGGTGTTAAATGTTTCTCCAAAACCCTTCATCAACCTGACCTCAATTCCAATTTCCGAACATGACATCACAGACATATTCTACAGCATCACATCCCATGACTAGCAGCTGTGAGGGTCCACAGGGCACCACAAACAGTAATTGCACGACCAGGTTCAACCATGTAAGCAGCCATGAAGGCAGCCCACCGTCGCCCCTGTTTCAGCTCATTTCCAAGGAGTACATCAAAGGTCGCACGGGGGGGGGGGGGTCTTTTCCCTTTCTTAACCCCTATCTAGGCTGAACCCGGGGCGTTAGTCTCAGTCAGGGGTAACTGCAGATATGGCCAGCATGGAATGGCCAAGCCTTTCTCCTTCTTCTTCTTCAAAATCCCCCTTAACCCCAACAACCTTAACGTGGCAGCCATGACACCCTCTCCATATACAGAATCAACCCACTATTGGACAAAAAACTCTCTACGAGTCGGTCTGAATCAACCCATTATTGGCACCATGAGCAGATTTTTTGGCTACAGCAATGGGTAAGAGAGTTGATTCGACTAGCAGGTGTGACAGCTAGACTTCAGGTCCTTTAAGGACCTGGGAAGCAGGCAGTAATTGATGAGGTTGTGCAATCTAGAAAGGCCTGCCCTCAACTAGTCTCTACAGTTTAAGACCTAGTTCGTACTGAAGTGCAAACAATTAAGAAGGAAGTGACCGTGGAGGTTTATACAAAGGCAAGTAAAGCTGATATTCAAGAAGAGATCAAAGAACACAAAGCCAAACGTGAGAATGCACTGAAGATTACAATAGGGGGGCTCTCTGAAGACTGGTACAACAAAGAGGACCCTCTTTCAGTGAGACTTAAGCACATGTCAAAGCAGCACCCCAAAGAAAAACAACAAGTGGTGGGTCTGCATCGATTATAAGAAACTCAATGTGGCCACCAAGAGGGACCATCACCAGAAGCACCAGTCACTTCTGAGCAAGATATGCCTTCATTTCAGAAAGCCAAGGTGGGTATATGTCTCCACTCATGGAATGTTTAGGTCCAGTTAATCCTGTGGAGAAGGGGTTGTTCTCTCCTTCCACGTCCAAAGTGTCTAAGCCAATGAATTGATTCGCTAACGTGGCTAGTCACAATGTTGAGTATGCGACCAGGCAAAATAGGGACATCCAGTTTCATCCAAAGATGCCCAAGCAGTGATATTGCTAGCTACACAAGGAATAGTTCCTCAAGAAAAATTGACTACAATGGTTTCTAAAAATACTGTGGCTATGCTTTGTGCCACCCAAAATATTGATTTAAGCATTGAGAGAATGTTTCCAGAAGAAACCAACATGCAGGTTGAGGAACATGTTCAGGTTATTGAAAACGTTTCTGATAAATTACATATAGTCAAGCTGGTGGACTTTGAGTCCTCCAAGATAGAAATGAGGGTGATGATGGAGCACCTAATATCCAACACTCTAAGGGACATGCTATTTTTACGCTTAGCTCACAGGATTCACGGATCAAACTTCTCCGACAATTTGCCAAGCTGAAAGGGACCAAGGTATGGATAGCCAAGGAACTCACACGAGCCCAATTGAAGGATAATACAACGGAATTAGCCAAGGTCAAGGCTGCTAGGAAAGAAGGAAAATGGGTAGTATACCGTGAGGGTACAGCACTCATCAAGGAGTTTAAATCAAAACCAAAAGACTCTTAGTCTTAAACTGATGTATGGCTGATTATGTTTTCAGATATTATGTAGGTATCCTAAATAACAGAGTTTCACACTCATTGGGTGTTGCTATAGGCCCTCCCTAAGTATATATACTAGATGGGCTTTTTTGTGTCTCATAGACCTGTTGGTCACCCGTGGACATTAATAGACTCTCTCTCTCTCTCTCTCTCTCTCTCTCTATATATATATATATATATATATATATCGATCTATCTATCTATACCCACATAAATACATACATAGATATATAGATATGCACCGCTGGCGAAGTCTAGAGAAATCCATGGGAGCTATCCATCTATCTATACATACATACACACATACATATGCACCGCTGACGGAGTCTGGAGAAAGCCGTGGGAGTGTGTGTGTGTGTGTGTGTGTGTGTGTGTGTGAGAGAGAGAGAGAGAGAGAGATGATGTAATATATTGCTATGGGCCCTCCCTAAGCAGATGTACTAAATGGGTTTTTTTGTGTCCCATAGACCTGTTGGTCTCCCGTGGACTTTAATAGACTCTCTCTCTCTCTCTCTCTCCACTATCGATCTATCTATCTATCTATACATACATACATACACACATACATACATACATAGATATGCACTGCTGGCGGAGTCTGGAGAAATCCATGGGAGCTAGCTATCTATACATACATACATACATATGCACCGCTGGCAGAGTGTGGAGAAAGCCATGGGAGTGTTTGAGAGAGAGAGAGAGAGAGAGACAGAGAGAGGATGTATTTTATTGTCTTCTGAAGACCAAATATGATCTTGGGAATGAAACAAAGCACACAGTGCTTAGCAAAACCCCCAAAAAAAAAAGATAATGTCCATAGGAAGACTCAAATTTTTTTACATCAGTTAAAGGATGAGGGCCTCTTTTCTGTTTTTGCCTTCCCAGATTCTTCTATGACATCTTTTTCTTGTAGACCGCCTGTTTACCAGCTTTCCTGAGTTCCCTATCTTAGGGGGAGACCAGAGAGAGAGAGAGAGAGAGAGAGAGAGAGAAGAAGGATGCCTGCTTATCAAACTAAATAAAAATGTGTCAGCCGAGTCCTCCATCAAGAACGAAGCAGCCAAAAAGAGGCCTATAATTTTACAGTGCCCATACAGAAAACATTTCAAGTTATGCAACCTTTTAAAAATCGTTTCAGTAAAAATATTTTCAAAAAAAAGGGATACAAAACACTCTCGGCTGATATCTGGATTGTAAAGTATTCCATTTAAAGAAACAGGTCAGCCTTTACCGTTTCCCTTTGATACCCTCCACCACTTGATATCAACAAGATGGAATTCAGCCATGGTAGGTAGGAGATCTACATGCCCTAATTCAACCTCAAATTGAGAGAGCAGTCAATGTGGTACACCCAACAAAGGGCTTCTGTGGGTCCTTCAGTCATCCCAACCATTCTCCCAACCGTCTTTATTGCCTCTCCTAGCTGCCAAGCCTCTTGAAGATAAATTCTGGCTTAGTCGTGCAGAGGATCTGGCAGCTTCTGCATCCTCCCAATCATCATCCCAGATCTCATCCCACCCATCTGTGCTTTCCTCTCCCAGCTTCCCAACCTTTTCTTTCGGTGTACCTACTCCAGGTACATTCATCTCCAATTCTTGATACTTTACACCATCACGAGGCTGTTTTCTTCTACAGTACTTGCAGAACAGCGTGATCCCAGCTAACATGACAAGGACAACGAGGAGCACATACACACCTGCCATGGGTGTAATAAAGGAGGAGTATGGAAAAGGCTCAAAGGATTTCTGTTGTGCTCGCAGATAATCAATGGGAACTCCTATTTTGCATTCACCATGGGCTGTAGTAATATTGATACTAGTGTTGTTGGCTCCTTCAGAATACAATCCCTTTGATGCAGTCTTTGGATCCATAGAAAAATGAACCTGTAAAAATATCCTCAAAACTCTTGAGAAATTTCTTATGTAAGGGTTTGGGAAGTAATTCTGCATAAGCAGGAAGGTTATATATTTATAAGGGCTGAGTGACGATAAGTGTTTCAGAGCTTACCATTTCTTTCCTTCCTTTTTGCACTAACAGTTGTGACGTGGTGGCTCTCAGAAAGGCTGGAGCAACCACTGTTACATTTACGGTATCGTTTCCATCGCTTGAAATTGCCAGAGAAAGCACGTTTCCTGCACAATCAAGGCATAGCTTTGTTGAAGAGACGATAATAACCAATCATATTGATAAGCCAAAACAACGTAACCATGGCAGGTTTCATGGCTAAACTTGCCATTGACAATCATGTGGAGGACTATGCTTTGACTGTTTTGTGCCGCTGATACGGATACTCTATGCAAGCTAGGACTCAGGAGAGCATTCATTTATTAACGAACATTTCTGATCACAGGATATCCGTATCACTTCCGTAATTGCAAGTTCGTCACAAATGTTGAACCTTAGTGAATTGGACTAAGTCATTCAAGTCAATTTCTGCTACTGACCATCTGAAATTTGTGCGCCTGATGTGAGCAGGCAGGCACTTAACACCTTGCTACGATCTTGACAGTAGTGGTTTTCTGCGCATTCATTCGGCTCTTTGACAGGAAATTTCTTCTTCGTCGCTGTGCTGTTGTCGCTTTTGGTGGAAACTTCCGGTTTCTTCATCCCGGGTGAGGAGGAGTTATTACCAGTCTCCCTCTCATTTGTGTTTACACCTGGCCGTGTATTGTCATCCGGGACGGGTGAAAGAGGGACTGCCGATGAATTCGATGATCCTTTCTCGTTGTCAGGTGGAGTATGCTTCGTGTTGTTAACCTGCACATAAAGTTCGGAAAATTTTATCTTGAACGCCGACTGTATCCATGCATTCAAAAACAAAGACTGAACGAAAATATTTATGTTCATGCGCAGTTTGAGAACAAGGAAAGAAGGAAGAAGAGTAAGCACTTAATGCACAAAAGGTGGTACGGCCATTACTTGAGTTTCACCTGTTGTGTCGTGAACAGGCGAACTTCCGTCCTTGTGCAATTGTCCACTCGAGGTTCCATTCGAGGTTTTATTAATCTCTTTCTCATTCCCCATCAATTTACGCGAAGTTGCGATCGCTCCAGCTTGTTCCTCTCTTAGGCCACCGTTCTCATGGGATTGCGACACAATCTCCGAGTCAGCAGAAGGATTTTCACCAATCCAATCCTTGTCTATGTGCGCGATCGCTGCCAGGTTCGATCGAATTCGCCCGTCTGTGATCCCGGCAGCGATCGACGAAGCAGGCTGTGAAAGGTGGGAGGAGCGGGCTGCGAGAGAGGCGCAAGGGGAGAAGAGGAAGGCGCAAAGGAGAAGGAAGATGGAGGGGGAGGAGAAGAGGAGAGCCATGGGGGCTGTGAGGAGGTTATGGGAGCGAGGGCATGAGAGCAAGAGCAGAGGAAGGAAGCGGGAAGATGGAACAAGTGTGGAAACAAAGGCTTTTCTACAGCACGGTTCTTGAGAAAGCGAGATCGATCGATCGATCCGCCGAAAATTGAAAAGATTGAATGGAGCATGGACGCCGCCCTGCCATGGATGCGGAGGTACCTTTCCAGCCAATCGATCCCACTGCGCTGACCTCTGACTGCAGAAAACTAATCTCTGATTGTCGCGAGATGTCAATACTTTTCTGAAATTCCTAGGCTCGAATCTCTGGACCAAAATAGCGATCAGGTGTGAACTGCTGGAATTGTAAGCTGCTCGATTTCTGTCTCGGATGTTTGCTTCTTTGAAGATCGATTGCAAACAAGCAAGATTGCCACGAGGTCAATTACTCGTTTCGACTGCTAAATCATTCTTCTGTTCAATCCGAAGAATCAATCTTCTGTGCAGTTGCGAAGCAAACGTGCAGATACGTTTATTCAAGAGCTGCAAAAGCTTACAGATAGAAATGGACGCGGTACAGTTCAAATTTCGATTGTCTTGTTCGAGCTTTCTCCTTAAAGCCTTTGTGGCACACCGCCTACACCAGCATCCATCGAAGGGGAAAGAGCCTTCTGTTTCCCCCGATTGCCTTGATTGCTAGTATATACGCCTTTTCTGGCGGTGGCCTCACCTTAATCCTTGGCAGTTTTTCAGATCTTAATCAGTGGAGCTTTTGCTCCCGCTTCGACTGAAGACTGCTTCATGCTCTAAGCTTAGCTCATTTATCCAGTTGTGTACGTCTCTCTAATTTAGCGCAGGCTTTGTTTGAGAGCCGGCTTTTCTATGCGAATACTTTTTCCAACTTGTCCGAAACGTGACATCATCCAGCCAGGTTACCCTTTGAGTGCTCTACCCTACACAGACTCACATGGAAGAACACTTGAGAGTGTGCAGCAATTGGAGCCAGATTTGGTACCTTACCTCAATGATCGTTTACTGAAGGTGTTGGTACACCTGTTGGCAATTTATCTACCTGGTTTCTACCATTACATTTATTCTACCTTCTCCTTTAGTGCTAGGCTTTGTCACGGCCGAGTCTATTCTTCACCTCCAGAGTGCTGACAGAAACTCAGTGCGAAGACCTTTGTATAAATGGATGCTTAAGTATGTGGGGGGGTGTGGATTTGTATGTGCGAGAGCATATGCTTATACTACGGTCTACAGTGTACACCCACTGTTGGCCACGGATGATGTCATTGGGGATGTCATAGTAGCTAGTCCCTGCTATGGAGTTTATGGTTTTCAATCTTATGAGTGACTATCATGAGATTGAAACTGCACTATGTGTTGTACTTTTTTGGGCATGTTCCTGGATTCATCTAGATATTCTCTGTTTTGGCTGTACAACTCAGATCTGCATTGTTGTTTTTACAATTAAGCAAGCACATGGAGCCGTGTCTTCATTAAGTGTCTTAACGTTGCAAGGGAGTTGGCCTACAGCAAGCAACTACCTATGTTTTCCTATATGGTATTTGAGCCTAAGGTTGCCATCCAGGGATAGCCTTGCTCCTGATTCAAAGACCAGGGGATCAAAGCCCGGGAGTGGTGTCCTTGCCGAGAAGGAAAGAGCTTCACATTCAGGTGTGGCATCTACTTCAAGTCATCTACACCCTTATCCATGGTAACCCACTCGGTCATACCAAACATTGGTGAGGCTGGAAAATGGGAGGGAATGAACTATCCACTCTAGAAAGTGAAGGTTCGGAGCTAGTGATGAGGAGATATGGAGGTAACAGAGAGATGTGACGTGGTGACCTGGTGGATGCATCAGGGCAGATGTAGGCAAGTCCCGATCTAGTGCGTCCGTGGAAACTGAATGAACTCCATGATCATAGGGACGATTGCGAATGGGGTAATTCCACATATCTAGTTGTGGACACAAAAGTTGAATTAAGCATTTCCTTCTAGGTTCTCGAGATTTTCTGGTGCACACAACGTAACCATTACATGTTTCCACTGCATGGAGAGACTAGCTAGGTGCTTGTGGATGTGGATACTAGTCTACGTTTCTTTTAACATGGTAACAATGCCCAACTGTCTATCTGGAGAGCTGTGAGATGGTTGTGTGCTTGGAAGAGAGATCTGAGAGCCTGGTTTCCAGGAGGGGGAGGAGATCCGAAGCCAGGATGTGTATGCATCGGTGATCAAGCCGTCTTGACCTCGTCTACTGAAAGAGGAAGGCAACTTTGATCAGTAAAGGTGTGACAATAAGGTCAGAGCATTCATAAGTGAGAATTCCCTGAGGAGCTTGATCCCTTGTTGATCCTAGAGAGAGCAAGGCAGAAGCTGTATGAAGATACTGGCGACAAGAAGGCATTTAATGTCAACACTAGCGGAAAAGGGAAGGGCAAGCAAGAGAAAGACAAACCCAGTAAGAAAAGCAAGGGCACAAGAAGGAAAAGAAATGCTATTATTATGATATGCCTGGATATCTGGAAAGAGATTGTCAAATGATAATGCTACTAGTCCAAGGGAGATGATCCTGCAAAGCAATCAGCTAATGCTGTACAAGGTGAGTTATTCTTGGTGACGACACCCAGTAGTGCCTTGATAGGGTGCATAGATCTAGGTATAATGGTGCTCATGTCCAATATAGAGCCATGGTTGAAAAATCCAGGATTCTCGGTAGATGAGGAGGGTACTCTAGATTGCTCAGAGCATACTGAGGACAGAGCTGTATCCATCATGGAGGATAAGGTGGATAAAGACCACTCTGAGACGAACTTTGAGTAAAGTGAGGTATTTGGCTTGTTTGGACAGCGAGCAATAATACAAAGACCAAGGGCATGTACTCTCCCTGTGTTTATATGTTGATTAAAGGAGTATATTTGGTACTCAATGCTTGTTGGGATGGAGGGTGAAAAACATTCCAAACACAAGTGGAGTTTCTTGACAGAGGCACTCAGAGCCTTCTGTTGGTTAGTGGACCTGGTTGGTGCGAATAGTTCTGTGGAGCTGTTACTTAGAGGGTGTTGCTGACAACGCTAAATACTTCTCAGGGGGAACAGAGGCATAATGTTGGATAGGGTTGGTGACTTGGTCAAAGACTATGTGTCTGAGACCAAGAAGCCATATGATTGGGACTATTATTGTGCCTTGCTGGGCTCAGGGTTTGAACCTGAGTGAACCTCATCTGGAGCTTGTGTCTGGAGAGAGTTGGGAGCAGTTCCAGGGTTTCTAAATGTATGTTATGGATCATGTGGGTTGCATGGTGGGTGAAACAAACCTAGGATACTTGGTATTTTCAGGGTCCGGATGGTTCACAAGTTCAGAGGGGGTCAATTGGATGTACCTAGTGATTGTATCTGACTGGTATGGTGTACTCGGCGGATTTGTGACGATGTTTGGGTTGGTTGTGCCATTGAAGGATGGTACCGTGATTGTACCTGTGTACCAGCTTGGTCCTTGGAGTGCAAGGATGAAGCGGAGCTGGACATGAAGGTGAATGGCATACACACTTCTCAATCTGTTCCTGAGAGCTTTTGAAAGGGAGCAGATGGAGTGAATATCTCTTCAGGTCATTGTGGGCCCATAGTGTGACAATGAGAGGGGTTGTTGGAATAATAGGTCCATTGTCCCACCTGTAATCCCCATATGAGGAGAGTACAGGGACATGGTATTCGTGTAGGAAATGAGGAGCAAGAAAGTCTGTTAGATGGGCATGGGAAGACGATGCCACATGGGCAGATCTAGGTGAAGGACATAAGGCAGCCATGTGGGCAACATTGTACACTGCCACAGGGGCTGCTGTGCAGTCCACTATCTAAGGTGAGCCAGAGCCCTGAATTAGAGCTAGCCTCTAGATGGCAAAGTCGGTACAGAGTCTGGAAGGGAACAGACAGGTTGGCAGCAGACCAGGTCATGCTGCTTATAGGTTGGCAGAAGTGCAGAGCAGGTCTGCAGAGCTGCAGACACAAGCACACCACTGGCAGGAAGCTACATGGCAATGTTGGGCAGCCCAGTCTGTGGCAGGTCTAGTCAGACCTGACCAGGGTTGGTGGTTGGCTGACCTGGTGAGCCAGTCAGAGGGCTACCCAGCCCTATAAAAGGCCCCAATTGTGGAGCATTAAGAAGTTCGGTCTAGGAGCATCTGTTGCCCATTGTGGAGCATCATCTCTTGCATACCCACAGCCAGTAGGAGAGCACACTTGTGTGGGAGGGTGCAGTCTGAGAACTTGCACCACAAAATATCACTGAAGGTCTGAGGAGCACGCAACCTGAGGAGTGAAGGGCAGCAGTAGGAGCAGTACATGTGCTCACCGTAGAACATCCAGGGCAGCACACTGCTGCAGGTTTCAGTATTGCTGTGGGAGCTAGGGGAAAATTCTTGAACGCTTGGTAGAAATTCTTACTAGGAAACATATTGTCAGTGGGATGTTCACTAACACTAGAGGCCACTGCTTTTTGAACGCTTGGTAAAGGGAAAGCACAAGCTTCTCAAGGGCTCGTTGTAGAAAACTGCTTTATTGCCAAGAGAGGCGTTGTGTTTAAAGACGAAAGACCCACTCAATAAGGGATTGGAAGAACAAAATTCTGGAAACTGACAAATGAGTAAAATTATTTATGATTGCAACAAAAAGATTAAGGAATGACAGAACCATATATGTTACTATTCACAGGGGGGAGCTGTTAGGATTGGTCAGAGAGCCAAGACAGATCTAAGATGAGAATCCTCAACAACAAACCATCAGACAGCTGTAAGAGCAGCCTGGAAAAAACACTTTTTGTGACGGTGCCAAGCATACAAACTACTGTTCTAAGTAATCTCTCCCACACACTTGCATATGCACATGCTCGCACTGAGATGCTGACGTGGAGATGTGGAAGGCTAAGGATAAATACACAAATATGAGAGAGTAGCAAGAGAGCAAGAACACCTAATTTTGTCCAAGTACCCCCATTTCAGTAGGAGGTATTTTCTGTACTACATATGCTGAAGTACAACATGATGGTAAAGGCCCACCTCCATGGACTAGAGTTACGTTCAATGCTCCACGCTCTAGATATCCACCTAGATCAACATGTAAGGCCCCCATATGATAAGCCCGTGAGCAATAGGCTAGATCAGCTGGAGAATTAGCCATTAATGCATGGATTTCCCAGGCATTGGAAGGTCCAGTAAAGTCTTTATAAATCTAACATTCCACGAGACAGATCGATGTGCCCTTTGGGTGTATTTCCTGGGGTTCGGGGGCCAAGGTGAACTGGAATAAATAAGTCAATTTTCCCCATGGCGGCTGAGGAAGTCCAAGAGATCTTAGATTGGGGGCCTCTCTCGGCTTCCATTGGTGCTGATGTGTTAGCCTATTAGAATCAGCACATGGGTCAAAACTCAGGCTATATGCTCTTGCTGCCAATAATTTTTGGTGAGTGAATACGAATGACATCCAACTTTAAGTAAGATCTCACCATCAATATTTTGATGCCAAACCTTACTTTCCCATTAGCATCCACCAGCACTTGTCATGACGCACCCTTTGGTAGAAACGGCTGTATCCAAGCGTGTTTTGAGCCTGCAACTGTCTCTGCATTATATTAACAGCGCAGAGCATTGAGGACTGCCAACTTTACCATGCATTATCACAGCATATAGTAATGAGCCTTTTTTACAATAGTCTTCTAAGGCATGCACATGCTCTTGTTGTGAGAGTTCTATATTCTACTTCAAAGGAAACTCTTGCGTTGTTTGATGGATAGCCAAAAAATAACACCTTGTGCTAAGAAACATGCACATCCTCGTGTTGACCTTCTTATTTCAATATCACCATCATAATCGCTGTCATAATATCATGCAGTTTTCCATGCTTTCCTTTGTACTCTGTGCCAAATTGTTTTGTACCGTTGATGTATCTCGATACTCTTTTGGCTTCAATGTGCCTGTTTGGATTTGTCATAAACTAAGATAGCGGGACGCCTTGTCTCATCCATCACCTCACACCCTCAAGTTCTCTCATCCACCCTTGGACCTCATTCAAACTATTATGGTTTAACCTATTTATTTTGTAACTGGGTCGTTTGACATCAATCTTGAGTGACCAATAAAGCTAGACAATTCTAGGTATGGCACTTAGAAATGGGAATAATTTTTGTCTTGGAAGATATTCGGGAATATGTAGATAGTACATTTCCCAAACAACTAATGATCCATAAGCATATCCTACCATTGTCAAAGATTAGTTAGAGTGCGATAAGAAAGATACGTATCCCTATTACTTGATAAAATATAATCTACAAGAAGTCATGTTGGACTATTGAATATAGTGAAAACATCAAAGGGATATGTTTGCAACACTATACGAATTAAAAAATACTTCTACAAGATGACATGTTTGTCCTATTGAATATTGTGACAACATCAAAGGGATATGTTAGCAAGATGTCTTTAAAAAAACACAATCTACACGATGTCATGTTTGGTCTATTTAATACAGTGAAAACATCAAAGAATATGTTTGCAACACTAGAACTTTGACATTGAGAAATCAAATCAACCAAATCTTCTTACATAATAAAAAAATTGGGCATGCCGATGTACTAAGGGTCAAGGAACTCAACTTGCAATAGCAAAAGAGACTATAAATTTTAAAAAATAGTCCAAATCGTCCTCATTGACTTGGGGAAGGATATGAGAATTTGGTTCAAATAAGAGCAATTCAAAAGCAAGTGCCAACACTAGAAGAGTTATAATTAGCCTTATTGAATGAAGAAGATTTATTCAATTCTATTGAATGGAGAATTAAGGACCTAATCAATTCAAACAACAAACTTTTGCAACCCCCAATAGAGGGAGGAAGAGGCAAATCATCACATGGGAGTGGAGTACATCAACATCAACACCAACACCAACACCAACATCAATAGTAAAATTAAAGTTAACAACAAAGTAGAAATCATGGCAATCATCACCATTGACATTGAAGAGGTAATATAAATCAAAAGAAAGGTAATAGTTCAAATAGAGGAAACTTTCAAGGCAAAAAAATGTTTGATTAGAAATATTGAAACGTATAGTCCAACTATCATCACAAATCGGGGCATTATGAGAGAGATCATAGGCAAAAACAATATGACGGAGGAGGACAATGCACACAAAAATTTCATTCCCAAGGTCCTAGTCATAATGCAAATAAAAAATGAAACTTATGGTCAAACCAATAAAGAAAACATATGTATTGTCATCGAAAGTTTGGAAGAAGGAAAGAAAAAAAACCCATTATAGAATCAAAAGGTCATTCTTTCCAAAATGTTCCTAGTCTATCACCATCAATAGAACCCTTTTACTAATTTGACATTAGGATCACTTAATCTTTTTTATCATACTTTTACATTGAATACTTCTTGTTTTAGAGGCTACTTGATCATTCCAATACAATGGATGCCAATCCACAAATGCTCCTTGATCATTTCGATACAATTGATCATTCCAGTACAATTGATCATGATTCACGTCAAATCATTTGAGTTGTGAAAGATTATAAAGAATGGTTCATAGAAATGAGACCTTTAGAAGGATCCAAGAATGTAACCTACATGGTTCACAAATCCTAAAGGGCATGGATAATTTTCAAGAATGAAAAGGATTAATAGATGATGTAGTCGATCTTCCAAACCTTGTCAATCGATCACATGATAGAGAAGAGCTATATAATTATTTTTGAAGGGAATACACGATTAGAGATAAATCAACTTCACTATTTAGTGAAGTTGATTTATCTTTAAATGAAGTTGATTAGAGATAAATCAACTTCACTATTTAGAGATAAATGAAGTTGAAGAAAGAAAATTATTTGGAATGATAGCTTCACTAGTCAATTTTTGCGTAATGTCCACAAAGTATCAACCAATGCCACTTTCAACAGTATGACATAAAAGATACGGACATGTTGATTTTGAAAATGGACACAACTCAAAAAGTAAAATACAGCAATTGGAATTTTGGGACTCACATGTCTTGGAAGATTTTGTAAAGCATGTCTTTTTGGAAAGTGGATGAGTCAATTTTACAAGCAAAAACCTATGAGCAGGTTTATCTCAGCGTGTTTTTCAAGAGATTTAAAATTTTATATTTCTTTAGGAAACATGGTTTGTACACTTTTATTTTCACTAGAGCTAGATCCCTTTATCATAAAAATATACAAACTAGTCACTCATTCATTTTTACATAATATAAATTTTCTTATTCATAGACATCCCTTTGTACCCCTGTTATTACCTTTAAAAAGTATTGAAAAATAATTACTTTAATAAATATTCCTCATAATCACTCTCAATGTAATAATATTAAACATATATAATTACTTATTAATAAACATATTTATATCAATATGATAAGAGCTTTCTAGTGTTTTTATAGCATAAATAACAAGATATTTATGGATATGTTTCTAAAGAAATTTAAATTACTATAAATAAGTATTAACTTGGGCTAATATATCACTCTCATAAAATACATGTAATATATATATATATATATATATATATATATATATATATACGTATATATACGTATATATATACATACATATATAGATACATACATACATACATATATATATATATATACATACATACATACATATACATACATACATACATACATACATACATACATACATACATACATATATATATATATATATATATATATATATATAGATACATATATACATACATATATAGATACACACACACACACACACACACACATATATATACATACATACATACATACATACACATGTATCTATATATATATATATAGATACATGTGTGTGTGTGTGTGTGTGTGTGTGTGTGTGTGTGTGTGTGTGTGTGTGTGTGTGTGTGTGTGTGTGTGTGTAATATAACCCCATAGATGTGCTCAAGTGGGGTATTCCAATCAATTTGAGTGGTTGAATGCCTATATTTGGACATTGGATGTGAAAGTTATGTCACTTTTGAAAGTAATGTCCAAGATAATTTCGCTGGTAGTTTCGCCTGCGAAACTACCTTGGAAGACCTACTTCAAAGGGGTTTTTCTCGCGAAACTACCTTGATGGCTTGCTTCAATGAGATTTCTTTGAAGAAACCCTTTCATGAAGATAGGTTGAGAGAGGGTTTTAAATGTTACCCCCTATTAAGTAAAAGTTATAAGAAGGATCATAAGGGAATTTTAATAGAGAAGTCTACTCTACATGTGAGTTTCTTCAAAAGCCATCCCATTATGTTGCTCACCATTCCCAAAGATTCATGGAAACATTTGTGTATTAAATAGGCATTTGTATAATACTTTGCATATTTCTAAGTGAAACTATGTTTTCTTTCGATCCATTTTTGCCATATTTTTAAATAGTTGGAAGCTTTTTTTTCCTTCTCTCGGACACTTGGAAGATTTCGCTCGAAAAATGGTCGTTCCCTTGGAAAGCAAGCTAGAGCAAGTAGTACTCTTGACTTGATACACCTCAATATTTGGTACAAACCAAAAGCATAAATGGTACACTCTATCATGTAACATTTATTGATGATTATAGTGGATATTGTTGGGTTCACTTTCATAAACAAAAGTCTGAGATCTTTGATAGATTCAGACAGTTTAAAGCCATGGTGGAAAACCAAACAAGTAGAAAATTCAAGGTATGAAGATTAGAGAGAGTTGGTGAATATATGTTTCATATGTATGCAAATATCATGGGATCGGAAGACATTTTACTTGTCTAGATGCACCATAGTAGAATGCAACTATAGAAAGAAAGAATAGAATGCTAGCAAAGAAAAAGTGTTAGACCAATGCTAAACAAAAAAATATTATCAAAACTATATTGGGCAAAAGCCAAAAATTAGGCAAAATCCATTAAAGTAGTAAATTACTTGTTCAACATGCTACCCCAATAGAACTCGTACAACTCCATATGGCCTATTATTTGGTTATGAGACAAAACATATACATCTAAATTTTTTTGGATCCATTACATATGCTCATATACATTGTGATAATAGAAGAAAACTATATGTGAAATTGAGGAAATGAGTTATTGTTGATCAAAATGAACATAGCTTATAAGCTATATGATCCAATCAATAAGAAAATAATATTTTCAAGAGATGTAGTGTTTGATGAGAATTTAGAATGGAAAACATCCACATCACAAGAGATGATTGCAACAAGTTCAAAAAGAGACAATAAAGAGCCACATTGAAAATGTTCACAATGAGAAAGATATATAGGTTGAGAGCATAAGTCATGTTCTTATGACAACTATCATACAAATGGAAGCAGCATATCTTGAAATGCAGTTTAGATGCCAAAATGGAAGAAAACAATCGATAAGGAAATGACACTTGGGAACTATGTAACTTGCTACTAGGATAATAGGCAATCCCAAATACATGTGTGTACCAAATGGCAATCTAGATGATAGCAATTGAAAGACACAAAGGAAGACTTGTTGTAAAGGGATTTACACAAAAATAAGGATGAGAATATGGAGAAAAATATGCCATATTAACCAAAAGGATCCTATAAGCTTTTTGGTTTCCCATCAGCAATCAACTAGATCTCAAGAACATGCTTCTCAATGGACACTTGGATGAATAAGTTTACATGCAATAGCCCTATGGATATGTTGAAATTGAAAAGTAAATCAAGAATATTGTATGTGGATTGTGGAAGGGTCCCTATGGTTTGAAATAAGCACAAAGAAGAGTCTCTATGATTTGAAAGAAGCTAGTATACTAGAGCTGACAAACATATTGCCAATCTTGTCTACAAAGTTCAAAGTGTGGGGGTTAAAGGTCATTGTGCCTTTACCCCGGTTATGTACAATACTCAAACACATATATAAATGAATGAAAAAGAAGATTAGGGTGGTTCTGCACCCACCAAAACTTGTGTGGCTCTCTGTCTCTCTCTCTCCTTCTTCCGTTCTTGCTTCCGTTGAGAGCACTCTCAACTGGTATCAGAGCCCGGGTGATCTAGCTAAGTGTGCGTGAATGCTTGGAAGCTCAGTAGCTCTGTGGGAGGAAGGAGAAGCTTTGTGGGAAGCTTTGTGGGTGACTTTACTTGCATCCGAGTGTGCAGAGACCTTGGAGGAACCTTTGGAAAAGTCACTTTGGCTTTTCGAAGTGGTTTTGAGAGCCTGTTAAGTGGTTTCAAAGAAAAAGTCGTTTTTTGAGCTTTTCCCTGTTCCGTTCGATGACAGAGACTCCATATTGACTTGTAGAGGCAACTATTGCTTGCTTTTGGTGTCCACTTCACTTCAGGAGCTTGGAAACACCTTCATTCTTGAATCTGGGATCATTTCATTGGATTTCTGACTCACTGTGTCAGTTCCTGCGTTTTTTGCTCGGGTGTTGGAACTCAAGTTTGGAGCAACCATTTGCAGATCTGTCAGTTCCAGTGGACTCAAGAGGTCCTCAAACTTCTATGTTGCTCATCATTCGCACTCCGGTGGAGTTTACAAACAGCTCTATTTCCAAAAACGTTTTTCAGTCCGTGTGTTAGACCCAGTGATTGAGACCACGGTTTCCAAAACCGTCTGTCCCATTGCGTTTCGGACACCCAAAAACCCCTACCTATCAGTTCTTGTGCAATTCGGTGGAGGATTTTCAGAGTTATAGATCTCTGTGTATTCGATTTCGTCTCTCTGTTATGCATTTTTCATTCTAAGGTTTTGAAACCTTAGATTTATGCCACATGGCAGTGGATAAGTGTTGACTCCCATTTCTCACTCATCGGTTGGGATTTTGGAGTTCTGGCAGAAGAGAGATATTTGCAGATTTTCTTGCTGAGTCCGATTATGCAATGGCACCCATGTTTTGAGGCATCTCAGGTTCTATTTTCAGTAGCGGTCATTACCGTGGGACTATGATTTCTTGAGCATACCTTATGCAGATCACTCTGGTTGCAGTTTGAGCAGTGTGCGCTCGTTCGTGGTATGCATTGGGTTGCAATGGATGATTTATAGGCCATTTGGATGCATTGCGGTCCTTATTGGATGCGCTGATAGGCCCAAATTGCTTGTGGGATGCTATTTTTTATGGACGCTTTGCACATGGATGCTATTTTATGCTGAGGGACAGCTTTAACACATTGTAGGTGATGCACTGATAGTGCTATGCTCTCTTGGATGAGATATTATTGATGCATATGCCAGTGGACAGTGTTTATGCTTGAGTCATTTGGCACTTATTGGCATTTTCTTTTGGGCTAGATTTGCTCATATGGATGCATAGTATATGCACATGAGTCAAATGCATCTTTTGATGCTTTGAGCTTTGAATTTTGGTGATATTTCACTCTATTGTGGCATACACATTTGGGTGCACCTGGTATTTGGTGTGATTCTCTCTTGAGGCACTAGCATTTGGGATTTTGCTTTACTTGCATCATGGCATCCTCTTCCATGTCTGAAAAGGAGTTTTTCAACATTAAAAAGTTTGATGGGACAAACTTTTCTTTGTGGAAAGAACAAATAAGGGATGTGCTTATTCAAAAGAAGCAGATTAAACCCTTGGCAAGGATTGAAGCTAAGCCTGCAAATATGTCTGAGGATGATTGGAATGAGTTGGATGCATTAGCAAAGTCTACTATTAGACTTCATCTTGCAGAGTCAGTTTATTTCACATTAGTAAATGAGCAGACTACGGAAGATTTGTGGAAGAAACTGTGTGCCACTTATGAGAAGGAAACTGCCTCTAATAAAGTTTACCTCATGAAAAGGTTGTTTGAGCTGCAGATGAAGGAAGGGGTCTCCATTGCTTCTCACTTGAATGAATTCAATATTATTTTCAGCCAGCTTCAGGCTCAGAAAATGAATTTTGATGCGGAGACTAAGGCAATATTTCTCTTATGTTCATTGCCATCCTCATGGGATACCTTTCGTACAGCTGTCAGTAACTCTGCACCTGGTGGAGTACTGAAATTTGATGATGTTGTGGGTAGCTTGTTGGCCGAGGAGATTAGACGGAAGTCTATGGATGGCAACAAGCAGGATGCAGCCTTAAATGTGCAAAGAGGTAGATCACAGTTCAGGGGGAAGTCCCAAGAAAGAGGGAAGTCTCGTAGCAAATCCAGGGCACGAAACATTGAGTGTTACCACTGTGGCAAGAAGGGCCATATGAAAAAGGATTGCTACAAGCTGAAAAGAGAGCAAAAGGATAAGAAAAAGAATGCAAATTGGGGTGCAAATCAAAAGGAAGAGAGTCCAAGGGAGGACAAAGGAAAAGTTAAGATCGAGGAGATCAATGCAGTCACACATGATAGTGACAATGATGTTCTCTTCATGTCTACTTTATCTGCAGAGTTGCTTACCACTTCAGATGATGCATATTCCCAGGATTGGATTTTGGATTCTGGTGCTTCATTCCATGTTACTCCCCATAGGGAATGGTTCTCCTCTTATGATAGTGGAAAGACAGGTTGTGTGCATCTTGGAAATGACTATGCATGTGACATAGTGGGAGCAGGTGACATAAAGTTTTCTTTTGCAAAATGGGTCTGCATTTGTTTTGAAACATGTGAGACATGTGCCTAAGCTGACCAAGAGTCTTATTTCAGTGGGTCAGCTAGATGATGCTGGTTTTCACACCACTTTTGGCTTTCAAAGTTGGAAAATTCAAAAGGGCTCTATGCTTTTGGCCAGGGGTGCCAAGTGTGGGACTTTGTATCCCTTACATGTATCAGGGGTATTTGATCATGTTGTTGCAATAACCGAGCAGCCAAGCACTTCTTTGTGGCATTGCAGGTTGGGGCACATGAGCCAGAATGGAATGAAACTCTTATGCCATTTGGGTTATGTACTGCATTTGAGTTTCTCTGATTTTGAATTTTGTGAGCACTGTCTCTATGGGAAACAGACTAAATCAGCCCATAAAAGAAGGGGAAAGAAAGAGTTTGAAAAGCTTGATTTGGTGCATTCAGATGTATGCGGTCCCATGCCTACACGGTCATTAGGAGGAGCGGAATACTATGTGACATTCATTGATGATGCAACTAGGAAAGTGTGGGCTTATGCTATAACTCAGAAGAGTGATGTGTTCCAGGTATTTCAGAAATGGCTGGCCTTGGTTGAGAATCAGTCAGGTAGAATGCTTAAATGCCTACGGACTGACAATGGTGGAGAGTATCTCTCTCATGACTTTCAGCATTTCTGTGATACACATGGGATTAAGAGGGAGCTCACATCCCCTCGTACTCCAAAGCAAAATCCAGTTGCAGAAAAGATGAACCATACCATTCAAGAAAGGTTGCAATGCATGCTTTCCAATGCAAGTCTTTCTGGTGGTTTTTGGGCTGAGGCAATGAAGACTGCAGTGCATGTGATCAATAGATCACCTAGTAAGAGTTTGGATGGTGGTATTCCTGAAGAGGCATGGAGTGGCAAAAAGCCCTCTTACTTTCATTTGCATATATTTGGGTGTGAGGCATATGCACATGTGCCAAAAGAGCTTCGAAAGAAGCTAGATCCTAAGTCTAGGAAATGCATCTTTCCGGGTTATGGTGAAAGTGGAGAGATGGGCTATCGTCTCTAGGATCCAGAAGCAAAGAAGATCATACGCAGCCATGATGTGGTCTTCAATGAGAAGAAGATGCATAAGGCACCCATGAGGGATGTGGAAATGAGGAGAATCACTTTCCAGGATGTGAATCCACCTGCATATGTTGATAGACAACAAGCTGTCCATGCACCAAATGTACAAGAAATGGTACCACCAAGTACTCCCACAGGTATACAATCAAGGGTAGATGATGGATCATCTATTGGTGGAAATAATGAGCCAAATGTGGCTGATATGCAGGTGGGACAGCAAGCTGAAATGCCATTGAGAAGATCATCTAGAGTGTCTAGACCGCCTGATAGGTTTGTTCCAGGGGTAGACTATGTGATGCTTACTGATTGCGGGGAGCCTTCTTGCTACAGAGAGGCTATGATGCGTGAGGATCAACGCAAGTGGGAGTATGCTATGCAATCAGAGATGAGTTCACTTATGAAGAATAAGACTTGGGACTTGGTTTCTTTGCCACATGGAAAGAAAGCATTGCCATGTAAATGGGTCTACAAAATGAAGGTCACAGGTGATGATGTGCCTAGGTACAAGCCCCGTTTGGTTGCTAAAGGTTTCAAGCAAGAGAAGGGTGTGGACTTTGATGAGATATTCTCTCCGGTTGTGAAGATGACCACACTTAGATGCATGCTTGGACTAGTGGCAGTAGAGGATATGGAGCTTATGCAAATGGATGTCAAGACAGCTTTCTTGCATGGGGATTTGCATGAGGAAATTTACATGGTGCAGCTGGAAGGCTTTGAAGAAAAGGGCAAAGAGCATTTAGTTTGCAAGCTAAAGAAGAGTCTCTATGGTCTTAAGCAAGCGCCTAGAGAATGGTATCAGAAGTTTGATTCTTTCATTCGGTCCCAGGATTTTAGGAGGAGTGAAATTGATCACTGCCTCTACACTAAAAGGGCTAAGGATAATAGCCTGATAATCTTGGCACTATATGTGGATGATATGCTATTGGCTAGCAAGAATACTTATGAGCTAGATGCATTAAAGGCCAAGTTGCATGAGGCCTTTGATATGAAGGATTTGGGACTTGCAGGTCATATTCTTGGTATGCGCATCACGCGTGATCAGAGTAGGAAACTCCTTTGGCTTTCACAAAAAGAGTATGTTACAAAAGTATTGCAGCGTTTCAATATGGAGGGGGGGAAGGCAGTGAGTACTCCATTGCCTCCATATGTGAAACTGAGTCATACAAATAGTCCCAAATCAGATGAGGAGAGGGCCATGATGGCCAAGGTTCCTTATGCATCAGCAGTTGGGAGTCTTATGTATGCTATGATAGCTACTAGACCAGACATTGCATTTGCAGTGGGAGTTGTTAGCCGGTATATGGCTAATCCAGGAAAGAGGCATTGGGAGGCAGTTAAGTGCATCATGAGGTACATGAAGGGTACCAAGGAGATGTGCATTTGCTTCGGTAAAGGAGACATGCGTGTACTTGGGTACACAGATTCAGACTATGCAGGGCATGTGGATAGTAGGAGATCCACTTCTGGTTATGTGTTCACCTTTGCAGGTGGTGCAGTGTCGTGGATGTCTCGTGCACAGAAGTGCGTTGCTTTGTCTACCACAGAGGCTGAGTATGTTGCAGCCACAGAGGGTTGCAAGGAGGCTATATGGCTTGATCGGCTAGTGGGAGATTTGGGGATTCATACAGGTGTACCGACATTGCATAGTGATTCCATGAGTGCTATTCAGCTAGCACGGAATCCGATCTTTCATGCAAAGACCAAACACATTGAGGTCAGGTACCATTTCATCAGGGAAGTACTTGAGGACAAGCGCATAGAGCTTGTCAAGGTTCATACAGATGATAACCCTACAGATATGCTGACGAAGAGTCTAGCTAGTCAGCGGTTTGAGTATTGTCGTGTATTGATGGGCATTGGATAGTATGCTCACTGGTTGTTCTCCCTTAAAGGCACATTGTCCTTTAAGTGGGAGGTTGTGGGGGTTAAAGGTCATTGTGCCTTTACCCTGGTTATGTACAATACTCAAACACATATATAAATGAATGAAAAAGAAGATTAGGGTGGTTCTGCACCCACCAAAACTTGTGTGGCTCTCTGTCTCTCTCTCTCTTCTTCTTCCGTTCTTGCTTCCGTTGAGAGCACTCTCACAAAGGGAAGACATCAACATTACAGTATTGTATGTAGATGATTTGATAGTCACATGAAGTAATGAAGCCTTTTATCACAAAACAAAAACAACACCTATTT
Organism: Dipteris shenzhenensis; assembly: GCF_047967505.1. Lineage (NCBI taxonomy): Eukaryota > Viridiplantae > Streptophyta > Polypodiopsida > Gleicheniales > Dipteridaceae > Dipteris > Dipteris shenzhenensis. Next base: position 44,381,892 of record NC_141611.1, read on the forward strand.
AAAGATCTTGGTCTTATGCATTATTGTCTTAGAGTAGAATTTGAAGGAGATGCAAAAAGCACCTTCGTGAGTTAGCACAAGAATGTGGATAGTCTCCTAAAGGAATTTCATATGTAGGATTACAACTACACCCTCGGTGGAATTTTGAAGATAAAATAAGGAGGAAGTGTCTATAGTCAATGACAAGTACTATAGTGAGCTCATTGGTTCATTTATCTATCTTATTGTCACCACGTTAAATATGTTATCCCTCTCCTTGGATGGACACTTAGATGGGATAGTTTTCTTCTATCAATAATGCCTAGTCTCTTAGATACTTTGAGCACTTTGGAAAGAACCAAGGTGATGTGATGCACTAGTACTTTGTCTTCACGTCAAACCCATTGCACATCATTCCATTTGATTGGGAAAAAGAGATTGGCATCTTGTCTGCATTTCCTCCTCTCCCTAAGTTCTAACAGCTCCTTTGTTGGCAAGCATGGTCTCCTTTGACACCATTCTAAAAATTTCCTCTCTTTTGAATATCAAAATGGAACCGGTTTCACTTTAAGGTTTGTTGGAGGGCAAGCCAAGACCCCTCCTTCCAATGATTCTATAAGTCCCTAAGCTGAAGAAAGCGGCATGCCACTCTAGCTAGTAGTGGAGAAGCTTGAGCCTTTGTAAGATGTCAATATTTCTCTACATCAAGCCATGTACCCATGAAGCCTTCTTACATGGGCGCTATTTAAAATAATCAAGGCTTCTTCTCCATACCCTTCAGAAATGCTAAATTTCCTATGGTATTATTGGACCACAAGGGTCAAAGATGAAGGTTGAATAAGCTAGCAAAGAAGGGTCCACTCAAAAGTCACCCAAAAAAGGTAGTTCATAGAGAGAAGAAGGACCATCCAATTATTGACCCTAAGCACCAAAAGATCCATGAGAACTTCATGATGAGTCTATTGACTAGTTGACTTCCCATGCTTTGCCCTCTTGCGGCTATACTAGAAGCCTAGGCTAGGAACATTTTGGTAAGGAAGGGCTTGTCTATGTCGAGTGTTCATTTTCTCAAGAGAGGGTACCTTGTGTTCCTCTTTGGAAGAGTGAACATTGTAGCTAGAGCGTTACATCTAGGCTAAGCTGTTAGAACCTAGTCCCTTTATCTTGGAACGTGGTCTCTAGATTTTTAACCTAGATAAGTAGAGATCAACCAAGATTCTTGTCTAGGTTGATTTTCCTGACTTCCCTTTGTCCCTCTAAAATCAAGAATCAACTTTGTGTAGACTAAGTGAAGTAGTTAGTGTCAAAAGAGAACAATTGATAAACCCACGAGGTAATTCTCAAGTGTGCTGCGAGCTTGATCTAGGAAGAACGATGCAAAGCGATATCCATAGAAGAAAACATGCATATGATATACCATCATTTTAAGACTTTGCTTTCCACTATAGTGAAGTCAATGATGGGGTCATGGAAGCAAGGAGAAAAGCTAGGTAGTTAGGTCTAACACTTTTAGAATTTTGACAACTTTTTCCTTGAAGCCCCATTAAACCTCAAAGAACATAAGGCTATTGTTGATGCCATGGCTGAAGGTAAAACTCTTGGGTGGGAAGATGGCCTTCAAGTGGAGTGAGTTTTGGGAGGTTGTAGGTCCTTGTTTGTTTCTTGTCCTCTGGAAATAAAGCCTACAATAGTGGCAATCCTATTCATGTCACTCATGGGATTATTAAAATAATCCCCAAGGAGGGAAATAGAGAAGAGCTTAGAAACTAGAGGCCTCTCAATATAATTACCTACAACTACAAAATATTTGCCACAACCCTTGCCTTGAGAATTCAAAAGGAGATGGATACTTGGATAATACAAGATCAGAAAGGATTTATCAAGGGGAGACACCTTCTAGAGGAATTGTTACTTTTTTAGAAGGGTTTGAATATGCCAATGATACACACCAAGATATTTGTTTTCTCGGGTAGAATTTGGTAAAGCTTATGATGGACTGAATTGGAATTTCCTCATCTGAACACTTCAAGACATAGGTATTGGGCATAGCTTCATCTCTTTTGGCAAAATACTTCTTACTAATGCCTCGGCCAATGTCTATGTCAATGGGGAAATGACTCGTCCCTTCTTGCTTAGAAGGTCAATCAAATAGGTCACCCATAGGTGACTCCCTCGGATGGCTACTTCATGACAAAGTTAAAGGGGCATCCTAAAAGGAATTGAACTTCCTCAAGGAAAAATTTATTAGCTAGCAATTTGCAAATGACATGAACCTAACTCCAAGAAACAGTGATCAGGAAGTTTAGGGGGTTATTGAGAGCTTAGACTGCTTTTGGAGGGCATCAAGATGAATTATTAATAATCCAAAATCTAGGTATTAACCATTCCATCTTCCCAATAACAATCTATTACCTCTCTTGCTAGTATCCTTCCAAAGCATTCCTTGATAAGTTTGTTAGCACCTGTAGGTCGATTTTGTGGGGTGAAAGAGAATTTCAAACTCTAAATTCAACTTAGAAGGAAAAAATATAGATTATCATCTAAGTTATAGCCGATATTTGACCCCCTAAGTTGGGCTATGGAGTGCATCTGCATCACAAGAAGGGGGGGGGTTCCTGTAGACTATCACTTTTTGGCTCTACAATGAGTGATAGGAAAAAAGAGAACCATCCCTCCCATGCTCCAACACTAACATCACATTTGCCTAGCACTAGGAAAAATGAAGTCCACCTTATTCTCCAAGAGCAAATTCTTATTTCCTTACATTTAGGAGAACAATGAGCTAAAATGTAGATTCAAGGAATTAGAAGAAAGGGTGAGAGCTACTAAGCTTGAACTGAAGAAACTAACTCCCCAGGTATGAGTTAATCTCTAATCAGCTAGAAAAGCTACATAAGACGATTAAGGGAGAGAGTGGAGATAAGATCAAAGGAGAACAGAAGAGCTCCTTAGATACACAGGTGTTCACATGATAGCAAAAAGAAGTAAAAGAGCAAGCTGAAAGGCTCCTCAACTCAAAGAAGCTCAGGATTGGAGGGCTACCTAACAACTAGAATTTAGCAGAAAACTCTTGGGAAGAGACCCTTGAAGAAATCAACAAAGCTTTATAAGGCATTTAATGGGTAGATTTAGACTCTGAGATTGGTCAAGAAGGATCACATGCAATTCTCACTTTCAAGACAAGAGCTGAAAGGACACATATTATCAAGCAGTACAATAAGTTAAAACATTTACAAGTGTGGATTTCAGAGGAACTCACAAAAGCTTAGTTAAAGAACAAAACCTCAAAACTTGGAAAGTTAAAGGCAGCTAGAAAAGAAGGCAAATGGGATGTCTATCCATTTATAAGGCATTTAATGGGCAGATTTAGACTCTGAGATTGGTCAAGAAGGATCACATGCAATTCTCACTTTCAAGACAAGACCTGAAAGGACACATATTATCAAGCAGTCCAATAAGTTAAAACATTTACAAGTGTGGATTTCAGAGGAACTCACAAAAGCTTGATTAAAGAACAAAACCTCAAAACTTGCAAAGTTAAAGGCAGCTAGAAAAGAAGGCAAATGGGATGTCTATCCATGTATAAGGCATTTAATGGGCAGATTTAGACTCTGAGATTGGTCAAGAAGGATCACATGCAATTCTCACTTTCAAGACAAGAGCTGAAAGGACACATATTATCAAAGCAATCCAATAAGTTAAAACATTTACAAGTGTGGATTTCAGAGGAACTCACAAAAGCTTAGTTAAAGAACAAAACCTCAAAACTTGCAAAGTTAAAGGTAGCTAGAAAAGAAGGAAAATGGGATGTCTATCCATATGGCATTGCATTGATCAAAAACTTTGAAGAAAAATCAACATACCCTCAGTCTATAGCTAATGTATGATCTCCATTTGTTTTCTTTTGTTCTTAGCTTACAGGTTGAACTAGTTGTATATGGAACTTTAAGTTCTTATCTTATCTTTTGAGACATAATTCAAAAACCATTTTTTTTCTTTAAAAAAAAGGAGAATTTCAAAGGTCAGATGGAGCTTTTCCACAAGTTCCAAAATGAAAGGTGGGCTTGGGGTTGTAGATTTTCATCAAATTGCATCTATGTTAGCTACCTCTTGGATTGTCCAATCCAAATCTTGATGGGTCCCACCTTTTATTATGAAACTTCTATCTTGCCTAAATTGTAAGGACGTACCCTATTTTATTAGCCATTTACAATCTTAAACCTTGCAGCACCAAGGGTAGTGATTGGTGGAGATCACTGTGAAAGGATTTTTAGGCAATCAAGAGCTATATTATCTTCTCAAATAAGGGCATTTCATGATGCTTGGCACCATGTGGGTATCTTCTATTCATAGACATGCTATACTAGGAGACATAGAATTTGTGAAGGGAGCTTATTATTCAAAAAGGGAATTCAAAGTTGGGGGCAATTGTGGCACAGGGATCAAGGTAGGTGGAGAACTTGGCTAGAAATAAGAAGAGAGTTTGGATTGTCTAACCAAGATGTCGAGATTAAGATGCTGGAAATAAGAGTTTAGATTGGCTAATCATCAAGAGAAAATTGGAGTTTTGGACTGGCACTATAACTTAGAAAGGGGTGATGTCTTTAGTTTACATCAAAGAATTTAGTTGAGTGAGAGACCATCACTTTTCCCCCATCCACACACCTACAAACGACATAGGAAAAACTTTTAGAGTGCTCAACTCTAGGTGGAAACTATATAATAGTAGACAATGTTGGTTGAATGGATTTCAAAGAACATGAAATAGGGATATTCCTAAAAATTTGCCTCTCTTCTTAGGCCATTTCTTCATAAAGCAGTGTTGGACTAGCTCTATAGGAGAGAGTATAGAGAAGGGTGATGGGAAATGCAAAAGATGTCCTTGTCATAGATAGAATATTTTTAATTAGTTTGTTGCTTGTCCAAATGCAAGAAGGTTGTGGAAGGAAATTCAAATGTACATGGAGAACCAATCAACTGGAAGTCAATTTATTGGGGGAGGGAACCTACACAACTCAATGGATGTTCATTAGAGCTTGTGCCTTTTGGTTTATACGAACTATTAGCAACTATTTGTAGTCTAATTGTGTGGTTAATGATGCTAATTTTCTTTCCTTGGATTGGTTTAACAAGAAAATAGTAGAATTGAGAGAGTTGTACTAAGCTATAGCACACCACCAATTGCTTAAATACATGGAGGAGCATGAAGTTTAGTACCAAGCCAAGAGCACCCATGTTGAATCAAAGAATGCCCATCCAGCCTCCCACGATGATTGTTGAACAACTTTTGATCTTTTACTATGTGTTGAGTACGCAACTGAAGTTACAATCCTGTTCCTTAGTTTACATGGCATACTCAAATGTATTGGTTCTCTTTACTATTGATGTTGACAACCCTAGTGTTACCAATGTATGCTTTGTTGTCTTTTTACTACCTCAGATGGAAGTGATAATGTAAGGAAATGAAATGTAAGGCTTTCTTGTATAATATGTACATGAGCTAGTTATTTTCTACCCAAAAATAATATTTTGAATGATACTTTTTGGAAAAGGTACCAGAATTCTTAAAATATATTGGAAAATTTCACTTTTGATGTGTTGAAATCTAATGATGAAGATAGGATTAGATTTTTGTCAAAATTCGATCACAACATGGACAAGCTACCAAAAATAGTATCCAAAACAAACATCCAAGTATCCCTCAATAATGTCCAAAAATTATCAAATTGCCCCAAAATGATGCCAAAAGATACCAATTTCTATGTGTCAACCATGGTTCAAACCTAATCCAAAGTGGACATATATTGACCAAGATAAGGGGCACTAAACTTTTGCTCTCAAAAGCAAGTAGTAATTTATGCACATGATTTTTCACCAAATCCATAGGGTCTCAATAACACATACCTCCAAATCGGTCTCTGATATTTGAACTTTGTGGTGTTCAATTACATGACTGACCTAGAGGCTCAATCCAACCTAAACATCCACTACATTATGCATCAAATAAATCAAAAAATTGAATCCTTACATTAACACATAGTGACAAAAAATGACAACATGGCAATTGTGCTCACATGCAAGCTTAAAAGGGGAATAACCAAGAGCAAACTAGGGGAGAGAAAACCTAGGAGCAATAAAAGAAGAGGAAGATTTGAGGACTCATCTCAACATCATGTTTATTATTGTGCAAAGCACTAATACAAAAGAGTGCTAAAAAGACATAAGGACTAAAAACCCTATTCCTTACGCTTACTCGAAAGGGGTTTGTATATATTCATTCTTTTGAACTAATATAGTATATTGTTAACCATTTGTGGTGTTCTCTCTAGTTGTGCCCTCTCTTGTCATCTCCAATATTCTCCTCTCCTACTTCATATTTGTCCATGGTATTAGTGCTCTCTCCTTGCTCTCTTTTCTTCTATTGAGGCATTGTGATCCCTTCTTTGTGAGGGAGATTGAGTGTGAGCTCATGCGCTCATTGTAAGAGAGCTTTGAAGCTTTATGTGAGTTTCTTGAAGATTTTGTCTTCTTGAATTTCGAAGACTGATTTTTTGTTTTTCTTAAAAGGGACATTTGTACTTCTACTTTTTATTCAAGAGTCCTACTCGAAGCCTAGATTGTAAGCCTAAATTGTTAGCCTAATTTCTACTCTACTCTAGACTATGCAAGATTCATACATCCGTAGTATAAATAACATTCTTGGATCCTTCTAATGGTTTGATCTATAAAATTGTTCTTGATGTCTTGTAATATGATGTGATGCACCACTATCAATGACCCATGAACAATCATCAACATGGTCAACATGATATTTGTATTCACTTTGGAATCACTATCAGTCTTCCACATGCCCTCAATCATAAGATACATTGCATTAGGTTGATTGGCATAATGACTATGATTTTGATGTCCTCCATGATTATTTCCTCGTGTAGTGCTGCTAGATTGAACTCCTTGCTCATATATCTTCTTATGGCAAAAACTTAGTATGTAGATGCATCTACACCTAGATCATCTAGGAGCCCCATAATGGCTCCTACCATTATCTGAGCATAGGAAGAATGGGATAAGAAAAACAAGTGTGCCTATCATTTGATAAAAAGAAACTCTCAAGATATTATTCTTGGACAATTGAGCATTATAAAAACATCTAAGGTGGCATGAGATATGTTTTCTACCCTTTATGAGTGCAAGCAACTGATACAATAGATGGCAATGCCTCCTAGCCGTGTATATAGCCACCAGCCATAGTCGGTTAGACCCAATTGGGAGATCGACCCAATCGGCCCAAAACTCGGTCTCGAAATAGCCACTGACCACACGTTAAAATCGTGGCACAGAATAGAGCAACTAACCTATGGTCCTGTTCAGCCCAAAGCCATCCGAGATCATATGGGGCTCTAAACGGGCCTTGCAACTCGAGAGTGGGCTGCCTCGGGAAATGCTCCGTCTACCCTTAGTGAGGTCAGTCATGGGATGCCTTCCCGCACTTGCATGTATCCTAGTTGGCAGTGTGCCAACTCAATCTGAAGCCATCCAGCCATCAGGCCACACATGGCCCCCATCTGGTGTCCAAACCAGGACCTACCAGATAAGTTCTAAAATTTTGATAATTAAAAGACTAATCATTTCGAGATTCCACAATAGAATGGATTTGGTCATGCTTATGTACTCAAAATCAAAGACATCAACAACCAACTTGCTACTGTAAGAGAGACTATGAAGTCAACAGAGATGGCTCAATTCGTCCTCAATGGACTAGGTGAAGGATATGAGAATCGTGTTCAAGTCGTTGTCAATGGAATGGGTGAAGGATATGAGAATCAAGTTTCTCAATTGAAAAAATATAATCATGTAACTTGGTGAAGAACTCAAGACTCAAGCCATTTAAGCAAGGAAAGGTCAACCCAACGAGAAATTATTTATAGCCTCAACCAAAGATAGAAGTAGCAGTGGATGATCTCAAAGAATTAAACATCAACATTAGCAACATGATCTTCTCTGAGATAGACTAATATATGATAATTTCTACTGTACTAACTCTTGTAGTGATGAAATGTAAGATATAATGTCTTTCTTGGTTCTTTTAAATAGCTAGGGTCAATGCATTAATGAAGAGGATTCAATATTGAAAGGAAAGTGGACTTAATATAGAAGATCAAAATAGTATGATGCAAAGTTCCAAAACTTGTGCATGATGTGATGAGCACTTATAGCTTGAAAAATTGGTCACTTTTCCTTTTTAGACCACATGCGAAGTCTTTCTTGAATCAAAAGCTATAGGATGCCAAACTTTGATTAAAAAGAGGACCCAAAAATGGATAATATAGCACTTGGATGCACATGTAGAGTGCATGAAGCACAATTGCTGCGAAAGTGGTATGTGTGTGCACATGCAGTGTACACAATGTGCTTAGTAGGAGGAGGTTACAATGTGATGAAGTGGTAGCGCATCAGGTGCCACTATGCCACATGGCACTATTAAGCTGGCAATAGTACCACACGGACTACCTTGTGTTAGTAGAGCTAATGTGGCAATGGTGATCTGGTAAGCTAATGATCTAGAAATCATGCCATAAATTAATTATCTAGAAACCTTATCTACCAATGGTAGATATGCCATGTGTCAAATGTGTGTGTTACCTGATCTGATGCTTTATCACGTGTCACCTTGTCATGTGGCTTTTGCCACATGGCTTATGTTTTTATTGTAACAGTTGGAGCTTCTGTGGATCTTGTTTGACATCACCTTTTTCCACCGTTTGAGATATTTTCTTCCATCCTCTATCTATTCAATTTTGATTGTTGCATGTGATGAATCATTGTTTGATGTTGGTCAATACATGCAGTTCTCCATCTTTTGTTGTGTTGTTTAGTTGATTGTAGGCATCCAAGTTGTTGCATCTATGTTGTCATTTCATGTCCTTTGTTGTTTTGGTCCTTCTGCTATAGGAGTCCATGTGTGTGTAGTTAATCTTATCATTGCCTTTTGCCTTTGTTGTCAACATGTAGTCAAATTGGAGTCTGATGCGTGCGTTTGTTGTAGAGCTTCAGTAGTTGTAGAGCTTCAATAGTTGTAGAGTACATAGCCTACATTGCTTGTATGCTTGGGGTGATGCACTACTCATAGTTTTTGTTAACATTTTGTGTGAACTTCATTTTGTGATGCGTTATACATTGTAATAGGTTCATCATCACTCTAAAGGTACTGCTTTTTGTTAGCCCTGTCGATAGATGTTTGCTTGTTTGTAGTTGCTTCTAATATAGGTTGAGCTGTAGATGCTGATACCTTGGTCATTTGCTACACTATCAACTAAGCATAGTAGTCAAGCTATTGGTCCTCCACACATAAAATTCTATTCAAGGGAAAGGCATAGTTTCTATAAATAAATTTATGGAAATAAGGGATCAATGAAGTATGTACTCTATGTTCTTAAACTTGAAGATAATATTTTTTCAATTGGAAAAATCATAGAACAAGTAATCTATGATGGAGTAGAATGTACAATCCAAGGCAAAGCCAGAGGAAACACGCTAGTTGGAAAAGTGGTGCTAAAGGGATGTACAATCTAAGGCAAATCTAGAAGAAATGTGCTAGCTAGAAAAGTGAAAAAGGGAATCTTATTCAAAATTCTAGCTTCATTACCAAACTTGCATGCCATGTCAATCGAATGTCATCCAATGCAATATGGCATAAGAGATATGGAATTTTCAAATTCAAAAGATTAATGTTGTTGAGAAATCATTTTATGGTCATTGGCACTCCTAAACTTCAATTTCTTGGAAGAGTTTGAAAAGCATTCTACTTTGAAAAATAAAGAGACATATTTGAAAAAAGCTCCTCTAGAGATATTCTTGATTGTATTTATACAGTATCTTATTTTGGGAGTTATCCATAAACTCGTAGCATAAATTGTTCTTTTAACTTATTGATTCTCATCAATTATTATAGTAGATATTGTTTGGTCTATTTTCTCAAGGAGAAAATATCAAAGGTTCTCATATTAGATAGATAAGGTGAATACATGTCTTCCACATTCATGAACTTTTGCAAAAGTAATGGAATCCAAAGATAGTTGATATGTGTAGATACTCCTCAACAGTATGTAGTAGCTGAAAGGAAGAATAAGATTTAGCAAAAAGTGCTCATTGAGAAGCATCTTTGAAAGTAGTATGGGGTAGAAGCAATCCATATTTCCAACTACTTTTAACCAAACCAATTCCAAGATATAACACCCTATGAGGCATTCGCGGGATATAAGTTATGTATTGTGCATCTATGCATATGCATATTCAAACGCATTATGTATGCTCACATGCATGATGATCATTGCAAAAAGTCAATTGACCATAAAGTCACATAAATGCATCATGATTGGCTACAATGACAAGAGCAAAGAATACAAGTTGTGTGATAACATCGTCGTTATCTCTAGAGATATAGTGTCTTATGAAGAATAAAAATGATAGTCATCAAATACATAACATTTAGCCACACCGACAACTTAAACACAACAAAGAAGGTTGATGAAGAAGAGGAAGCATTGCCAAAAGACCCCCTTGAAGAATAATAACTTAGACTGTCTACAAGAGAACGACGACCACCACTCGAGTTGAATATGCTCAAAAAGGCAAAGCAATTCAACTTGAATAGCAACAATTATCCTCTTATGTCTACCATCATGGTTACAAAAGAGCTAGTGTACCTCACGAATGTAGCTGATAAGCCAAAATGGCAAACTACTATGAATGAAGAAATAGATTCTTTGTAAAAAAACAACACTTAGGATTTATGTGACTTGTCATAAGGAAAGAATGCAATTGCAAAGAAATGAATTTACAAAGTCAAATACAATCCAAATGAAGTTGCAAAAATTTTTGCACAATTGTATGGACAAGATCATGATGAGGCATATGTAATAGTAACCAAGACAAGCTCCATATGTTTTTTGATATCTCTATCCACACTTAGTAGATAGAATGTGTACTATTGAAATGCTTTTATAAATGGCTACTTAGATGAAGAATCCTACATGTAATAACCACAAGGGTATGCTGAACAAGGCAAAGAGAATCATGTTTCCCATTCAAGAAAAGTATCTATGGCTTAATGCAAGCACCCAAAAAGTTAGTACAAAAAAATTGACTAGTATTTTCTAATCCATGATACATCAAGTACAATGCAGATTATACTCTTTGCTACAAATTCCATGGGGAAAGACATCAACATTTCCATTTTGTGGATGTACATGATATGATTCTAATAGGAAGCAATGAGAGCTTTCTCTGATGAGATAGCCAATTAAAGCCATACATGAGAAGGTATATGCACATGTACAAAGAGTTCCTTAGTTTCTTTCGATCAAGTTGAGAGTGCTCTCAATGGAAGCAAGAACGAAAGAAGGAGAGAGAGAAACAGAGAGCCACACAAGTTTTGGTGGGTGCAGAACCACCCTAATCTTCTTTTTCATTCATTTATATATGTGTTTGAGTATTGTACATAACTGGGGTAAACGCACAGTGACCTTTAACCCCCACAACCTCCCACTTAAAGGACAATGTGCCTTTAAGGGAGAACAACCAGTGAGCATACTATCCAATGCCCATCAATACACGACAATACTCAAACCGCTGACTAGGTAGACTCTTCGTCAGCATATCTGCAGGGTTATCATCTATATGAACCTTGACAAGCTCTATGCGCTTGTCCTCAAGTACCTCCCTGATGAAATGGTACCTAACCTCAATGTGTTACTGGATTCCATGCTAGCTAAATAGCACTCATGGAATCACTATGCAATGTCGGTACACCTGTATGAATCCCCAAATCTCCCACTAGCTGATCAAGCCATATAGCCTCCTTGCAACCCTCTGTGGCTGCAACATACTCAGCCTCTGTGGTAGACAACGCAACGCACTTCTGTGCGCGAGACATCCACGACACTGCACCACCTGCAAAGGTGAACACATAACCAGAAGTGGATCTCCTACTATCCACATGCCCTGCATAGTCTGAATCTGTGTATCCAAGTACACACATGTCTCCTTTACCAAAGCAGATGCACATCTCCTTGGTACCCTTTATGTACCTCATGATGCACTTAACTTCCTCCCAATGCCTCTTTCCTGGATTAGCCATATACCGGCTAACAACTCCCACTGCAAATGCAATGTCTAGTCTAGTAGCTATCATAGCATACATAAGACTCCCAACTGCTGATGCATAAGGAACTTTGGCCATCATGGCCCTCTCCTCATCTGATTTGGGACTATCTGTATGACTCAGTTTCACATATGGAGGCAATGGAGTACTCACTGCCTTCCCCCCCTCCATATTGAAACGCTGCAATACTTCTATAACATACTCTTTTTGTGAAAGCCAAAGGAGTTTCCTACTCCGATCACACGTGATGCGCATACCAAGAATATGACCTGCAAATCCCAAATCCTTCATATCAAAGGCCTCATGCAACTTGGCCTTTAATGCATCTAGCTCATAAGTATTCTTGCTAGCCAATAGCATATCATCCACATATAGTGCCATGATTATCAGGCTATTATCCTTAGCCCTTTTAGTGTAGAGGCAGTGATCAATTTCACTCCTTCTAAAACCCTGGGACCAAATGAAAGCATCAAACTTCTGATACCATTCTCTAGGCGCTTGCTTAAGACCATAAAGACTCTTCTTCAGCTTGCAAACTAAATGCTCTTTGCCCTTTTCTTCAAAGCCTTCCGGCTGCACCATGTAAATTTCCTCATGCAAATCCCCATGCAAGAAAGCTGTCTTGACATCTATTTGCATAAGCTCCATATCCTCTGATGCCACTAGTCCAAGCATGCATCTAAGTGTGGTCATCTTCACAACCGGAGAGAATATCTCATCAAAGTCCACACCTTCTCTTGCTTGAACCCTTTAGCAACCAAACGGGCCTTGTACCTAGGCACATCATCACCTGTGACCTTCATTTTGTAGACCCATTTACATGTCAAGGCTTTCTTTCCATGTGGCAAAGAAACCAAGTCCCAAGTCTTATTCTTCATAAGTGAACTCATCTCTGATTGCACTCTGATTGCATATAGCATACTCCCACTTGCGTTGATCCTCGCGCATCATAGCCTCTCTGTAGCAAGAAGGCTCCTCGTAATCAGTAAGCATCACATAGTCTACCCTGGAACAAACCTATCAGGTGGTCTAGACACTCTAGATGATCTTCTCAAGGGCATTTCAGCTTGCTGTCCCACCTGCATATTAGCCACATTTGGCTCATCATTTCCACCAATAGATGATCCATCATCTACCCTTGATTGTATACCTGTGGGAGTACTTGGTGGTACCATTTCTTGCACATTTGGTGCATGGACAGCTTGCTATCTATCAACATATGCAGGTGGATTCACATCCTGGAAAGTGATTCTCCTCATTTCCACATCCCTCATGGGTGCCTTATGCATCTTCTTCTCATTGAAGACCACATCATGGCTGCGTATGATCTTCTTTGCTTCTGGATCCCAGAGACGATAGCCCATCTCTCCACTTTCACCATAACCCAGAAAGATGCATTTCCTAGACTTAGGATCTAGCTTCTTTCGAAGTTCTTTTGGCACATGTGCATATGACTCACACCCAAATATACGCAAATGAGAGTAAGAGGGCTTCTTGCCACTCCATGCCTCTTCAGGAATACCACCATCCAAACTCTTACTAGGTGATCTATTGATCACATGCACTGCAGTCTTCATTGCCTCAGCCCAAAAACCACCAGAAAGACTTGCATTGGAAAGCATGCATTGCAACCTTTCTTGAATGGTACGGTTCATCTTTTCTGCAACTGGATTTTGCTCTGGAGTACGAGGGGATGTGAGCTCCCTCTTAATCCCACGTGTATCACAGAAATGTTGAAAGTCATTAGAGAGATACTCTCTACCATTGTCAGTCCGTAGGCATTTAAGCGTTCTACCTGACTGATTCTCAACCAAGGCCAGCCATTTCTGAAATACCTGGAACACATCACTCTTCTGAGCTATAGCATAAGCCCACACTTTCCTAGTTGCATCATCAATGAATGTCACATAGTATTCAGCCCTGCCTAATGACTGTGTAGGCATGGGACCACATACATCTGAATGCACCAAATCAAGCATTTCAAACTCTTTCTTTCCCCTTCTTTTATGGGCTGATTTATTCTGCTTCCCATAGAGACAGTGCTCACAAAATTCAAAATCAGAGAAACTCAAATGCGGTACATAACCCAAACGTCATAAGAGTTTCATTCCATTCTGGCTCATGTGCCCCAACCTGCAATGCCACAAAGAAGTGCTTGGCTGCTTGGTTATTGCAACAACATTATCAAATACCCCTGATACATGTAAAGGATACAAAGTCCCACAGTTGGCACCCCTGGCAAAAAGAATAGAGCCCTTCTGAATTTTCCAACTCTGAAAGCCAAAAGTGGTGTGAAAACCAGCATCATCTAGCTGACCCACTGAAATAAGACTCTTGGTCAGCTTAGGTACATGTCTCACATGTTTTAAAACAAATGAAGACCCATTTGCAAAAGAAAACTTTATGTCACCTGCTCCCACTATGTCACATGCATAGTCATTTCCAAGATGCACACAACCTGTCTTTCGACTGTCATAAGTGGAGAACCATTCCCTATGGGGAGTAACATGGAATGAAGCACCAGAATCCAAAATCCAATCCTGGGAATATGCATCATCTGAAGTGGTAAGCAACTCTGTAGATAAACTAGACATGAAGAGAACGTCATTGTCACTATCATGTGTGACTGCATTGATTTCCTCGATCTTCACTTTTCCTTTGTCCTCCCTTGGACTCTCTTCCTTTTGATTTGCACCCCAATTTGCATTCTTTTTCTTATCCTTTTGCTCTCTTTCTAGCTTGTAGCAATCCTCTTTCATATGGCCCTTCTTGCCATAGTGGTAACACTCAATGTTCCATGCCCTGGATTTGCTATGAGACTTGCCTCTTTCTTGGGACTTCCCCCTGAAGTGTGATCTACCCCTTTGCACATTTAAGGCTGTATCCTACTTGTTGCCGTCCATAGACTTCCGTCTAATCTCCTCGGCCAACAAGCTACCCACAACATCATCAAATTTCAGTACTCCACCAAGTGCAGAGTTACTGAGAGCTGTACGGAAGGTATCCCATGAGGATGGCAATGAACATAAGAGAAATATTGCCTTAGTCTCCACATCAAAATTCATCTTCTGAGCCTAAAGCTGGCTGAAAATAATATTGAATTCATTCAAGTGAGAAGCAATGGAGACCCCTTCCTTCATCTGCAGCTCAAACAACCTCTTCATTAGGTAAACTTTATTAGAGGCAGTTTCCTTCTCATAAGTGGCACACAGTTTCTTCCACAAATCTTCTGTAGTCTGCTCATTTACTACTGTGAAATAAACTGACTCTGCAAGATGAAGTCTAATAGTATACTTTTCTAATGCATCCAACTCATTCCAATCATCCTTAGACATATTTGCAGGCTTAGCTTCAATCCCTACCAAGGGTTTAATCTGCTTCTTTTGAATAAGCACATCCCTTATTTGTTCTTTCCACAAAGGAAAGTTTGTCCCATCAAACTTTTTAATGCTGAAAAACTCCTTTTCAGACATGGAAGAGGATGCCATGATGTAAATGAAACAAAATCCCAAATGCTAGTGCCTGCAAGAGAGAATCACACCAAATACCAGGTGCACCCAAATGTGTATGCCATAATAGAGTGAAATATCACCAAAAAACTCAAAGCTCAAAGCATCAAAAGATGCATCTAAATCATGTGCATATAGTATGCATCCATATGAGCAAATCTAGCCTAAAAGAAAATGCCAATAAGTGCCAAATGACTCAAGCATAAACACCGTCCACTGGCATATGCATCAATAATATCTCATCCAAGAGAGCATAGCACTATCAGTGCATCACCTGCAATGTATCAAAGCTGTCCCTCAGCATAAAATAGCATCCATGTGCAAAGCGTCCATAAAAAATAGCATCCCACAAGGCAATTCGGGCCTATCAGCGCATCCAATAAGGACCGTAATGCATCTAAATGGCCTATAAATCATCCACTGCAACCCAATGCACACCACAAATGAGTGCACACTGCTCAAACTACAACCAGAGTGATCTGCATAAGGTATGCTCAAGAAATCATAGTCCTACGATAATGACCGCTACTGAAAATAGAACCTAAGATGCCTCAAAACATGGGCGCCATTGCATAATCGGAATCAGCAAGAAAATCTACAAATATCTCTCTTCTGCCAGAACTCCAAAATCCCAACGGATGAGTGAAAAATGGGGGTCAACACTTATCCACTGCCATGTGGCATAAATCTAAGGTTTCAAAACCTTAGAATGAAAAATGCATAACAGAGAGACGAAATCGAATACACAGAGATCTATAACTCTGAAAATCTTCCACCGAATCACGCAAGAACTGACAGGTAGGGGTTTTTGGGCATCCGGAACGCAATGGGACAGACGATTTTGGAAACCGTGGTCTCAATCACTAGGTCCAACATACGGACTGAAAAACGTTTTTGGAAACAGAGCTGTTTGTAAACTCCACCGGAGTGCAAATGATGAGCAACATAGAAGTTTTAGGACCTCCTGAGTCCACTGGAACTGACAGATCTGCAAATGGTTGCTCCAAACTTGAGTTCCAACACCCGGGCAAAAAACACAGAAACTGACATAGTGAGTCAAAAATCCAATGAAATGATCCCAGATTCAAGAATGAAGGTGTTTCCAAGCTCTTGAAGTGAAGTGGATACCAAAAGCAAGCAATAGTTGCCTCTACAAGTCAATACGGAGTCTCTGTCATCGAACGGAATAGGGAAAAGCTCAAAAAACGACTTTTGCTTTGAAAACACTTAACAGGTTCTCAAAACCACTTCGCAAAGCCAAAGTAACTTTTTGAAAGGTTCCTCCAAGGTCATTGCACACTCAGATGCAAGTAAAGTCGCCCACAAAGCTTCCCACAAAGCTTCTCCTTCCTCCCACAGAGCTGCTGAGCTACAAGCATTCATGCATGCTCAGCTAGATCACCCGGGCTCTGATACCAGTTGAGAGTGCTCTCAACGGAAGCAAGAACGGAAGAAGGAGAGAGAGAAACAGAGAGCCACACAAGTTTTGGTGGGTGCAGAACCACCCTAATCTTCTTTTTCATTCATTTATATATGTGTTTGAGTATTGTACATAACCGGGGTAAAGGCACAGTGACCTTTAACCCCCACACAAGTGCCATTAAAATGATCATTTCATGCCAATACCTAATTCAAGGAACCATTGAAGCATCTATATTTGACAAATATATTCTTGGGCTCAAAGCTAATAAAACATTTATTTCATCATAGGAGTCATTATTGATAGAGGATCTCAAGTAAATCTCACATCTTAAAGTTGATGAAAGATTGGTCATACTAAAACTAGTAGCTCCATCCTAGGTATGCATGGAATTTGAAAAGCTTGTAAAACCAAAAGAGATGTTGAAGGTTGCTTGCATCAAGACACTAACATTGATTATCATGAAACTACATCTACCCTATTCATGTTGGATGGAAGACCTTGGCTTAGAACAAAGATGGTTATTTATGACTAGGAAGATAAAATGTCATCATCAATTGCTCTACACTAATCCTAAAAAATCTCAAAGCTCAAGCCATTCCTATCAAAAGCTTGACGTGGAATTTGTCATCCTCTAGGATCTTTTGGACAATGCTAGGAGCACATTGATATAGTGAAATGCTCTTTTCATGGTTTGATTGGCTTCATGGGAGCACTAACCACCAACTAAATATATTAGCCAAATCATATCTTCATCTACATCGTCTATCCTTGTGTTTCTTTGCAATAAAAAAATGGTTAATATATTAAAATGCAAAGAATATACAAGAAGAAAGAGCTTGATGTAGAGCTACTCCTACAAATGAAAGGACATCATTGCAAGAAGCATAAAAGTCCACTAAATCTAGAAGACCATGTTGCACTTGATTGTGCAAAGTTGATAAGATCAAAGCGTGCCAAAACACAATGTGATTTCAAAGTGGCCACATCTATTGAATACGTGCATGTGTAAGAGCCATCGCTTTAGAAAGCGCTATGGACTATGTTGAAGTATATTGGTCATTGGGCTAGTAATCATCCATGTACATGGTGTTACATATTATGCTCATATGTTGTATATATAGGTGCATGGATAGGAGAATAGAGGACTCTAGAAGATATGTTATATATATAGGTGCATGGATAGGAGAATAAAGAATAGAAGATATCCTAAGTCCGTATGTGAATAGTTCTTATTAACTTTGGGCAACCCACTTAGGGTTCAGTATATATTATATCATGTTCATCTTTTTGGTATGATTGAGTGTATATATTCTCTATATAGCCCCAAACAGGTGTGTTCTCTCTCACCCTCTTTGTAGTGTGCATTCAATCTTGGACTATGTGTCCTCTTTCACATGGTATCAAAGCAATTAGGTCCTACCTAGTAGGTGAAAGTTTCTAGCTGTGTGTCATGGTGTATTATATTTTTGAAGTTTAAGAGCCACTATACAAAGGTGTAGTATGTCTCCTAGGAATGGTTTTTCCCTTCCCTATTGTATCAGATTTGAAATTCCTAAGTAAGATTCCTTCAAGATCACTATGCAAGGTGCAATGCAAGGCTTGCTGAGAACAGTTTCTATGCAAGTCTTTACTAGGTGTGTTTACATAGGTTTGTTGAGAGAAGGTGTGTTCCTAATGTCATTTTAAGTTTTGAAGGAGTGCTTGTAAAAGGGTTGCTAGAGTGGAGTCTTGTGACATTTTTTAGCTTCTTGAAGGTGCCTCAAAGGAAGCTTCAAAATAGGTACTTTAGAGAAGAAATCAAAGAACGAAGAGCTTTGAGAGGACCTACAACTTGAGAAAATGATTAAAGCAAGCTATGCCAAAAGAAGCAATAAGCTCTAAAAGCCAACAAATTGTCAACCTACTGTGTTATAAAGAAGAGCAGCTCAAACAAGCTCAAAGAGAGCTATTGAGAAAAAGTACTTGAGAAGGAAGCATGAATGAGTTGAGAAGATCAAGTGAGCATGAGAAGGCTCATGCGCTAGCTCGAGAAGGTTGCCTCCTACAAAACAAGCTACAAGCAAAGAACAGAGCTTGTAATCAAGCAAACGGTAGCACCCAAGAGAGGATCAGATAGCCACTAGGATATATCTGTGTCAAAGATCAAGAAGAGACCATCAAACAAACATTCAACCTTTAGAAAGCTCCAACCATTAGGAAAAAAGTGAGCTCATTTTGGGGCCCTGTAATAAATTCGCTATTTTCTCTTTTATCTCTCTTCTAAAATGTGGAAGAAGCAATAAAATACAGATATCTGTCAATTTAGGACCACAGGTGTGTCAGTCCAAGGAGGAACAAAAAAGTCCTTTCAAATAATTGAGAAGACGGTGCATTAAACTCTCCATATAGATTCCGCATCTCTTTTGATGGCAGCCTCTCATAAAGAACCCATCACACCATCACTAATCCATTTTTTTCCAAATATTTGAATGGTTACCGTGAATGATTAGATGAGTTTTATAAAAAGCAAACAAGATGAAGGACCAACCCACACGAAATGGGTGTGTGTGATCATGCTGTTGAAGAAGAACCTCAAAAGAAGCGACTACACCATTTGCACATTGATTTAGAAGAGAAATATGTGCCGCTATAGAAAAGAGGAAAGGTTCCACTTATGAATGCTGAGCAAAAGGAAAACATGAGAAGAGCAAGCTCCCAACATATCGACTTATGGTGCGACAGACATATTTACCCAAAATGTCCATTGAGAAATTCGAGCCCTCCATTTTCTAATCCGACAATGCTATTGAGGTTTGTAGGTGACGGGAACAATGGAATGTATGGACACATTTTGACTCAACATTCAACTACGAAAATGTACAAGACATTGTATGTCCGAGAAAGAATGGAGAAGGACCAAGAAATGTCGATAAATTCATACTTGAAAGAGTAGCTACAAAGGGAAATCAAAGAGCATTCAAAGACAAAGAATGAGCTAAGGAGAGCAAGAATGAAGAGAACGGTTCTTGGAGAGAGACAACGAAGCAAGAGAATTCAAAACATTGTGGAGTTGAAAGCTGGCACTGGAGGTTGTAAGCGCAGAGTACAAAAAGCAAGGTAAGAGCACATCTTGTTTAGCCATTGTATTTGTATATGTGTGTCTGTCTTGCAAGAAATCTGTAATATTGCAAAGTGTACTTGTTGCAGGGAAATTTTAGGACCTAAGAAAGAAAACATTGATCCTAATTTAATTCCCATCAAACAAATGAAGGGTTTAGTCTCCACTATTGTTGCAAAGAACATGATGGAGGAAAAGAAGTTTAAGAAGGTAAAACATGAAGTTCTTGAAGACTTTGTATCATAAAGTAAAGCTGATGTCACAAAAATTCAAGAGGCTCTTGATGTGAGTGGAGTGAGTAGAAAGGGATATGCTTCAATATTTAGAGTTGTGTCATCAACATTAAAAGATCAAGACTATGGTGTATAAGTACCTATATCATTTCTTTCCATGGCTTTTGCATAAGTATAGGTAGGTGGGGATAATGATGGGAGAAAAGCAAGGTCTAAAGTACTATCCACATGAAGATGAGGAAGAAGATGAAGATTCAAAACTATTGAATGGATGGAGAAAAGTGAAGATAAGAGGAGAGGGAGAAATTCTAACGTCTAGCATGAAGATTTGTGGGCCGATGGAGAAAGAAATTATGGGATTGACGATTCTGAGCATGCCTCCTCCATCTTCCAGGGAGCTTGTGTGATTCTAGTAAGCTTCTATGAGAAATTGGGAGCATTTTTCTCCAAGAAATTTAGAGTCCGATGATTGACTGATTCTCAAGTTTTGAGACTATAGGTGCTCAACATTTTGGCAGCTTTCGAGAATCCATTGCAAGCAATGATCAACCCTCTCAAGGCTCATTGCACGATCGAAGCTTTCAAGCATTCTTTTTCCATTTGCATGAATCTCAGTGATCCTAATTTCATCGATGTCACGAACGTGCTCGTCGATATGCTCAATTTGGCGTTTGTGGCCGAGTTGCAGAAGCTAATTTTCAATAATCAAACGTATGCTCCATTGTTCTATGGTGGCAAGTGAGCTCAATGACTTGCCAGAATTCAACAAACAAACAATTGTGGCAAGGCTTTGTCAAAATTCGACGAACATAAAAATTTGTGCCCAGGATTCATAAAAATTCATCGAATAGAAGCCCTATGTACAGATGGAACTGGCTCAAAGAATATTTTGTCCATTCTCAGCCACCTAGGGGAGGATGCAGTTGTCGCTCCCCTCCCCCCAATCTCCCACCCCTCCCTTCGCATCTCCTTTTGTAGCACTGCTTGGCTAACTAATTCTTCAAAATGTGAGCTTGGAGCCTCTGTAGCTCTCAAAACCTATCAAGTAACAGAGGCCACTCTTGAAACCTGTCAAGTAACATAATTGTTACTGAAAAATATGTCCTTTATGTGGTTCAGGCAAAGAGTTTCTCCTACTGGGCTGTCTAGTGACATGCATTGTACACAAGCCTATTACATTTACATCATGATGCTCATGAGCACACTACATGTTGATGAAGAGGAGCCCTTTTGTTAGTGTCCTTACCGAACTAAAGTTTATGCATTTGTTGCTTTTGCTAACAACGACAAACGTTCAAAACGTAAGCGTTTTCATAGCAAATTATTGACAGTGGCCTCAAGCAAAATACTATTTTTGGAATCCATGTTCTTATGAATATATGGCGAATGTGGGGCCCTAGAGGATGCACTGGCTGTGTTTATCAATCACCCTAGATGAGCATCGTGTTTCTTTGTGGAAATTCCTCATTGGGCATGCTCGAAAAGAAACCGGATGTGGTATCCTAGACTGCTATGATTTCAACTTATGCCTTCCATGAGAAGGGCCAAGAGGCCATCAAGATGTATTTTTAGATGTAGATTGAAGGGGTAAATCTAGATAAGGTGAATATTACTGTAGTTTTGGAGGCAAGCAAGGCTAGATGAAAAATTAGTGATGACAAAACTAAAGGTCTTCTTAACTTTTACATAGAAATGATGATAAGATGTTAGTATAGTTTTTTATCTTGAGGAATCTTATAAAGGATTTGAATTGGAAATTTGCTATTTTTATTTTGCAATCTGCTAAATTTATTTTTTTGAAAGCAAAACATGTGGTTATTAAAAAAATGCAAAGTACTATTTAATTATATAATACAATAATTAATTATCTCATTTCTAGAATTCAAAGTAAAGATTCATTTTTTGAATTCCAATGTTTGTTAAATTCTTTAACTTTAGCATATCTCATTTCTAAAATTTGAAGAAAAAATCTTATCTTTGCAAAATATCTTAAAATTTATTTTGTAGCTCTATTCAATTTGTAATTTGCAAGCTGTTCATTGGACTATGATCTGGGACAATAGAAATACAATAGGTACTTCTACGGTAGCATTTAACTAATTTCGCAAACATGAAAACATCAGTTAGTAGAAAAAAAAGCAACTTCTTATATTAGCATTCAAATAACAAAAATTCCTCATGGTAATTAATCAAAAATTTTCTTGAACAATAGAAAATCTCTTAATTCATTATACAAATCCTATTTTGTGTCTTTAATAATAAAATATATTTTAACATTATGACCTAAATGAAAAGTGCTATGTACTAAATGCAAAGTTCTATATTCCAAACTCAAATTGCTACTTGCTATATGCAAAATACTACGTGCAAAATGTAAAATGATATGAACCCAAGGAAGGGCACATTCTTTGGTCTTAAAATTTTTGGATAGGAAGTACGCCAACTCTCCCCCCACACTATACGTGTGGTTATGAGCTAAATGCAAAGTACCATGTGCAAAATACAAAGTGCTATGTGCAAAATTCAAATTGCTAAGTGCCAAATTGAAACTGCTTTGTGCTAATTGCAAGTTTAAGGTACTATGTGCCTTCTTGCATGGTGATTTGCAAGAAGAGGTCTATATGGAGTAGCCACCAGGTTATGTGCATGCTGTTCATCATGAGTTTGTTTGCTGGTTGAAGAAAGCCTTGTATGGCTTGAAGTAAGCACTCAGAGCATGGTCTGACAAGATAGGACAGTATCTTGTCACTATTGGTTTTCAGATTTCCACAACAGATTTCTCACTTTATGTGAGAAAAACAGAGAAAGGTATTATGCTGCTTGTCATTTATGTTGATGATTTGATCATCATAGATGATAATGATGAAGATATCCTTCATGTGAAAATGCTATTGAAGCAGAAGTTTGAGATGAAGGATTCCGGAGAGCTGCGTTACTTCTTGGGCATTGAGGTGATTAGATCCACAAGTGGGATATGGCTTTTGCAGAGGTAGTATGGATTGGACATGCTGTCCAAATATGGGATGACAGGCTGTAAGCCTATTTCAGTTCCTTTGGAGCAGAATGTGAAGCTGAGTTCAAATGCAGGTGAGCTTCTAGAAGACCCTTATATGACTATTACCAGGCCAGATTTGAGCTATGCTATTAGGTTGGTAAGTTAGTTTATGTGGGCTTCAAGGAAATCACATTTGGGTGCGGCTAGATGCATACTGAGGTATGTGAAGTCCACATTGTAGTATGGACTATTTTATGAGACTGGGGTTCAGATATAGTTGCATGGATACACTGATGCTGATTGGGCTGGTAGTATTTTTTATAGACGATCTACTAGTGGATATGTGTTTTCTTTTGGGAGTGCTATAGTCACTTGGAGGAGCAAGAAACAGCCTACAGTTGCCTTGTCGAGCACAGAATCTGAATACAGGGGTGCAGCAATGGCTGCATGTGAGGTAGCTTGGTTGCGTAAGCTGCTTTATGATATGCATCAGTCTACATATGGGCCAGTTGTCATTTATTGTGACGACATGAGCAGTATACACTTGGCAAATAACCCAGTCTATCATGCTAGAACAAAGCACATTGAGGTGCATTACCACTATGTGCGGGAGAAGGTTCTAGTAGGTTTTATTGATCTAGTTTATGTCAGCAAAGAGGATCAGGTAGCTAACATATTCACGAAGGCATTGGGCACAAAGAAGCTGCACAACTTTAGAGACCTGCTTGGTGTGTAGGAATTGGGATTGAGCTCGAGGGGGAGTGTTGAGATATCGAGCTCCACTCGTGATATGCCAGGGTGACCGTTGTGTATTTATGTCACCGACTTGTTAGCTGCAGATGCGGTTGGTACACCATCCATGAATAATAGCTGGATGATAGCTATCTTTATGTACTCTAGTTAGTGGCTCAATTAGTATGCCACCTAGGTCAGCTGAGTTTGGTTTGAGGCCCACATATAGGGTTCATCTATTCCTTTTGTACTAAGAGAGAGAGTTCTTTTGGCTTTTACAACTAAGAAGAGGAAAACTATTTTCAACCTCCACCATTGTGTGTATTCCCCCATTGTGTATGTGAGAAAGTTGCAAGTGAGATCCTTACCTCTCTCCCACTCTCTTCACATGGCATACTTCTGATGTTCTGGTGGGTAGGAAATGATAGAACTTTGGATGTAGGGGGTCTTATTTGTGGACCTTTTGGATTACTTGTCCACTTTGTTCTAGCATTTGAAACTCTTAAGGTTTTCTGGGGACAAATTCACCCCTATCTGCCTGGCTTTCATCAAAGGATGGATATGGTGGTAGTTGATTGCCAATACATATGATGGGACTTGCTTCGTGATGTTTGACCCCCTATTTCAATTGGAAATTTATAATCATTCTATCATCTATTTGCTACATGATCAGTAGAATAGGAACTTGATCAAGGACTCATTTTGTGCCCCGTTGTTGTGTAGCATTCCATGTTGTCTCTCTGCTTTTGCTCCCTCAATCCTCTCCTTCTCAAGCATTATTTGGAATCTCTCCACTACTATGATTTTCAACCATCCATATTTGATTTATCTCAAGCATTGCCAATAGTTCTAATTGAGCCCTATCCCCTTCTGCAAAAACTCACTACTACTATGAATTTTGACCATCTGTAGATCTGTACTTGATGTCAAATCCAATTTGATAAATACCATGTCACCTTTCAAGGACTCTAACAAGTCATCAACTCTAGGTATAGGGTACCTATTCTTCTTTGTTATCAAAGTATATGATTGGTCTCCAAATACATGGGGAATAACATGTTGAGATATCGAGCTTCACTCGCGATATGCCAGGGTGACCGTTGTGCATTTATGTCACCGACTTGTTAGCTGCAGATGCGGTTGGTACACCGCCCACAAATAATAGCTGGATGACAGCTATCCTTATCTACTCTAGTTTGTGGCTCAGTTAGTATGCCACTTAGTTAGTTGAGTTTGGTTTGAGACCCACATATAGGGTTCCTCTATTTCTTTGTACTAGAGTTCTTTTGGCTTTCACAACTAAGAAGAGGAAAACTGTTTTCAGCCTCCACCTGTGTGTGTATTCCCCCATTGTGTATGTGAGAAAGCCGCAAGTGAGACTTCTTCCCTCTCTCCCACTATCTTCACAAAACACATCCCCAGACACATGGGGAGTATTTAAGCACGTAATTGCATAAGTGTTGAAATCTTCTCAAGTAGATTTACACATATTTTATGATGCGTTATGCAAACTTGTTGCTTGGGAGGAATTCAAAGAGCACTAGTAGATGGTAGATGCTTGTACAAACAGTGAGTTTACTTGGTCTAACAGTCAATTGAGAGAGCATAAGAGAAGCTAGATTGGACAGGTTTTATGTATCACAGCCAGTATTTCTAGAAATGCAGCCCCATGAGGCCCCATGAAGATTTGAGGCTTTTTTGGAGCTATTATATCCAATCCCATAGCCATTAGACTGTTTGGGCCAATGAGGAAGATTTGGGCATTGTAATGTTGAGCCAACATCCTTAAATTTTAGGATGCTAGGCTAGATTTGCAATTCTAGCCCAACATTTTCAGCTAGCCCTAGCCCTCCATGGGGCTGTGAGACTCGCTTGCTATTGGGGTTGGGATAGCCCCACGAGCATGCATAGGAAAGTTATCTTAGGTTTTTGAGACTTAGATCAGACCAAAAATTTGAAAATGACCAAATTTTACACCACCACACGTTCCTCTACCTTCTTCCTCTCTTTCACATGTGAACTGCCTCTCTCTCCCTCTTGTTGTTTGGCTGTGGCCATGGCCTGAAAGCTTTCTTCTCCTTCTTTCTAAGCTACCTCTTCTTGATTTACTTCTCTAGGCTCCTTTAAGCTTCAAATCCTTCAAACCTACTTCTTTCCAAGCTGCCTCTCTTATCAAGCTCATTGTAGCTTGCCATTGTAGCTTTTTTCAGGAGCCTACAACCAGTTCTGGTGCAACTCATTCAAGTGCCTTGTGCTATGCTTTTGAGCATTTCTTGCAACTTCTTCTTTGCTACAACCTCCTTTTGAAGGCTTCTCCATAGTAGATCATTGCAGACATTTGCAGGCTTCTTCTGAAGTATGCACAAATGTGTTTTGTCTACACATGTTGAAGCTTTTGAACCAGTCATTTGAGCTCAACTCCTTTCTTCTTCTTCATAACCTTAATTTTGTGGCTCCATGCTGAACCTGCAACTCTTCTTGAGCCGCTATTCTTACACAAACCTTCGTTGCTTATAGTTTGTCACAACTACCATCTATGTGGCTGTGTACTGTCATGAGAGGATTATTTGCAAGCTCTCATTAGGAAAAAAGGGAGCTCATTTTGGGGCCTTTTAGGGTTTCAAAAAAATGTCCTCAACCAATCAGGAGAAGGCCAATGTAACGTAGAAATTTCACAAAAAAAGGCAAAAATATGAAAAAGAAAATAGCACTTTATGTTGTTACAAGCGTGTGGCATTAATTAGAAGATTTTTTAATAATTCTTTTACGGTTCGCCTATCGTATCAAGAGATGTGGACCCAAATTTGAAATAGAGCTCCATTTGAAACCTTCCCGCTTGGTGACCCAAAACAACCATCCACTTTCTCTTGTTCTCCGGTGCCATTCTCTCTTCAACAAGCATTCCTCTACTTTCACCACGACGAGCCATTCCATTCTCTCTTTGACAAGCATTCCTCGTTGCATCACTATTGTTGTGATGCTCTTAAACTTTCAAGACAATAAGCTCGTTTCATCTTTTATTCGCTTCTTCTCAGTTTCGTTCATTTTTGTTAATGTCTCACTATTTTAGTGTGTGTTTCTTTGACTTCGCAGGTATTAGAGTGAGGATTTCATATGGCAACCAAAAACTTTGGTCGTGCCACTAGGAAATGGTTTGTTGCTCTACCTAGCAAAGATGTGGATGTATAAAGTATCTCTTTGCCGCGAAGACCTACCTCACTAATCTCATGTGTAGAAGATTTTAATACTGTGAATATGGATGGTAGCTTGGAAAGGATAGCAGTGGCGAAAGGAGATTGGGTTCTAATGCAACCCAACAAGCAGAGAAAGCAACAATCAACTAACACTTTTTTGGCTTCTTGGAAGGGCAGAGTGAGATTTTAGAGTAAAAAAGGAAGGCACAAGATGCATCAGAGAGGTTTGGATTCAACATGTCTACATGCATTAAGAACTTGTATTACGAGATCATCCTGCTTATCTTCCATACCATAGACCCAATTGTAAGCATATTTGTGTAATAAAATACTTGAAATGAAATATACGTTTCTTTCCATGACAGACAATCTCTTTGTTTTACTTCAGATATATATCCCTCATCATATGAAGAGTGGCAACCAATGGAGTGCATATTGGGATTCTTTGATGCTTTACATGGTGCTATTGGGGAGCTATAATATAGAGGTAGACAATCAACAACGCTGGTTGAATCAGGTATATTTTTTAATGATTACTTTTATCAATCGATGGACAATGGTCACTCACACAGTTTATTGAAAAAGCAAGATCTCCCGGCATGGAATACAGTTGATTGGCCAGTCCCTAATGGCAGCATCACAGAATCCTACAGAGCCAAACTATTTTTGGAAGTACAACATTCCCTGAAACCAAATATTGCTACCAAGATAGTTAAAATCAATGTTTCCATGCCACTTATAGTTTTTGTAGAACTTTTCCAGGATTATCCAGTTAAAGTGCAACCTTAACTCCATCAACATTAAGTACATGATTGCCTCACAAAACTTTATTTTCTCTTTTTACTATAAACGCAAGAAGGATGATAGGCACAAAACTTGTCGCAATGGATCAAGACGAGAGGTCGTAAAGTCCAATAATTGAAATCAATGTTATTGACAATGACATCCTTCTAACATCCATCTCACTAGGACAATGCCGCACTCTCTATCAGCTACACAATGACATTATTATGGAGACTGAGAATAATATCTATAAAGAAGTTTCATTCATTTTGAACAACAGGAAAGTAAGTTGTTTCCACCCTATGTTTCTCCTAATTTGCCAACCCCATGTTGTTAGATATCAATGCTCCACTCTCGTGTAGCTACGCGGGAACCAGCTAACTCTACTTGTAAGCCCCCCATATGAGGAGAAGGCATTTGAGTAGCTCGGTTATCTGGTAGGTCCTGGTTTGGACACCAGATGGGGGCCATGTGTGGCCTGATGGCTAGACAGAGTTGGCACACTGCCAACTAGGCTACATGCAAGTGCGGGAAGGCATCCCATGACTGACCGCACTGAGGGTAGACAGAGCATTTCTCGGGGCAGCCCACTCGCGGGTTGCGGGGCCCGTTTGGAGCCCCAGATGATCCTGGATGGCCATGGGCCTGAACGGTGTCCGTAGGTCAGTTGCTCTATTTTGCGCACCGGTTCTATCATGTGGTCAGTGGCCTACAACCCCCAGTCGGCCATTTTGGGCGAACTGGGTCGGTCACCCAATTGAGTCTAACCGACTATGACTAGTGGCTATATAAGAGCAAGCCAGTGAAGCCCATAATCATCACTGGCTACAGCAACCCTGATTCCTTAGCATCCAAACTCCGCCATCTATTGTATCAGTTTTACAGTAATCAAATTTTTGATTCTCCATACTATCTATTTTGCTCTCTTGCATACGAGATCCTGTTCTCTGTTGAGCAAAGACGTTGTATTATTTTCTTACATGGTATCAGAGCTTGGGCTCTAGCAAGAAGATTTGGTAGTGTGTTTCTATTTGCGAGTAGATTGTGAGAGATGGCCTAGCCCACAAGACTACGAATCCCACCGTTCAGCGAAAGCAGAAAGTTGGACAGCTCTAACTATCCACTCTGGAAGTTCAAGATGAAGACCATCCTAAGCGCATAGGAGCTTTGGGATACTGCTATTGGGGTGGACTTGAAGCCGGTTCCGAGATCGAATCTGGCCAATGTAGCACAACAAATAGTACCAATTGCAGATGAGATTCTCGCATGGACAAGAAGAAATGCAGATGTGCTGTGTTCTATTGTCTGCAGTGTAAGTGATTCTGTCATGGTGTTAATTCAACATGTCACCATAGCGGAGAAGGCATGGATAGTCTTGAAAAAATCAGTATGAGACCACGAATCAGACGTGGATTTAGAATCTAGAGACTCAACTCGCAAACGAGAAATTGTCTGAGTCTGAAACGGCAGAGAAGTTCATCACCAGGGTGAAGAATCTGCGCGATCAGATGACTGCAATTGGCATCACCATCACCAGTGAGAATCTAGCACGAAGGTGCATACGGATTCTCCCACCAAAGTACGACGGTCTTGTTACGGTGCTGAATACGCAGAACAAAAATCCGCCCCTCAACTTTGAGGATTTCAGCGCAATGCTTCTGGAGGAGGAGATGCGTCAAAAGACGAGGACTAGAGAAGATTCAGCTTTCTGGACTGGATCAAAGAAAGGTAAGGGTAAGGACTCTGGTAACCCATCTTCTTCTGATGATAAAAAGAGAAAGAAGAAGATCAAGTGCTTCTATTGCAACAAGGCAAGGCACAAGTAGAATGAGTGCCGGAAGAAGATTGCAGATGAGAAGAATGGAGTAAAGAAAGAGTCCAGCAACACCACCCAGGCAGTACCAGTAGGGCTATTTGTAGCAATTGAGGAGATTTGCATGGAGGCAGTTCATGTAGCTGTGGATGAACCTTGGATTATTGACAGTGGTGCATCATGCCACATGACCAGTCGGAAGGATTGGTATACCTCTTTACAGCAGGTAGGGAATGACATCCTGGTAGCAGTCGGCAATGATGCAAAATGTCCAGCAAAAGGAAAAGGTACGATTGCTCTCAAGTCAGATGGAGTTGTAAAATAGTTGTACGATGTTCTTTATGTGCCAGATATCAAGAGGAACTTGTTGTCCATTTCTGTGATCACGGATCGGGACCTCAAAGTTCACTTCAATAAGAATGGTGCATGGATTTTGGATCTTCAAGGGAAGGTCATTGGTAGGTACATGGTGCAATAACATTTACGAACTCTCAACTTACAATGCTTGAGCCGATGTGAGCAACACTAAGCTGTGGCATGAGAGGTTTGGTCATCTAAACCTTAGTTCTTTAAAGGAGATGCATAAAAGTGGAATGATTGTAGACCTACCAGAAATTATAGATTTGCCCGATGTATGTGAAGCTTGCATGATGGCCAAGCAGCATCGGCAGCCCTTTCCTAAAGAGGCCAGCAAGGCAAAGGCTCCTCTAGAGCTCATTCACATAGACCTCTGCAGAAAGATGGAGACGGAAGCTTTGGGTGGTTCCTACTACTTCATGACGCTGATCGATGACTACAGTAGAAGGATTTGGATATACTTCCTGAAGACTAAAGATGAGGCTTTTAGTAAGTTCAAAGAATGGCATGTAATGGTCGAGAAAGAAACGAGGAGGAAGGTGAAGAAGTTGAGAACAGACAGAGGTGGTGAGTTCACATCAAGTGAATTCGAAAGTTACTGCAAAAGTCACGGGATCAAGAGGTAGAAACCCTTGCCACATACACCATAGCAAAATGGAGTAGTAGAGCGCAAGATGCGTGTCATCTGCAAAATGGGCAGGAGTATGATGAAAGGGAAACATTTGCCAAAGTCTTTCTGGGCTGAAGCATGTAACACGACAATTTACATTCTGAATCGTAGCTACACGAAGGCTGTGAATGGGATGACTCCACTGCATGCCTTTTCTGGTAAGAAACCTTCAGCTGCACATTCCAGAGTTTTTGGATGTGACTGTTTTGTGCATATCCCTGATGCTAACAGAACCAAATGGCAACCAAAGAGCCAAAAATGTATTTTCTTGGGCTACAATGAAGAGGCGAAGGGTTACCGTCTATATAACCCTGTTACCAAGAAGGTAATAATAAGTCGCAATGTGGTCTTATCATAGCAGCCGCATCAAATGGAGGAGGATGCTTCCTTCCCAGACAACCAGGACTAGGATATCCATCCAGTACAACCACAAACGGTGCTTGGGAGGATTCAAGATAAAGAAAAGGAAGAAGAGCCTGCAAAATCACAACGGCAATAGCCATTCCCAAAGTGGGTAAAGCAACTTTTGGATGGTAGAGAACCTCCAGCCATTGAGGAGGAACCATCCGAACACCGCCGGTCTAAGAGATTAGAGGAGCAAAGAAGGGCACAGGAACACTTGGTCAACTACGCTTTGATGACAGAGGTGATCCGTGCTAAAGAACCCAAGTGTCTTGAAGAGGCATAGGGTGATGATAGGTGGATGGAGGCTATGCAGTTAGAGTATGGCTCCATAATGAAGAACAACACTTGGGACCTTGTGGATCGACCACCAAAATGCAAGGTAATCGGTACCAAGTGGGTGTACAAGACCAAGTACAAGTCCGACGGCACATTGGATAAGTACAAGGCTCAGCTCATGGCAAAAGGATTCACATAGGTACATGGTTTTGATTATCAGGATACTTTTGCTCCCATAGCTCGACTAACCACAATTCGCAGTGTTTTGACTTTAGCAGCCCAAGGAAGTTGGCCCATGTTTCAAATGGATGTAAAATCCGCCTTTCTGAATGGAGATCTCAAGGAGGAGGTATACGTGGAACAATCACCAGGTTTTGTGATCCCCGGTTGAGAAGGTAAAGTCTGTAAACTAAAGAAGGCACTTTATGGGTTGAAACGGGCCCCACGAGCGTGGTACCAGTGGATTGATGCCTACTTTCTGTAAAATGGGTTTAGGAGGAGCCCATCTGATGCAAATTTGTATATCTTCAGAGAAGGAGGCAGGTGTATGTTCGTGGTCCTTTATGTGGATGACGTTGTCATAACAGGGAACCATGAAGAGAAGATCTCGCAGACAAAGCATTTGCTAGGAAGAGAGTTTGAAATGACAAATGCATTTCCGTTTGGGGATTGAAGTTTGGCAAGATCCAAAACAGATCTTCATCTCATAGCTGAAGTATGCTGGAGAGATACTGAAGGCATTTGGCATGGCTGAGTGCAAGATAGTTGGCACCCCTATGGAGGTTGATGTGAAGCTCTCAAATGAGGATTCATCACCACTAGTGGTCGAAGCAAAGTACAGAAGGCTTGTGGGCAGTTTGATTTACTTGTGCAACACACGGCCGGACATCAGTTTTGCGACTGGTGTACTAAGCAGGTTTTCCAATAAGCCCCAAGAGAAGCATTGGAGGGCAGGGATGTGGGTGCTAAAATACATCAAAGGCACACTTGATTATGGCATCACCTATACCAAGGGCAACGTCTTGACTGGATTCTGTGATGCGGATTGGGCAAGAGACATGGACAGCAGGAGATCAGTGATAGGTTACTGTTTCTCACTTGGATCTGGAGCTGTGTCATGGGTATGGGTTAGCAAGAAGAAACCTACAGTTGCTCTTTCTTCTATCGAGGCTGAGTACAAATCAACATGTTTTGCTTCTTGTGAGGTAGTGCGGTTTAGGAGGATTTTAGGGGACATGGGTGCAGTGCAGAACAAGCCAACACAGTTATCATGTGACAATCAAAGTTGCATGGCGATTGCAAAGAACCCTGTGTTCCACGCTCACACAAAACACATTGAGATTCAATATCACTTTGTATGCGAGCTCATCATGGATGGAGAGGCCAACTTGATGTACTGTCCGACTACAGAGAATGCTGCGGACATCTTCACGAAGGCTCTTGGAAGAGACTTGCTGGAGAGGCATCTTCATCGACTTGTCATTGGCCCAAAAAAGTAAGTTCACTTGCAGGTGGACATTGAGGGGGGGTGTTAGATATCAATGCTCCACTCTCATGTAACTATGCAGGAACCAGCTAACTCTACTTGTAAGCCCCGCATATGAGGAGAAGGCATTTGAGTAGCTCGGTTATCCGGTAGGTCCTGGTTTGGACACTAGATGGGGGCCGTGTGGCTTGATGGCTGGACGGAGTTGGCACACTGCCAACTAGGCTACATGCAACTGCAGGAAGGCATCCCATGATTGACCGCACTGAGGGTAGACAGAGCATTTCCCAAGGCAGCCCACTCTTTGGTTGCGAGGCCCGTTTGGAGCCCCCAAATGATCCCGGATGGCTGTGGGATGAACGGGTAACGTAGGTTAGTTGCTCTATTTCGCGCACCGGTTCTATCATGTGGTCGGTGGCCTATTTCGGGACCGACCCCCAGTCGGCTGTTTTGGGCGGACTGGGTCGGTTAGCCAATTGAGTCTAACCGCCTACGACTGGTGGCTATATAAGAGCAAGCCCGTGAAGCCCATAATCATCACTGGCTACAACAATCCTGATTCCTTAGCATCCAGCCTCCGTCCTCTACTGTTTCCAGCACGCCATCGAAGCTTCTCTCATAGGAGCGTACGGCTGGGAGGCAGCGCCATCTATTGTATCAGTTTTACAGTAATCAAAATTTTGATTCTCCATACTATCTGTTTTTCTCTCTTGCATACGAGATCCTGTTATCTGTTGAGCATAGACGTTGTATTATTTTCTTACATATGTTTCTCCTAATTTAATTCTCTTTACATTTGCACAATTTACATATTGCTAAAATTTTATTTTTGCAAATACTTCAAAGGAGCGAAAGAAAAATTCAATGCAAGGACATTGTAAATAGAACAATTCAGATAATACAAAGCTATTGACTCCAAGTATTACTTGCAACCAAAAAAATAAAATTGACATTTGATGTATTAATACAAAATGATTACAAGTATCATATGCTTTTCTATTATTGCTCAAAATCTCTCTCTTGACTTTTTTGTAGTGGAGACTCCTGAGAATCTTCCACATGCTGCTCAGGTTGCTATTGCTGTGGATCTTGCTACTGTGGTTCCTACTACTATACATCCTGCTGTGGATCCTACTGTTGTACATCCTACTGCTGTGGATCCTGCCTACTGCACATCCTTCGTTGGTACTGCCTCCTCGTGCATCGACTCCTGCTGCTGCTTTGGTGTCCCTGTCTCCTCGTCCATGGCCATGGTCTCGAACTCGTGTTGCTTTTATGTCCTTGCCTCCTCGTGCATAGGCTCGGGCTTTTAGAAAAGATCAAATGTAGGCTCTCCTTCCACATCTTTGAGAATTGCTCAGGTAGCTCATCAACACCGACACCTTCTAGAATATCTTCTAGATTGCTAGTGCCTGGGACATTTTGAGCCTCTTGTTTAACTCAGAGATCCTCAACACCTTTTAAGCCCTCTCCTATATGGACTGGTTGGTCTGGTGCTGTGGTTTGGTGCTGGACAAGGGGAAGAGTGCTCTAGCAGCTTCAAAATTGTATTTGCTCTAAAGCTATGTACATATTCAAAGCCAAAACTGTCCTCTTTTATCTGCAATAAAAACAAAGAATGTTTTCAATATCTTTTGTATCAATGCATTGAATTTAGAACTTCTCAAATAGTACACAATGAAAGTACTCACAAATTCAAGCTGTTTCTCTGAAAAGTATGTGTCCATCATATATTTTGCACTGATGAGAGTCCTCGATCCATAGGAGAAAGAATCCTCCTGTTGTGGTGTCTGTTTTATCAAGATAGAAATCTAATATGTATATTGGACTATGAAGAGTGCAAAAATAAGAGGGAGATAAAGATAAGTGACAATGATTATTGTACCTGCAATGGCATTGGGTGAGCTAAATCTAACATCTTTAGCTTTGGAGCACGGAGGTGCAGTGCATCCATTAGTCTTTTGAGACAAATGCAATGGGAATGAAGGGCAACAAATTATAAAATTCATACTTCTGCAAGTAAATATAGGCAATGACTGACTTACAATTCTAAATCCTAGTGGGTACCCTTTAAGGAGTTGAATGTATATCATAGCTTTTGGTGTACATCTATATGTACCAAACTCCAATGATTGTTGCAAGAGAAACAAATAACATGAGGGGATTAGACCAAGAGGGTGTAAATTTAATTTCAACAATCAAGATTTTGTCAACAGAGGGTAGTAGTGGAAAAGGTTAGGGAACATACTCTGAGCAATATCAACCACATGCAAATAACAAAAACAAAACCACTTGGAAATGCTTTTGGTTGATGTCTTGTTATATTTCAGCTTGAAAG
The DNA here is from genome assembly GCF_047967505.1 of Dipteris shenzhenensis. Classification (NCBI taxonomy): domain Eukaryota; kingdom Viridiplantae; phylum Streptophyta; class Polypodiopsida; order Gleicheniales; family Dipteridaceae; genus Dipteris; species Dipteris shenzhenensis. The sequence continues at coordinate 44,417,345 of NC_141611.1, forward strand.
ATATACTAGCTGGATCATCTATATACACAGAGTGCTGAAGGCTCCGGTGGATCTGACTCTTCAAAAAACAACAAAAAATAACTTCACTTAGATTATGAAAAAGTGAATGCTACAAAGACATAAACACAATTGACATAGAAAGATATACTGACTATAGAGCTGCAAGCATGATTGTGCAAGTGATAGGTTTTTCTTTCTGTGCTAAAGCCATGATGTAGTCTTTTGTCAAGTCCCAGGTCAGGTTATCATTGCCATCATCATCCCCCCCCCCCCCCCCTTACTCCCATCATCCCCCCAACACCCCCCCCTCTTACTGCACATGTGCAAGAGCCACAGACAAGTCACCAGGGCCAGCCATGGATAGAAAAAATCTAGGTACTCATATCTACCACTTAGGAATCTGCTCTATTTGTTTGCGGTAGTTTTTTCTTGATCTATGATTGTGGAGACCTCACCTTTCCTTAGGTTCTAGTACTTGGCCCATAGAGGATAACATTTTTTTCTAGAAAACGCGATTTGAGGCTCTTTTCCATAAAAACACCCTATATCGCGTTTATTAGCAAAACATGCTAGGTGTGCACAAGCTTGTAGGGAGGACAAAGGGAATGATAAAGTTCGGTAGCTTGGTCTTAAAATAGGTGCATGCAATCACTATATACTCTAAATATAGTACCTTAAAGACCAGTTTTGGCATGTGTGGTTGACAAGTGTGACTTGAATAGATAGCTTGCACATCCTCCACCATCTTCTCTACAACATTGCTGTTGTAAAACCTTGCTCTGCTATCGCTCTCAAGGTCTTCGCCACCAGTGCTTTGTTGAAGCAAATGTCATTGATTGTTTATCCGCCACCATCTTCTCTGCAATATCATTGTTGTAAAACCTTGCTCTACTATCACTCTCAAGGTCTTCACTAGCACTTTGTTGAAGCAAATGTCCTTGGCTTGAAGCAGGGTTCCATTGGTAGCAAAAAGCTCACTCAATCCTTCATTTAAGAGGATGAAAGATGCATACGAATTGATTAAATTTGCCCATACAGGCGCACTTTGAAGCATTCCTTTGCGAGGCATATCACAGGCTGGAAGAGAATTTCCCACAGCATATGCCCATGCTACTGCCACACAAGATGCATGCTAGCTACCTCACTAGGAACAGCTATCAACAGAGCTCCTTTGACATGCGAATCGGAATCCTCATCATATATGTTCTATTTGACGATTTTCAATGCCATCGCATAGAATCGTTTACAACCCACATAGAGAAAATCCAAACCTGATGATGAAGCCTTGAATGCCAATCACTTGTAGCGCACTATATTCTTTCCATGAGAAATGATTCAAAAAAGCTTGCATTGTTGTAGTGATGATCTTCATGCCCCCGCTTCCTACCAATGCTACCAAGAATTCTCCATTTTGTTTCACAACATCATTTGTGATCCCTTCTATAATTGATTTCCTTCATCCATTTTATGCAAAATGAACAATCCCGTCGAGAAGATCAGGCTCATCAAATTCGAAGGAATGGAGGGAGTGTCATGAGGTGAGCATGGTCATAGTGAATTGTACGTGGCAAAGAAGAGGGCATAGGAGACCACGAAGAGGAAGTTGAGGGTGGCACGATCCATGGAGGGAAGGAAATGGGTGGGGGAGTGTCTATGGATGAAGGGAGGGAGGTTGGTGTGAGATGACGAAAGGGAATGGATGAGACAGTTTGACGGAGAGACATTTTCTTCATTCAAGAACAAGAAGACAATGGGAAGCACCGTTTAAACTTTGATTTGGATGCAGTTTCTTGAATCATTGAAAAAAAAATGAAATTTTAAGCATGACACGTCGCTTAACGAGAGGCTAGATTTCCTTTTTATGTCATAATGCTACTTGCCTAAAAATAGAGACCCACACACACACGCATGCACAGAGAGAGAGAGAGAGAGAGAGAGAGATCTTGCTCTACATTTTAGTCTCCTTACACCTTTGCGGCTCATATGTATATTGTCGAAATCTTCATCATCATGTGCAATAATCCCCCTCATCATCTATTGTTATGGAATTTGACCGCTTCTTGCTGCTCAAATTGATCCTCTACCTGGGAGACTTGGTAGACGTATTGCCATCACTAGAATCCTTGCTCTACACCCACCTACCTCATGCATAGCCCAACTACCATGATCATCGTGCACATGCTTATTTGAAGAGGAGGTTCGAGTGAGGGGCATGATTTGAGGATGAAAATCTTAGGAGAAACGAAATGGTGCCTCTATGCCCACAACAGATGCATCCAATAGTATTTAATACCTAAATCTAATCTCACAGTCAATATTTGCTCCATGGTCATAACCGTTTAGTGTGCTTTATATATTATAGATATGTGAATACACACATTCATAGGGCCTGCCCAAAGGTTGAAGATGAAAAAGCTATGTTGGTGAAGACAAAGTAGCCAGCATCGTGACTTTGGAATAAGGTGGGCAAGATGAGAGCCAATCTCGCCAAAGGAGAGTGAAAGGGCATGTTGTGAAAGTGAGTGGTTGACACCGCATGGATTGGTATTGCTCTGGAAAAACAAGGATTTAGAAATTCCCAACAAACTAATTTTCTCTTTTGAAGCTAAATGATGATTACTAAGCCCTATGGGTAGGCCAATGATAGATTTGCAATTCACTTACATTGTCATTTGTATCTCACAGCTTGCATAATTCTCCTACCATGATTGCCAAATGAAAGTGATTCTTCATGTATGTTTGCATTTGCAGAGTGTATTGTTATCCCTATCTCTTAGGATATGTACTTTATTAGGTTGTTTAGATAGTAAGAGACACCCATCGCTAGGCAGCTGATTGAACCAATAGGGGGTGAGTTTTTTAATGATGGATTGGCAATGGGAGGGCATCTCATTATACACACATTAACCATGACCAAACCTTCCATCCCTACATGGACTCCACATTTTGCCCTTGGGTATCTCAAGCAATCAAAGAAACCAATACCGAAGAAGAAAATGTAATAAGAAGAAAAAATGTAGCTAGTGTATAAAGCACCATGCCCTATGTCAACACAATTACACCAGGGGCATGTTGATGAGTCTTGAGAAGCATTCAGGTAATGCCATCCACATCAAACAAAGGCTTCCTAGAAATGACTCAAAGTAGTGCTCTCTCTCTGTGTGCACCTGCCCAACCTACTGAGGTCCGAGGACAATACTACTGCCTCTTTCAGGAGGGGCACGGCTTTTGTCCACTCTCAAATGGGCAACTCATCTTGGCTGCCCAACAATCGGGTACCCATCAAATTCGTCAATTACCTATGTGTTCAAGGCCTCGCATATTACAAAACCATTATTGGAGGTGTGTAAAGGGGGTGCTCATAGGTGGATGCTCAATTTTTTTAAGCCCATGATGGACACCTAGCATGCAATGGGATGTACCCATTCAAGGCTACCTGAAACTCTTTTTGAGTGCCCACACGTTGGGTTGTAGTTGTGCACCCTTTCGCCATGTGTAACAACCTTAGTCCTTATGGGTCATCAACATCATTTACAATACATATTGCCTCTATATCACATCTTCTAGTTCTATGGATTCTATTCAAGGTAACTTTTTTCTTTAACATTTTTCTTCGTGTGGGGGTTAAAGGTCACTGTGCCTTTACCCCGGTTATGTACAATACTCAAACACATATATAAATGAATGAAAACGAAGATTAGGGTGTTCTGCACCCACCAAAACTTGTGTGGCTCTCTGTTTCTCTCTCTCCCTCTTCTGTTCTTGCTTCCGTTGACAACACTCTCAAGTGGTATCAGAGCCCGAGTGATCTAGCTAAGCGTACGTGAATGCCTGGAAGCTCAGCAGCTCTATGGGAGGAAGGAGAAGCTCTGTGGGAAGCTTTGTGGGTGACTTTACTTGCATCCGAGTGTGTAGAGACCTTGGAGGAACCTTTGGAAAAGTCACTTTGGCTTTGCAAAGTGGTTTTGAGAGCCTGTTAAGTGTTTTCAAAGAAAAAGTCGTTTTTTAAGCTTTTCCCTGTTCTGTTCGATGACAGAGACTCCGTATTGACTTGTAGAGGCAACTATTGCTTGCTTTTGGTGTCCACTTCACTTTAGGAGCTTGGAAACACCTTCATTCTTGAATCTGGGATCATTTCATTGGATTTCTAACTCACTGTGTTAGTTTCTACGTTTTTTTGCCCGAGTGTTGGAACTCAAGTTTGGAGAAACCATTTGCAGATCTGTCAATTTCGATGGACTTAGGAGGTCCTAAAACTTCTATATTGCTCATCATTCGCACTCCGGTGGAGTTTACAAATAGCTCTGTTTCCAAAAACGTTTTTCAGTCTGTTTGTTGGACCCAGTGATTGAGACCACGATTTCCAAAACCGTCTGCCCCATTGCATTTTGAACGCCCAAAAACCCCTACCTGTCAGTTCTTGTGCGATTCGATGGAGTATTTTTAGAGTTATAGATATCTGTGTATTCGATTTTGTCTCTCTGTTATGCATTTTTCATTCTAAGGTTTTGAAACCTTAGATTTATGCCACATGGCAATGGATAAGTGTTGACTTCCATTTCTCACTCATCAGTTGGGATTTTGGAGTTTCAGAAGAATAGAGATATTTGCAAATTCTTTTGCTGAGTCTGATTATGCAATGGCGCCCATGTTTTAAGGCATCTCAGGTTCTATTTTTAGTAGCGGTCTTTTTCATGGGACCATGATTTCTTGAGCATACCTTATGCAGATCACTCTGGTTGCAGTTTGAGCCATGTGCACTCATTCGTGGTGTGCATTGGGTTGTAGTGGATGATTTATAGGCCACTTGGCTGCATTGCGATCCTTATTGGATGCACTGATATGCCCAGATTGCCTTGTGGGATGCTATTTTTGTGGGAAAGGTCACCTCCCCATCTGTAAGCCCCCATATGAGGAGAGCATGGGGGGGGGGTGAACCTAGGGTTTGAGTGTCTGTCACATGGGCATCTGATTGGATGCCATGTGGGCAAGAATCAAAGAGATGGTGGGTACCTAGAGCTAGGATGGATCTGCAACAGCAAAAGGTGAAGTAGTAGCCAGCATAAGGAACCCGTACGGCTCTGCGGCTCTGTACAGAACTGGGAGAGGGCCTGGAAGAGGTGTAGTTATGGCAGCATGTGCAGAAGCAAATATGGCTGTCAATGGGCAGAAGGCATGCCTTATATAGGCTAGACCTTTGCCTTGAATGGAGAGCCAAAGGGCCCTGGAAGTTTGGGCCAAAAGCCCTGGGTTGTGTGCCCTTATAGGGCTAGACCAACCAAGACTGGTCGGCCAGTCTGCTACAGGCTGGTCAGTATTTTTCCAACCCCCTTGGGGCCTATATAAAGAGGCCATTGGGCCTCATTCAATCATCACTTGTAGCAGCAAGAACCAGCAGATTGGAGCGACCAAGGAACCCTCTCTTGGGCCTATATATCAGGAGGTAAAGAAGGTGACAAGGAGCTGCAGACTGAGAGCTGGAAGAGCTGCCCACCTAAGCTGGTGCAAAGACAGCAAGGTGGAAGGGATCTGGATAGAAAGTCTACAGAAGCTCGAGGTGGAGCACGCGGGCTCGAGTCTAGAGATAGCCAGCAGATAGGAGAAGGACCTTGTGGTAAGATCAGAGGACCACATCATTGGTGGGACTCTAGATCTGTCTCTTTTGTATTGTGTCCATAGTTGTGGATGGAAATATACATTTTGGTGGTTTCTCTATCTGGTTGGTTCATTGTCTATTGATGAGTCTGCACACCTATTGTATGCACATAAGTAAAGAAGTTTGTGATTCCACAACCCACAGCGCACACTGTGTGAGCTCCTCGGCATTACTATAAGTCTTCTGCTGCATGTACCCTCTGTTGGGTATTTTCTAACATGGTATCAGAGCCCAAGTAGGAGGCTCACAGGTGTGGGAACCTGAAGGCAGGGACCTTGCTGAAGGACGACCCTGATTCAGAAGCTCTAGGGAATCGACTTCCACGATTGGAGGATTGTGCCCTTGCAAGAAGGAGGGTGACTCATGTTCACCAGTCAGGTGCGTTCAGAGTTCTGGTTTACTGAAATTGATTTTGTTTGACTTTGCTGTGTGGTATAAATAGCAGAGATGTCGACCTCTACAGCCTCTTCAGCCCCTGCTTTCCCTTCCTCCTCCCCCAGTTTTCTCTCTTTCACTATCCCTAACTTTGGAGAGTCTGGGAACCTAGACGGGACTAATTACCGGATCTAGAAAGTGAAGATTCAAAGTCATTTAGTGGCTCGGAAGTTGTGGAAGCTGACCACGGGAGTGGAGTTGAAGCCGGAGGACATGGTGGACAGGAAAGGGGAGATACTCATGGCAGTAGACAGAGAGGAGCTTGAAGCTTGGGATACAGAGATGCCCATGTCCTAGCAATAATCATAGGGACTATAGCAGACTCCGTTCTTCCACATATCTAGCTGGTCGAGATGCCAGTAGAGGCGTGGGCCACCTTGAAGGATCTGTACGAGACAGACAATACCTCCTGGATTGTGCTTCTTCAGCATCAACTCTACAATCTTGATATGGAAGAAGGAGATACGGTACATAGCCATTTGACGAAGGTCAAGGTGGTGAGGGATCAGCTGGCAGCAATTGGTCAAAAGACAGACTCATGCCATTTGGCGTTGATGGTACTAAGGATACTGCCTCGGAGTTTCAAGAGCTTTGTTATGGCTATGACAGCAGGACAGAGGACCAAACCTCTGACGTTTGAGGAGTTGTGTCCATTACTGCTACAGGAGGAAGCTCAGGAGAAGCTCTACAACAAGGACGAAGATGACAAGGCGATGCTGGGAACATCACCGAGTGTTACCGAGGTCAGATATGTTGATCTAGAAATCACAATGAGGATGTCTAACATAGACATGTGGGTCAACGAGGAGTCAAATGCCTTTGTGAAGGTGAAGGACAGCATGGAGCGCTTGGTACCTTCCAGATGTGTGGCTGTTGACACTGACATGAGGGTGGATTCCACGGAAGGCCCTAGGGTCTCATGGTCAGATGGATGCTGGAGTTCAGAAGGGGACAGTATAGGATTACACAAGTGCTTGGTGGGTGCCTCAATGAGAGTTTGCTTTCAGAGCGAATATTCAGGCAGTACAACACTTTGGTATGTATTTGATATTCTGCAGTTGATCCTTTATAGCATGCTATGGAGAGACTCCGCTCTTCATTTGTCTCAGGTGATAAGAGATTGGAAGGAATTGGCCTTCTTCGAAGGCAGAAGGGGAAGTATTGGTGCTTCTTCAAATCTTGGATGCAGATTGCTAGAAGGTGATGGACAAAGAGTACTGAAGCTAGAAGAGTACCTGCTTGAGAACTCAGCGAGAGTTCATGGTCCAGGTTATATGGAAATATTCATTGGTTGCAGATCTTGCCACAGGAAGGACGGGTTGAAATAGACCCTCAGAGCATGGTGCCTGGAAGACTCCAGGTTGTTCACTCATTATGAGGGGGACGACTGGAAGATCGTGGAGGTTGGATAGCTCGAGTTCAAAGGCGGGAACGTGACTAAAGGAGGTGGTACCAGGAGGTGCTACCAAAGATGGACCTGTGTACCAGGATGTTGTGCGAAAGCGAAACCGGACTTGGTGGAGTAGGAGCCACTGGATGAAAAGCCAGCAAAAGATTTCGATGCCGAAAGGTTCTAGAGGACTACAACCAGGGAATTACTAGAGCATCATCATCGACGTGTAGGCATTGGGCCGAGATGTGTCGGTGAGAGGGGGTGCTGGAAAGGTCACCTCCCCATCTGTAAGCCCCCATATGAGGAGAGCAGGGGAGGGGTGAACCTAGGGTTTGAGTGTCTATCACATGGGCATCTAATTGGATGCCATGTGGGCAAGAATCAAAGAGATGGTGGGTACCTGGAGCTAGGATGGATCTGCAGCAGCAAAAGGCAAAGCAGTAGCCAGCACAAGGAACCCGTACGGCTCTGTACAGAACTGGGAGAGGGCCTGGCAGAGGTGTAGTTATGGCAGCATGTGCAAAAGCAAATATGGCTACCAGTGGGCAGAAGGCATGCCTTATATAGGCTGGACCCCTGCCTTGAATGGAGGGCCAAAGGGCCCTAGAAGTTTGGGCCAAAAGCCTTGGGTTGTGTGCCCTTATAGGGATGGACCAGCCCTGGTCGACCAGTCTGGTCAGCCAGTCTGCTGCAAGGTGGTCGGTATTTTGCCAGCTCCCTTGGGGCCTATATAAAGAGGCCATTGGGCCTCATTCAATCATCACTTGCAGCAGCAGGAACCAGTAGATTGGAGTAGCCAAGGAACCCTCTCTTGGGCTTATATATTAGGAGGTGAAGAAGGTGACAAGGAGCTGTCTAAAAAGGAGTTTTTCAACATTAAAAAGTTTGATGGGACAAACTTTTCTTTGTGGAAAGAACAGATAAGGGATGTTCTTATTCAAAAGAAGCAAATTAAACCCTTGGCAGGGATTAAAGCTAAGCCTGCAAATATGTCTGAGGATGATTGGAATGAGTTGGATGCATTAGCAAAGTCTACTATTAGACTTCATCTTGTAGAGTTAGTTTATTTCACAGTAGTAAATGAGAAGACTACGGAAGATTTGTGGAAGAAACTGTGTGCCACTTATGAGAAGGAAATTGCCTCTAATAAAGTTTACCTCATGAAGAGATTGCTTGAGCTGCAGATGAAGGAAGGGGTTTCCATTGCTTCTCACTTGAATGAATTCAATATTATTTTAGCCAGCTTCAGGCTCAGAAGATGAATTTTGATGCGGAGACTAAGGCAATATTTCTCTCATGTTCATTGCCATCCTCATGGGATACCTTCCGTACAGCTGTCAGTAACGCTGCACCTGGTGAAGTACTAAAATTTGATGATGTTGTGGGTTGCTTGTTGACCGAGGAGATTAGACGGAAGTCTATGGACGGAAACAAGCAGGATGCAGCCTTAAATGTGCAAAGGAGTAGATCACAGTTCAGGGGGAAGTCCCAAGAAAGAGGGAAGTCTCATAGCAAATCCAAGGCATGGAACATTGAGTGTTACCACTGTGGCAAGAAGGGCCATATGAAAAAGGATTGCTACAAGCTGAAAAGAGAGCAAAAGGATAAGAAAAAGAATGCAAATTGGGAAGCAAATCAAAAGGAAGAGAGTCCAAGGGAGGACAAAGGAAAAGTGAAGATCGAGGAGATAAATGCAGTCACACATGATAGTGACAATGACGTTCTCTTCATGTCTAGTTTATCTGCAGAGTTGCTTACCACTTCAAATGATGCATATTCCTAGGATTGGATTTTGGATTCTCGTGCTTCATTCCATGTTACTCCCCATAGGGAATGGTTCTCCACTTATGACAGTGGAAAGACAGGTTGTGTGCATCTTGGAAATGACCATGCATGTGACATAGGGAGTAGGTGACATAAAGTTTTCTTTTGCAAATGGGTCTGCATTTATTTTGAAACATGTGAGACATGTGCCTAAGTTGACCAAGAGTCTTATTTCGGTGGGTCAGTTAGATGATGCTAGTTTTCACACCACTTTTGGCTTTCAGAGTTGGAAAATTCAGAAGGGCCCTATGCTTTTGGCCAGGGGTGCCAAGTGTGGGACTTTGTATCCCTTACATGTATCAGGGGTATTTGATCATGTTGTTGCAATAACTGAGCAGCCAAGCACTTCTTTGTGGCATCGCAGGTTGGGGCACATGAGCCAGAATGGAATGAAACTCTTATGCCATTTGGGTTATGTACTGCATTTGAGTTTCTCTGATTTTGAAATTTGTCAGCACTGTCTCTATGGGAAGCAAACTAAATCAGCCCATAAAAGAAGGGGAAAGAAAGAGTTTGAAAATCTTGATTTGGTGCATTCAGACGTATGTGGTACCATGCCTACACGGTCATTAGGCGGGGCTGAATACTATGTGACATTCATTGATGATGCAACTAGGAAAGTGTGGGCTTATGCTATAGCTTATGCTATAGCTTGAAAAAGTGATGTGTTCCAAGTATTTTAGAAATGGCTGGCCTTGGTTGAGAATCAGTCAGGTAGAACGCTTAAATGCCTACGGACTGACAATGGTGGAGAGTATCTCTCTCATGACTTTCAACATTTCTATGATACACGTGCGATTAAGAGGGAGCTTACATCCCCACGTACTCTAGAGCAAAATCCAGTTGCAAAAAAGATGAACCGTACCATTCAAGAAAGGTTGCAATGCATGCTTTCCAATGCAAGTCTTTCTGGTGGTTTTTGGGCTGAGGCAATGAAGACTGCAGTGCATGTGATCAATAGATCACCTAGTAAGAGTTTGGATGGTGGTATTCTTGAAGAGGGATGGAGTGGCAAGAAGCCCTCTTATTTTCGTATATTTGGGTGTGAGGCATATGCACATGTGCCAAAAGAGCTTCGCAAAAGCTAGATCGTAAGTCTAGGAAATGCATCTTTCTGGGTTATGGTGAAAGTAGAGAGATGGGCGATCATCTCTGGGATCCAGAAGCAAAGAAGATCATACGCAGCCATGATGTAGTCTTCAATGAGAAGAAGATGCATAAGGCACCCATCAGGGATGTTGAAATGAGGAGAATCACTTTCCAAGATGTGAATTCACCTACATATGTTGATAGACAGCAAGCTGTCCATGCACCAAATGTGCAAGAAATGGTACCACCAAATACTCCCATAGGTATACAATCAAGGGTAGATGATGGATCATCTACTGGTGGAAATGATGAGCCAAATGTGGCTGATATGCAGGTGGGACAGCGAGCAGAAATGCCCTTGAGAAGATCATCTAGAGTGTCTAGACCACCTGATAGGTTTGTTCCAAGGGTAGACTATGTGATGCATATTGATTGCGGGGAGCCTTCTTGCTACAGAGAGGCTACGATGCGCGAGGATCAACGCAAGTGGGAGTATGCTATGCAATCAGAGATGAGTTCACTTATGGAGAATAAGACTTGGGACTTGGTTTCTTTGCCACATGGAAAGAAAGCATTGCCATGTAAATGGGTCTACAAGATGAAAGTCACAGGTGATGATGTGCCTAGGTACAAGGCCTGTTTGGTCGCTAAAGGGTTCAAGCAAGAGAAGGGTGTGGACTTTGATGAGATATTCTCTCCAGTTGTGAAGATGACCACACTTAGATGCATGCTTGGACTAGTGGTAGTAGAGGATATGGAGCTTATGCAGATGGATGTCAAGATAGCTTTCTTGCATGGGGATTTGCATGAGGAAATTTACATGGTGCAACCAGAAGGCTTTGAAGAAAAGGGCAAAGAACATTTAGTTTGCAAGCTGCAAAAGAGTCTCTATGGTCTTAAGCAAGCACCTAGAGAATGGTATCAGAAGTTTGATGCTTTCATTCTGTCCCAGAGTTTTAGGAGTGAAATTAATCATTGCCTCTACACTAAAAGGGCTAAGGATAATAGCCTGATAATCATGGCACTATATGTGGATGATATGCTATTGGCTAGCAAGAATACTTATGAGCTAGATGCATTAAAGGCCAAGTTGCATGAGGCCTTTCATATGAAGGATTTGGGACTTGCAGGTCATATTCTTGGTGTGAAGATAGTGGAGAGAAGGAAGGAGTCTCACTTGCGGCTTTCTCACATACACAATGGGGGAATACACACAAAGGTGGAGGCTAAAAATAGTTTCCTTTTCTTAGTTGTGAAAGCCAAAAGAACTCTAGTACAAAGAACTAGAAGAACCCTATATATGGGTCTCAAACCAAACTCAGCTAGCTAAGGTGGCATACTAACTGAGCCACGAACTAGAGTACATAAGGATAGCTGTCATCCACCTATTATTCATGGGCGATGTACCAACCGCATCTACAACTAACAAGTCGGTGACATAAATGCACAACAGTCACCCTGGCATATCACGAGTGGAGCTCGATATCTCAACACTCCCCCTCGAGCTCGATCCCAATTCCTACACACCAAGCAGGTCTCTGAACTTGCGCAGCTTCTCTGCGCCAGCTTCTCTGCGCCCAATGCCTTCGTGAATATGTCAACTACCTGATCCTTTGTGCTGACATAAACTAGATCAATAAGACATAGTAAAACCTTCTCCCGCACATAGTGATAATGCACCTCAATGTGCTTTGTTCTAGCATGATAGAGTGGGTTATTTGCCAAGTGTATACTGCTCATGTTGTCAGAATAAATGACAAGTGGCCCATCTATAGACTAATGCATATCATAAAGTAGCTTATGCAACCAAGCTACCTCACATGCAGCCATTGCTGCACCCCTGTACTCAACCTCTGTGCTCGAGAAGGCAACTGTAGGCTGTTTCTTGCTGCTCCAAGTGACTACAGCACTCCCAAAATAGAATACATATCCATTGGTAGATCGTCTATCAGAAATACTACCAGCCCAATCAGCATCAGTGTATCCATGCAACTGTATCTGAACCCCAGTCTCATAAAATAGTCCATACTGCAATGTGGACTTCACATATCTCAGTATGCGTCTAGCCGCATCCAAATGCGGTTTTCTTGGAGCCTACATAAACTAACTTACCAATCCAACAGCATAGCTCAAATCTAGCCTGGTAATAGTCATATAAATCAAACTTCCTACTATGCGTCTGTACATAGTAGGGTCTTCTAGAAGCTCACCTACGTCTGCGCTCAGCTTCACATTCTGCTCCAAAGGAACTAAAATAGGCTTACAGCTTGTCATCCCATATTTGGACAGCATGTCCAATCCATACTGCCTCTGCAAGAGCCGTATCCCACTTGGTGATCTTATCACCTCAATGCCCAAGAAATAACGCAGCTCTCCCAAATCCTTCATCTCAAACTTCTGCTTCAATAGCATTTTCACATGAAGGATATCTTCATCACTATCACCTGTGATGATCAAATCATCAACATAAATGACAAGCAGCATAATACCTTTCTCTGTTTTTCTCACATAAAGTGAGAAATGTGCCTTGGAAATTTGAAAGCCAATAGTGACAAGATACTGTCCTATCTTGTCAGATCATGCTCTAGGTGCTTGCTGCAAGCCATACAAGGCTTTCTTCAACCTGCAAACAAACTCAAGATGAACAGCATGAACATAACCTGGTGGCTGCTCCATAAAGACCTCTTCTTGCAAATCACCATCATGCAAGAAGGCATTCTTTACATCCATCTAATGTAAAGACCATCCCTTTGATGCAACCATAACAATGACTGCTCTTATGGCTGCCATCCTTGCAACCGAACTGAATGTTGCTTCATAATCAATGCCATATGTCTGTGCATACCCCTTGACAACTAATCTCGCCTTGTATCTGTTCACAGAACCATCTGCATTGTGCTTCACCTTATAAACCCACTTACATCTAATTGCATTCTTGTCTTTAGCCAAAGGCACCAATTCCCATGTAGCATTTGCTTCCAAGGCATCCTGGTCTTTCCATTTTCCTTGTATCCTGCATCCATTCTGCATGACCTGTCATGTGGTTTGATGCACCTGAGTCAACATACCACACATCATTGCTTTCTTCTGCACTTGTCATAGAATTGGTCATGTGCTACACCATAAATAGATGCTCATTTCTGTCATCACCCTGTCTACTAGAAGATGCATAATTCCCTTGCTGCAATTTTCCATTCATAATGTCATTCTACTTTTTGTAGCAGTCTTTGGCCATATGACCCATTTTACCACAATGGTAGCATTCAACATTGCTGTTTGCATTTTGGCCTCTCTGCCATCCACCACGACCTCTTTGGCTCCCCCTGCCTCTAGAGTTACCACGTCCTCCTCCATAGTACTGGTTTTCTTGAGTTTGCTTCATATTCTGATTTCTACCACGGCCTTCAGATCGGCCTGCTCTACCTCTGCCTCTACCTCTTCTAGCATTTGAGTAGAAGACAGTTTCTTTTGAAGTTCCTCTTGAAGAAGATGCACCACCATTTCTCTACTCTTCAGAAATTAGAAGAGCAAACAACTCCTCAAAATCAAGAAATTTTTCAAGGACGGCAATGGATGTCCGAAACTGTGCATAATCCTTTCCTAGACCATTCAAGGTCACAGAAACTAAATCTTCATCTTCCAATGGCGACCCAATGGAAGCAAGTGCATCTGCAATTTTCTTCACCTTCATGTGGTAGTCATTGATGCTCATATTTTCTCTCTACAGATTGTGCAACTCCTGCTTAAGCTGCATTTTCCTAGCTTGCGTATTTGTGCTATACATTTTTGCCAAAGTATCCCATGCCTCCTTTGGCGTACTTGCATCCTCAATATGCATAATCATAGAATCTGAAATACTGATAGACAGCCAGTACATAACTTTTTTGGCTCTCTCATGCCATCCTTTAAATGCCTGCATTTCTTGTTGATTGGGAACATTAGTTTTCCTGTAATGAACTCCCAATAGCCTTTTCCCATAAGGAAATTTGTCATTCTAAACTTCCATGCTTTGAACTTGTTCTTGCCAAATTTTTAAGTGACAACTGTGAAAGAGAATCAGATGCCATTACAGAATACTGCAAAATATTCTCACTCTAAAAAACACAGCTTCTGCCTCACAAGGGCAAATCTGCAAAAGTGACGAAAGTGGCATTTGACCACACAGTCACTTCCTAGTGATGATTTTGCATCAACAGGTAATAAGGATGATTCTGTAACTCCCAATATCTCTGCACATAGACATATGATGCAATTTTTGTGGCAACTTTTCACCGACCTGTAGAGCAGTGGTCGCACAACAAAAACAAGGCCTTTTTCTCAGTGCTTGCAGAGAACTTCCGCCTCCCAAATGGGCCCTGAAATGTCCTCGAATCAGAAAAATAAAGTCACCGAGGGCTTAGCCCTCGCCTATAGCATATACTACCCTCTCGCCACACCGCAAAGGGTGTCTCAATCTGAGACAATGCACTCTTACACTTTCCGGCTGTGCTACCTGCAAACCCAAACTCAAAAAAGGAAAGCAACACTAGTCCTCTTACCAGGACACCGCAAACTTGGTTTGCTTTCTTGAGCTCCTTACCATGAACCAAGCTCTAATACCATGTGAAGATAGTGGGAGAGAAGGAAGGAGTCTCACTTGTGGTTTTCTCACATACACAATGGGGGAATACACACAAAGGTGGAGGCTAAAAACAGTTTTCCTCTTCTTAGTTGTGAAAGCCAAAAGAACTCTAGTACAAAGAAATAGAAGAACCCTATATATGGGTCTCAAACCAAACTCAGCTAACTAAGGTGGCATACTAACTGAGCCACAAACTAGAGTACATAAGGATAGATATCATCCAGCTATTACTCATGGGCAGTGTACCAACCGCATCTGCAGCTAACAAGTCGGTGACATAAATGCACACAATGGTCACCCTGGCATATCATGAGTGGAGCTCCATACCTCAACACTTGGTATGTGCACTGTGCCTTTACCCCAGTTATGTACAATAATCAAACACATATATAAATGAATGAAAAAGAAGATTAGGGTGTTCTGCACCCACCAAAACTTGTGTGGCTCTCTGTTTCTCTCTCTCCCTCTTCCGTTCTTGCTTCTGTTGAGAGCACCCTTACTTCGAGGGATTGTTACATCTTTCCCATGATATCTGTGGGGGTTAAAGGTCACTGTGCCTTTACCCCGGTTATGTACAATACTTAAACACATATATAAATGAATGCAAAAAACGATTAGGGTGTTTTGCACCACCAAAACTTGTGTGGCTCTCTGTTTCTCTCTCTCCCTCTTCCATTCTTGCTTCCATTGAGAGCACTCTCAACTAGTATCAGAGCCCGGGTGATCTAGCTGAGCGTGCGTGAATGCTTGGAAGCTCAGCAGCTTTGTGGGAGAAAGGAGAAGCTCTGTGGGAAGCTTTGTGGGTGACTTTACTTGCATCCGAGTGTGTGAAGACCTTGGAGGAACCTTTGGAAAAGTCACTTTGGCTTTGCGAAGTGGTTTTGAGAGCCTGTTAAGTGTTTTCAAAGAAAAAGTCTTTTTTTAGCTTTTCCCTGTTCTGTTCGATGACAGAGACTCCGTATTGACTTGTAGAGGCAACTATTGCTTGCTTTTGGTGTCCACTTCACTTTAGGATCTTGAAAGCACCTTCATTCTTGAATCTGGGATCATTTCATTGGATTTCTGACTCACTATGTCAGTTTCTGCGTTTTCCTGCCCGGGTGTTGGAACTCAAGTTTGGAGCAACCATTTGCAGATCTGTCAGTTCCGGTGGACTCAAGAGGTCCTAAAACTTCTACGTTGCTCATCATTCACACTCCGATGGAGTTTACAAATAGCTCTGTTTCCAAAAACTTTTTTCAGCCCGTGTGTTGGACCCAGTGATTGAGACCACGATTTCTAAAACCGTCTGTCCCATTGCATTCCGGACGCCAAAAACCCCTACCTGTCAATTCTTGCACGATTCAGTGGAGTATTTTCAGAGCTATAGATCTCTGTGTATTCGATTTCGTCTCTCTGTTATGCATTTTTCATTCTAAGGTTTTGAAACCTTAGATTTATGCCACATGACAGTGGAAAGACAGGTTGTGTGCATCTTGGAAATGACTATGCATGTGACATAGTGGGAGTAGGTGACATAAAGTTTTCATTCACACTCTGATGGAGTTTACAAATAGCTCTGTTTCCAAAAACGTTTTTCAGTCCGTGTGTTGAACCCAGTGATTGAGACCACGATTTCCAAAACCGTCTATCCCATTGCATTCCGGACGCCAAAAACCCCTACCTGTCAGTTCTTGCATGATTCAGTGGAGTATTTTTAGAGCTGTAGATCTCTGTGTATTCGATTTGGTATCTTTGTTATGCATTTTTCATTCTAAGGTTTTGAAACCTTAGATTTATGCCACATGACAGTGGAAAGACGGGTTGTGTGCATCTTGGAAATGACTATGCATGTGACATAGTGGGAGTAGGTGACATAAAGTTTTCTTTTGCAAATGGGTCTGCATTTATTTTGAAACATGTGAGACATGTGCCTAAGTTGACCAAGAGCCTTATTTCAGTGGGTCAGCTAGATGATGCTGCTTTTCACACCACTTTTGGCTTTCAGAGTTGGAAAATTCAGAAGGGCTCTATGCTTTTGGCTAGGGGTGCCAAGTGTGGGACTTTGTATCCCTTACATGTATCAGAGGTATTTGATCATGTTGTTGCAATAACCGAGCAGCCAAGCACTTCTTTGTGGCATTGCAGGTTGGGGCACATGAGCCAGAATGGAATGAAACTCTTACGCCGTTTGGGTTATGTACCGCATTTGAGTTTCTCTGATTTTGAATTTTGTGAGCACTGTCTCTATGGGAAGCAGACTAAATCAGCCCATGAAAGAAGGGGAAACAAAGAGTTTGAAAAGCTTAATTTGGTGCATTCAAACATATGTGGTCCCATGCCTACACAGTCATTAGGTGGGGCTGAATACTATGTGACATTCATTGATGATGCAACTAGGAAAGTGTGGGCTTATGCTATAGCTCGAAAGAGTGATGTGTTCCAGGTATTTCAGAAATGGCTGGCCTTGGTTGAGAATCAGTCAGGTAGAACACTTAAATGCCTACGGACTGACAATGGTGGAGAGTATCTCTCTCATGACATTCAACACTTCTGTGATACACGTGGGATTAAGAGGGAGCTCACATCCCCTCGTACTCCAGAGCAAAATCCAGTTGCAAAAAATATGAACCGTACCATTCAAGAAAGGTTGCAATGCATGCTTTCCAATGCAAGTCTTTCTGGTGGTTTTTGGGCTGAGGCAATGAAGATTGCAGTGCATGTGATCAATAGTAAGAGTTTGGATGGTGGTATTCCTGAAGAGGCATGGAGTGGCAAGAAGCCCTCTTACTCTCATTTGCGTATATTTGGGTGTAAGGCATATGCACATGTGCCAAAAGAGCTTCCAAAGAAGCTAGATCCTAAGTCTAGGAAATGCATCTTTCTAGGTTATGGTGAAAGTGGAGAGATGGGCTATCATCTCTGGGATCCAGAAGCAAAGAAGATCATACGCATCCATGATGTAGTCTTCAATGAGAAGAAGATGCATAAGGCACCCATGAGGGATGTGGAAATGTAGAGAATTACTTTCCAGGATGTGAATCCACCTGCATATGTTGATAGACAGCAAGCTGTCCATGCACCAAATGTGCAAGAAATGGTACCACCAAGTACTCCCACAGGTATACAATCAAGGGTAGATGATGGATCATCTATTGGTGGAAATGATGAGCCAAATGTGGCTGATATGCAAGTGGGACAGCCAGCTGAAATGCCCTTGAGAAGATCATCTAGAGTGTCTAGACTGCCTGATAGGTCTGTTCCAGGGGTAGACTATGTGATGCTTACTGATTGTGGGGAGCCTTCTTGCTATAGAGAGGCTATGATGCACGAGGATCAACGCAAGTGGGAGTATGCTATGCAATCAGAGATGAGTTCACTTATGAAGAATAAGACTTAGGACTTGGTTTCTGTGCCACATGGAAAGAAAGCATTGCCATGTAAATGGGTCTACAAGATGAAGGTCATAGGTGATGATGTGCCTAGGTACAAGGCCCGTTTGGTGGCTAAAGGGTTCAAGAAAGAGAAGGGTGTGCACT
The DNA here is from genome assembly GCF_047967505.1 of Dipteris shenzhenensis. Taxonomy (NCBI): domain Eukaryota; kingdom Viridiplantae; phylum Streptophyta; class Polypodiopsida; order Gleicheniales; family Dipteridaceae; genus Dipteris; species Dipteris shenzhenensis. Next base: position 44,435,881 of record NC_141611.1, read on the forward strand.
TTGATGAGATATTCTCTCCAGTTGTGAAGATGACCACACTTAGATGCATGCTTGGACTAGTGGTAGCAGAGGATATGGAGCTTATGCAGATGAATGTCAAGACAGCTTTCTTGCATGAGGAAATTTACATGGTACAGTCGGAAGGCTTTGAAGAAAAGGGCAAAGAGCATTTAGTTTATAAGCCGAAGAAGAGTCTCTATGGTCTTAAGCAAGCTCCTAGAGAATGGTATCAGAAGTTTGATGCTTTCATTTGATCCCACGGTTTTAGAAGGAGTGAAATTGATCACTGCCTCTACACTAAAAGGGCTAAGGATAATAGCTTGATAATCATGGCACTATATGTGGATGATATGCTATTGGCTAGCAAGAATACTTATGAGCTACATGCATTAAAGGCCAAGTTGCATGAGGCCTTTGATATGAAGGATTTGGGACTTGCAGGTCATATTCTTGGTATGCGCATCATGCGTGATCGGAGTAGGAAACTCCTTTGGCTTTCACAGAAGGAGTATGTTACAAAAGTATTGCAGCGCTTCAATATGGAGGGGGGGAAGGCAGTGAGTAGTCCATTGCCTCCATATGTGAAACTGAGTCATACAAATAGTCCCAAATCAAATGAGGAGAGGGCCATGATGGCCAAGGTTCCTTATGCATCAGCAGTTGGGAGTCTTATCCATTGACTCCATATGTGAAACTGAGTCATACAGATAGTCCCAAATCAGATGAGGAAAGGGCCATGATGACCAAGGTTCCTTATGCATCATCGGTTGGGAGTCTTATGTATGCTATGATAGCTACTAGACCAGACATTGCATTTGCAGTGGGAGTTGTTAGCCGATATATGGCTAATCCAAGAAAGAGGCATTTGGAGGTAGTTAAGTGCATCATCAGGTACATGAAGGGTACCAAGGAGATGTGCATCTTCTTTGGTAAAGGAGACATGCATGTACTTGGGTACACAGATTCAAACTATGCAGGGCATGTGGATAGTAGGAGATCCACTTCTAGTTATGTGTTCACCTTTGCAGGTGGTGCAGTGTCATGGATGTCTCACGCACAAAAGTTCATTGCTTTGTCTACCACAGAGGCCAAGTATGTTGTAGCCACAGAGGGTTGCAAGGAGGCTATATGGCTTGATCGGCTAGTGGGAGATTTGGGGATTCATACAAGTGTACCGACATTGCATAGTGATTCCATGAGTGCTATTCAGCTGGCACGAAATCCGTATGGAATCCGGTCTTTCATGCAAAGACCAAACACATTGAGGTCAGGTACCATTTCATCAGGGAGGTACTTGAGGACAAGCGCATAGAGCTTGTCAAGGTTCATATAGATGATAACCCTATAGATATGCTAACGAAGAGTCTACCTAGTAAGCGGTTTGAGTATTGTCATGTATTGATGGGCATTGGATAGTATGCTCACTCGCTGTTCTCCTTTAAAGGCACATTGTCCTTTAAGTGGGAGGTTGTGGGGGTTAAAGGTCACCGTGCCTTTACCCCAGGTATGTACAATACTCAAACACATATATAAATGAATGAAAAAGATGATTAGGGTGTTCTGCACCCACCAAAACTTGTGTGGCTCTCTGTTTCTCTCTCTCCCTCTTCCATTCTTGCTTCCGTTGAGAGCACTGTGGAGTGTATCATTGTTCATGGTGTTTTTCTTTTGGAAAAATTAGGCGTTGAATTAAACCTAGAAGCCTGATATTTATGTGCACTTTAAAAACTAAGCTAAAACATATTATTTTTCTAGCCTTTTTTTGGAAGGTTGGAGCACTACCATTGATTTGGTTCTTTGAGCCTACTTATGAAGATTTTCATAAGCAAAACGTTTAGTAGACTAAGACAAGAATGTGTGAGCCACTAAGAGACCATACTTCAATCATTTTCAAGAAGTGGCCTATGATGCAAGGAAATGTATTATAGTCACTCAAGTACAGTGCTTTAAGACAAGGCATTCCGAAAATGTTGAATATTATCTAAGATGAATAGTTTTTCGTGGAAAACCATAACAAAGTGCAACATGTCATAATAAACATGGTGTAAGTGATAAGGGACCAAATGAGAACAATAGATCCATTATTATTATTATGCTTCTATCAGAAAGAGAAGAGACATTAGTTAGAACTGTTGACTCATTTGCCAATATAAATTTGTCAGATACATCTCTAAAATTGTTTTTGGACATCATTTAAAATTATAGGTCTTGATGATGTGGTGCAATATGCTTGGATAATGCCATTAAACATAGAAAACTCTAGAAGCTTTTTCCATAGACCAATTTAAAGAATAGAATGCAAATTCACATAGTTTAATGGATCTTTGCTGCATGATTGGTATAGACTTACCATATTTGATGATTCAAAGGGAAAATTGATAATGAAAGAAAAAATGCTATTTGTATTTTAGTAATTTAACACCACGTGCTTGATATGGATAGATCAAGGAGACTACATGATTCAAGTTTCCAAAGGGTACTAAACCTTTGACACACTGAAAATTAGTGATATTGAATCACAAAGAAGATCCAACATGGCCACTTAACCACCTCCTACATGCTAAAGTTATGGGTCACCTCCACACAACTATGGCCTATAGAAACAAAAAAAGAGGTATGGGCTGGAAAGAGAATGTCAGGGGAAGAAAAAGTATTGTCTATGATAGTATGTTTTACATTTAACAAAAATTATGCACTCATTGGCCCTTTTCCAGTGAAAGATATGATGGGTGAAAGGGTGAGGTCCCCTGAACATGTGGCCTACACTCAAGGTTGGAGAAGGGGGACATGTGGCATGCACTCAAGGTTGTAGAAGGGGGAGTTGGTAAAGATTTTGGTGGTGAGCATGGATTACCCCCCATCTTATTTCTTTCCTTCCCCCCTCATTCCCTCTAGCCCCACACACAGTCTCTCTTCCCTCCCATATACTGTCTCCCCTCCTTTATCTTTCTGTTTTTTATCCTTCCATTTCTTAATTAATTGCTAAACTCCCTATCCTTCAATTTCTTAATTAATTACTAAATCAATAATAAGCATTTTAATTATAATGGTGTAAACATACACTATGTGTTGAAAAGGAAGCACAGGATATCTTTTATGTGTGTGGCTACTATCGAGGATAATGATACATTTTTCCACATCATATCCATGTTTCTTTTTTTAACTTTAATTCCCAATTTCAAACAATGAATAATGCTACTTACTTGAACCACTTCGGTCAAGTCCTCCTTGTTTGGAACCCATTCACATTTCTTTTGCAAACAATCCTCATAAGTAGAATTTTCAAAGGTTTTGGTATCCATGAGCATCTTTGACTTTCTATATTGCCTTCATGATGGATGCTCCCATGTGGTTGTTCATGCAAACTATCAATATATACATCACAAAAGAGTCAGTATTCGTGTACTAATCTCCACAAAACACTACACAATTATTCACCTCATTTTTTATGCTTTTTCTGACAGAAAATACATTTGAATTTATTTTTTTCAACTCAGGAAAGTGTTGAAAGGAAATCATCAATATTTCCATCGATATTTCTTCCAATACATTGATATTTCTCCCAATAAATCGATATTTCTATTGATACATGGACTTACTGATGCTAATAGTAACCATAATATCGATTTTTGGATTCATGACTTTTAGCTGATATTTTGGGAGATAGTGGAGAGAGGAGATGGAGGATGATGATGGAGACGATGATGGTGACCTGTATCCTATGCAATCTAGGCTCCCTCTCCTTCCTCTCAGACGTGAGTACGGCTCCCTTCCCTCGACATTTTTATCTCACTCAACTCTCACTTCACCACATACTACACTCATAGAGAATCCCTCATTTTGCATGCATGATGTGATAGTGGCTGCACCCCTTCAACCTTCTTTTGGAAGAGAATACTTCGGTCCTGACTTCACTGATCTCACTTCCTTCCTGCCACTAGTCGACAACTTTCCCGCTCCAACTCAACAGAATGTCAGAGATGGAAATAGAGAAATCTAGGCTTCTCTTGCTGGTTCCCAAGAAGGAACCCAAAGAGGAACCGATGATCGAGGAAATTCCTTCACCTTCTCAATCCACGGAGGAAGCAAGCTGGGAAAGCCCCCATAGGTTGTGGTTCTCTCAACTCTAGAGAAGCAACTCCTGGCCACTCTAGACAAGCTTCAACACCCAGCTCCTCATACGCGGGGGCACTCCAATAGAGTAGATGGGGATTCTTCTCATCCCCTTTTAAAGAAATAAAAAACCATTTGGCATCTCCCGGACAAGCAAGAGTACAAGAAGTGAGGAACGGGTTCTAGACCACAGCTGCTACGAAGCCACCCCAAGAAGATGGTCCACTGTGCTATAAGAACTCGCACAAAGCTAATGCCCCTGCCACCGCCAATGGCATAGAGTTAAGAAACTGAGCACCTAATGCTCCACAAGGCATTCAAAAGACGAGCTCATGCCTTCCAGGAGAGAGGACACCTACTGAATTAGGGAAAGCTATCTTTGCGCAGGTTGACAAAGATCCACTTGACGAATCTATCGAACGGTTTGAATTGCATGCTCTTGTTGGGTATCTGCATGGTCCACATCCTCCAGCTACTTTTCTTGAGAAATGGTTTAGAACCAACTGGAGTAGGAGAGGCAACTTAGTCACCAATGTATGTTTCCTCCAACGAGGATACTTCATTTTTCTCTTTGAGAAAGCTGAGCATGCTGCAAGAGTGCTTCTTCATGGTCTCTGGACTGTGCACAACTAGCCATTGTATCTGGATAAGTAGTCTCCTTTCTTCAACCCAGATAACCCATGCTCCACTATTCTCCTAGTTTGGGTAGAGAATCCTGATTTTCCGTTCTTGCTTTGTAACCAAGCTGCCTCAATTTGCAGTAGCCTAGGAGAGGTAGTCAACATAGAAAGAGAGCAGTTCATTAATCCCAGAGGTAATCCCTAGGTATGCGCTCAACTAGATTTAGCTGAGGAGTTGTCTGATACAATTGTATTCCTTAATCAGAGGAGTGGAGTGATCAGAGAACAAAAAGTTCTATATGAAAACTTTGCCCAATTCATGTTTTTTGTGTGGTCTGTCAGACCACACAATTAAAAGTTGTCCCTTGAAGCAATCCAAGCCCAAAGTTAACACTGATCCTCCTCAAGGTCCTAAGGAAAAATGGACTCCCAAATAGCCTGAGGCTCCCAAACAGTCAGAAGCTCCTGTGCGTCTAGTTAATCCGATTAAACCAAAGCAGGACGTCTCTCCACTACCCGATTCCAAAACTACTCTTGATATTCTGATGAAAAACACACTCAAGGCATTAGTAGAAATGGTCCCTAAACCTAGCCTCTAGCTCATTCCCAAGCTGGAACAAGGATATGAATGGGCCAAAGACTTTGAGGAAGAAGTCATTAAGAGTGATGATATGCTGAGAAATCCTCTTCCCCCTCAACTAGATAAAGATATAGTGGTTAAAGGTAAACCAACAACTGCTCATAGCAAGAGGAGACTATCTACAACCAAAGGCTTGTCTGCGCATGCAAGTAGCCCAAACCACAGGGCCAAAAAGGGGTAAAAAAAGCATGGTAAGTAAACCCATTTCTTTCCTGTCCCTAAATGCTTGTGGTCTCACTAACCCCAATAGGGCAAGTATGTTGGCCACTTGGCTAAGGGATAATTCTTTCTCTTCAACCTTTTGTCACTACAAGAGGTTAAAATGACAGGTGAAGTTCTAGATGCTGATTCAAGAGTGTTGATAAGAGAAGGACTTGGTTTACCACCTCCCATGAGGAAGGTAGAGGAGGGTCTGCAATCGAAATTTTGTCACACTATTCCCAAAGCATCCTAGATGTTGTTGTTGACACTGCCAACAAATGGGTTCATTTGAAATGCCTTCTCAAGGGAATCAAGTTCTCGTTAGTGTTAGTATATGTACCTACTAGCTATCGTGAGAGGTGTACTATGTGGCAATCCTTATCCAATCTAGCAAACAAGGTTGTACTAAGATAGGAGACTTTAACATGGTTGAAAGAAGAATTGACAGATGGCTCGGTAAAGGTAACACTTTAAGAGGATCTGAGCTTCATGCTTGGAGCGACCTCAAATATTCTCTTCAGTTAGTTGACACGATCTGTGCAAGAGGCTTCACATGGTCCAACAAGCAGATTGGGGAGACAAGGAGAGAAGCACGACTTGACTGAGCTTATCTTTCTCAAACTCTCCTCCAAGATACTTCTAGTTACACAAGTACAGTTTATTCCACATTTTCTATCTCTGATCACAAACCATTGTTTCTTCAGTGTGACTTTGGTTCAGGTACAAGAGCCTCATCCTGGTTTAAAGTTGACCCCAGCCTTTTCCAACTAGGTACTATCCAAGCCAAATTGAAGGAGCTATGGACTACGCTCCCAAACTCATTGATGAGTCAACGACAGCTAACTTTTGGATTTGAAATGTTCTTAAAACATAGGAAGTTCTCAAGCAAGCCAAAAAGCTCAAGGACAAAATCCGATGGCAAAGACTAGATGCAATCTAGAAGAGGTTCGACACTCTTGAAGTCCAAGTGCGCAATAGAGATACTAAAGCGTAGATCGATCTTCGCCTCACCAAGAGTGAACTTGCTAGAATTGAAAGCATAAGGTATTCCTCAGCCAGATTATACACCAGAAGATGGTGGGCACATAAACTTGATAGGCACCAAAGAGACATTCAAGCTTATTCACATATCAGGGAGAGAGCTTTCGAGGAAATTTTGCTCCTCAAAGTCAGCACAAACAGTTGGGCGCTATCGGACACTAAAAACAGAGACTTCATTTGTGAGCACTTTAAGAACCTATTGTTAAGAACTATGAATTCAGATGTTGGAGTGGTTCGTGCAAGACATAGATTCTAGTCTACAAGACAAGGAGTAGTCATAGGTCTGGATCATCAGAGCTTGGAGGCTCCACTTACTCTTGGTGAACTTAAGGAAGCGATGCTGTCATGAAAGATAGTAAAAACCTTGGAGAGGACAGTTTACCAGTAGTTGAGTTTTACAAGGTATTCTGGGATTGGATAGGCCCCAGACTTCTGGAGGTGTGGCAAGAAAGTATCTCAACCTGTCTTCCTTACCACCTAAATAGTGGAATAATCAAGCTTATTACAAAAGAAGGAAGAAAGCATTTGATTAAAAACTGGACTCAGGGGGGTCACTATGTATAAACCCTATATATCATGTGCATTCAAGTCCTATTTGTAAAACCCCTTATCTGTGAATTCTTCATTATTAAAATGCACCCTTTTCCTATTCAATCTGTAAATTTTTTCCCAAAATCCTTTTACAGCACCCTTCTGTATCTCAAAATGTGACAAAATTTGGAATTACATATGTCCTTATGTTGAAATTACGTGATAGTCACATATATTATTGAGTGACCCCCCTGAGAAATTGGAGACCTCTAACTATGCTTAACTGCAGTTAAAAAATCTTTGCCAAAGCTTTAGCACTAAGAATTGAGCACAAGATGTGGACAGATGGATTTTGTAGGAACAAAAGGGTTTCATAAAAGGGAGACACCTCCTAGAGGCTATTGTAAATATCTGGTAAGGGTGTGAACATGCTAGCGAGTCAAATCAAGATATTTTCTTCCTCAAAATAGATTTTGATAAAGCTTATTGACTGGGATTTTCTAATGCAATCCATGAAAGACATGGGACTTGGTCCGAATTTCATCTCTATGATCTAACTTTTGCTCTCTAATGCCTCAGCCAAGGTGTGCATTAATGCTGAGATGTCTTCACCCTTCCCATTGATAGGCAAGGCTGCCCCATTTCCCCCCTTCTCTATAATATAGTAGCGGACGCGTTGGGCTGGTTGCTCATTGAAAAAATGTCTAAGGGTGCAATCAAAGGAATTGTGTTGCCTACAGGGAAGCAGATGGTTATGCAACAATTTGGAAACGACACCAATCTTATGTCTAGAAACTCCACTCGTGATGTGAGTGAAGTTATGGAATGTCTGCAAATGTATTGTCTAGCATCATGCTTTCTCATCAGACTCTCTCATTAATCATAACAAAATAAGATATTGCACTCTCAGTGGAAAGTCACAAGTTGAGCTAGATCGCTTGGGCTGTCAACTGATCCATAAAGACAATGTGTTCAGACTGCTTGACATACCCATGGGTTTCGAGTTGTCCAAATGAAGGAACGATGGGAATGGGTGCTTAATAGGTTCAACACACAGCTGGAAAAGTGGAGAGGATTTCAATCGAATCTGGCGGGAAGAAGAAAGGTACTCCATCATTGCTTGTACCCCATTACCATTTTCTACATATCTTGTTGGCATCCAAATCACGCAGGACTGGATAATCTTATCTCCAAATGCAAATCTTTTCTGTGGGGGGCAACTAACAAAATCGCCAAAATTAGATGAAAATTTTGCACCCGACCCAAGAGTGAAGCAGGTCTGGGAGTAGTGGACATCAAGCAGGCGGTGGTAAAGTTGGCTGCTACATGGATTCTCAAAGTCTTTTTAAGCCCTAAACTTGATTGGGCTACACTGCTAGCTCAAAACTTCAAGCATATTCGACCTATTAGAGCTAAGAGGTGGAAAAATTACCCAATCTTGTATGCTGTTTTCTATCTTAAACCCTACAACCAAGGGAAGTGACTTATGGAAATCCCTGTGGAGGGCTAGAATCAATCAAAACTCAATTGCGCTTCTCTAAGAAAGGTCCTTTTTTGTGGCTGCACTCCATTTGGGCTTCTGCAATTCACAAAAATGCTTTACTTAGCAACACATATATTATTAGAGCTTGCTTCCTTTTCAACAAGGGCCTCCAATCTTGGGGACAATTGTGGCAAAGGGATCAAATCAAATGGAAGACCTTGCTGGAAATTAGGACGGAATTCAAACTTACCATTCAAGATCCAATGTTTGTCACCGCTAGACTAGCACTTTGGGAAGGAGACACATAGTGGAAGGGGGGCTCAGTACTTAATTACACCTTAGAGTTTAGCTGGATACTCTCCCCCCATTTTCTTCTGTTCCTACACCCTATGACTATATTGAGGAAATGATCAATGTCTTAAATTCTCGATGGAACACGTCCGACTCTACACTTTGCTAGAAGCGGAGATTTTGATATATTTCGGATAAAGCCTTTCCAAAGAAGATGTAAACCTTGCTTTAGCTTGTCATGCTAAAGGTTGTTTCAACAAATGCAAGGGGACTAAGGATTGGAAGAGGTGATGGCAAGTGGCGATGTTGTCCGGGAGCTCAAGAACATGTCTTTTTCACGTATTTGTAGCATGCCCGTCAGCTAGGAAAGTCTAGAAAAAAGTTCAAATGCAATTAGGTGAGCCTGTCAATTGGAAAGCAATTCTTCCTGGGAATGCATGTAAAGTCAAGTGCACACGATGGGCACTCATGCGAGCACACACATTGTGGTTTGTTTGGATTTCCAGGAATGAATTTCAATTTAATGCTAAGCATACTGATGCGGAATATATGTTTTCTGAATGGTTAGCAAGCATCACAAATCTATAATAGTGACCTCGAACTGTTCTTTGCAGAGATCAAGAACCACGAACTAGAGCACCGCAAGACCTTCAACCAAGAATGCCATTTCAAGGGATCCATCTACTGTGAGACTGACTTAGACTAATTTAGTTATGGAGTATCAGTTGGATGATTCAAGATGTGCAGAGCTATTATTATAACTGTATTTTTGTGAGCGTAAATGTATATCTTATGAACTGCTTATTATAATATAAAAGTTTTTTTCCCCAAAAAATATCTATGTTTATCAGAGTTTTGTCCTATCACTTTCTGACAAAAGTTTTGATGCTTTATCGATGCTTGTCACTTTTTTTGGCAACCACTTTTTGAAGCTTTTTTTTAGGGTACTACAAACGTCGGTAAATCATTTCTCAATGCTAATATTGATGCTGCTAAAATCCCAAAGCTATTTCATTGCTAAAATTGAAGCTGTGTTTTTCCAAATGTTTTTAGGGTGGATATTAGGGCTTGGACCGACCCATTTTCATTTCCTAACATTACAAGAATATATGTTAGTTTTATTGATTGTCGTGCTACATTTCAAATTTTCATACTAAAAGAGTGCAACAATAAGTACTTACAAACAAATTATAGAATCGAGCCTTACTGCTGTACTGGAGACCTATAGTGGGATTGGCCCACTTTACTCTTTCTCAAAGTCATCGGCCCAAGTAGGCTTTGGCTCCCCAGCATTTGCCTTTCTGTGGATTTGATCTTTCTGCGATTGTCAAACTCGAACTCCTCAGATGACACTGGGCACTCCATCTTCAATATGTGAATGATATAGTCCTTTTTTTTTTATAATTTCTTGTGGAAATCCATCACCACCCTCTTGAATTCAAAGGAAGCATGCCAATGCATTCAGTTAATAACATAGGTATCTCTAGAATCCATCAATATTCCATGTTGGAAATGTTTCAACCTAGTAGGGTCATGATGTTCTAAGGTTGTAGTGTGGAGCAAACTATGAAACACTTGGCATACATGTAGCTGCTAGTAGGACATGGTCTTCATAAGATGATTCTAGGCGGTGACTCTTCTCTATCCCAAATTCACAGCTAGTAGTTCATGGTGAGCTTGCAACCTTGAGGCCTATATAAATCACGGAAGGTGACTATGTACTCAGCATATACGATTATGTGTTGCATCTCCTATCTTCCTAGCATGTGTCGATCTCATTATAGAGTGTGTGTGTGAAGGTGTTTCAACAAATATATGTTGTATATGTCGCATCCACAGTGATCTCAAGACTATGTGTGTTGAGCTTCTTATGTAGACCTATGGGGTTGCAGCTTGTAAGGCCTTAGTTAGTCATGTCAATAGTTTAAGCTCTTGTAATAAACTGCTACAAGCCTGGTTGACTATGTAGATTTTGGTCATAAACTTTCTTTTCAATATAGTGCTTATTCAAGAATACTTTGGTTTCCATATCGCATATGGTGATTTCAATTATTAATTCCAACAAGTGGTATCAGAGCCAAGATGTCTACGGATTTGTGACAAGAGTTTTTTGGCTAAGAGCATGCATATCGAGTTTTGCGAATCAATGCAAGACACTTTCTTTGAAACTATCTTAAAAGCTTCTAGAGGCCTTTGTCTTATGATTTAGCTCTAAAGGTGCTTAGAATTCTGCGAGATGTCAAGGAATTGAATAGTCTGAGAAAATTGGGGTTCTGTGGCTAGAGGAGCAAAGAGACAAGTGGCTTTTGTCAAAATTACAACGAAAGCACCAAGAGAACCTATCCAAAGCATTTGGTTATGATCAGAGGGGTGTAGCAAAAGCATGATGGGTCTCCAAGTACATTGTTATTATTGCATCTTCAAGACTTCGTCGAGATTGGGCAGTCCTTTATTGAAGATTTTCTAATAACTTCTTCTTTCGAGATCGAAACATCCAAAAGAACTAGCAAATGATGCTCTATAGATCAGAATTATGGTGATCCAAGGTTTCTTTCTCATAGCCATGGCTTGGAGGTGATCAAGTGCATGGTTGTGTGCAAGCCTTAGCAATGGCCCTCATCTTGAGAAGATATCATCGTGTAGTATCTATGGCCTTAAAAATCTTTTCCATCCCTTTCTAATGACTACAATGACCTTTATGTGACCTTGCAAGCTATCCAATCTTTCTTGTATGTCTTTTCTTCTTCTTCGTGGTGGCTGTGGTGGAAGATGGCTTTTTATTTTTTGTGGTACTATTGATTTTTTGCTTTGGGAGCAATCTTCATACACAAAATGATTGAGCAATTTTTTGGAAGCCAAATCTTTTCCATTTTGTGGAGCAAGCTATCGAACACTTGGCAGACAGTAGTTGCCAATAGGATGTGGTCTTCAGAAGATGATCCTGAGCTATGACTCTTCTCTCTACCAAAGTTGCAGCTAGTAATTTGGACCTTTTAGCACCTCATCAGAGTTACTCTCAGATTGCAAAGATGGTTGGTGATTGGGCAGGCATGCTGGAGGTTCATGATGAGCTTGCAAGGCCTCTATAAACCACAAAAGGTGATTGTGTACTGAGTGTATGCAACTGTTTGCTACATCACCTATCTTCCACTCTCACTATAGATCTTATGTGAAGGTGTTTCAGCAAGTATATGATGTGTGTATCACAGCTATAGTGATCTCAAGATTGTCTATGCTGAGCTTCTTATGCAAACCTGTGTGGTCATAGTTTGTAAGGTTTTAGTTATTTAGGTCATGCCAATAGTTTAAGCTCTTGTAATAAACTGCTACAAGCCTAGTCAGGCTACGCAGATTTTGGTGGTGATCTTGCTTTTCAATATAGCGCTTATTCAAGAATACTCTTCTTTCCATATTGTATCTGCTAATTTTAATTATTTAAATTCAGCATTTCAAACTCCCTATTAACCTCATAACGCTGCATGGTGGAAGTTTGGGGAGTCATCTTGACCCCCCCTAGTGACACTAGCTGTACTAGAGCCAAGGCATCCACGTCAATGCTCCCTAGCTCCAGTGGTAGCTTGGGAGATCTTACGGATGCCGATGGACTTGACACTCGCTATCTCTCCTCCTTAAATTTGCATAGGAGTCAATCTCTATCATTGGGAGATAGCCACACAAGTACTTTGCAACCTTTCTCTGTACCACTACCCGAGGTAGTAGTATTGGAGGGTCTCTTATGACCCCCTCCACTTGATCCTCCACTAGCCATCCTTCACAAAATCAAATGGTCCATTACATTTAATTGCATTCTATTTAAACAAGGAAACATCCTCCACTTGCCATGAAGGGAAAAAGAGGTGTAAGGGTCAATGTTTACAATGAGAAGAAGAATCTTGCATGCAATACTTTTTAAGATTACCGGGAACATAACGATGAACGCTCTATCGCTTCAGCACTATGTTCACTGGAACATTCTCCCCCATCCCAAGAAACATTTACAAGCTCTCTTCTCATTGTAGACATTGACCTCAAGAGAAAATACATATGCATAAATCTTATGTTTCAAGCCTCTATCCAAAAACATATGCATAGAGCTTTAAAATTGTATTTGTATTCATAGATGATATGCATAAACTTTTAAAGCTTTGAGTATATGAAGCATATGCATTAAAACTTTATGCATATGCATTGAGCATATGCTTATTGCTTTAAAGATTTAAAGCAATATGCATGAAGCTTAAATGCATAAAGCTTTATGCATGACCATCAACTAGAATGAAAAAACAATCCATACAATCTACCCCATCTCATTTATGAATGATTAAGGCATTGCAAATTCAACTTAAATATGCACTCCTTTTCATGTAAGGGCAAGGAGAAGGAAAGTAAAAAGAGAAGAGAAAGAGAAGGAGAAGAAGAAGAAATGAGTATGGGAAAAACAAGGAATGAGAAGGGGAATAAGAGTGAGAAGGAGAAGGACAAAGGGAATGAGAAGGAGAAGAAGAAGGACAAGGGGAAGAAGGATAAGGGAAAATGAAATGGGAAGGAGAAGGAGAAGAAAAAGGAAAAGAAAAGGCTGAAGGACAAGGACAAGTAAAAGGGAGAATGAGAAGGACAAGGAGAAAGAAAAGAGAGAAGAATTTGGAGAAACAAGAAAAGACAAAGGAGAAGAAAGGAAAAGAAGAAGGGAATGAAAGGGAAACAGGAAGGGAAAAGAGAAAAGAGAAAGGGAAAGGGAAGGAAAGGGAAAGGGCAAGGGAAAGGGGAGGGAAAGGGAAATGGAAGTAAAGGGGAAAGGCAAGAAAAGGGAAGAGGAAGAGGAAGGGGAAGGGAAAGAAAAACTTTACAAAACAAAATAGAAACAACATACTTGGTACACAATTTGGAAGGAGGGGTGCTTGTTGCAAGGTCTCGAGGTGGTCCCAAGTTGTGGAAGGGTTCAAGGTTGAAGAGGATTAGTGCAAGGTTCAAAGAGAATAATGAAAGGGACATGATTTGGGATTGTGGTTTTACCTCTGACAGGGTCAATATTAGTGTCAAAAAAAGCATCAAAGATTAAAAACATTAATTTTTCAAGTTTTTTATTTGGGCTCAAAATTTTTCGTGCTTGTCTGTATTCCAATTCTTAATATAATTTAAAGGATAATAACGTGAAGTGGATTGTGAAGTTTTGAAACCTAGAAGCATTGTTTTGGGGTCCATATCCCATTTTAGTTGCATCAAGGCCTTGAGGGTCCATGATGTTAATTTTCCATGGCCATGTTAGGCATCCATGGGCGGAATGGGACAAAAGCTAGTAGACCTGTTATTCATGATGGTACAAAGATTCTTGCTAGGTATTATTGCACTGATGTAGCTATTATTGCATTTTTTAGGGTCTATATAGCTTTTTTCACCATGCATCACATGTGCAAGGAAAAGTATCATGGTGGTCTTCTAAGCATGCAAACAGTACCCGATGGACATGAAACTTTGCAAGGGCCTTAAAGTCACACACTTTAAGGCCCATGCAAAGTATCATAACCATCAAGTGCCATTGCATGATCAAGAAGCCATATTTCCATGTTTTTGCTCATGCATCATGCATGTGCTTGAAAAAATGCGTCAATGGTCTTCTAGGCATGCAAAATGGTACCCGATGGCCCATGATAATTTGCAAAGGCCTTAAAATCACCTATTTTAAGTCTTGTGCAAAGTTCTTATGATCATCATGTACCACTTCACTTTGCATATATACGGGTAGGCACCGTACATAGTGTTCATGGATTTTAACCTAGAACCCTAAGTATGCAAGAGCTATTTGAAGACAACGAGAAGGTTGAGAGAATTAGCATATGCCTTGGTGCCATATGGGCCCAATTGGTTGTAATCACAGAGAGAGAGAGAGAGAGAGAGAGAGAGAGAGAGAGAGAGAGAGAGAGAGAGAGAGAGAGAGAGAGAGAGAGAGAGAGAGAGAGAGAGAATCAGCATATGCTTGGTGCCATATGGGCCCAATTGGTTGGAGAGACAGAGAGACAGAGAGAGAGACAGAGAGAGAGAGAGAGAGAGAGAGAGAGAGGTACAAGGAATAGGGTTGGCCCTCCCTTCAAAAGATGACATGTATAAAAGGCCAAATGGTTGACTTTGGTCTTCATTACTCTCTTCTTGCTCATGTATTGAGATTGAGGTTTGCTTGCTCTCCCTATTTGCCTTTAGTGTGTGCCACGATCCCCTTTCCCCTTCTTCTCCTTCTCCATCCCCCTTCCCTTCTTCCCTCCCCCTCTCTTCTCTCTTCTTCTTGCCCCCTTCTTCTCTGTAGAAATCCCATTGCAACGATCCGCACTCGAGTGACACGAGTGAAGGCTTCGCTTTACGCAATGCTCCCACAAGGAGTAGCACGAGAGTTAGGAACTCCATCGTCACACTTCCAATATCCCCATGACACGTGTCTCTCCTCCAGACAACACAATACATTACTGAATTCATCAACTCCTATCCGAGTAGGAAAGCATAGGATTAAAAGTATAAAATAGTCATGTGCAAAGAAAAGCCTCTTTACATATACCTCAACAATATTATGATGCAAGCCTCTTTACATATACCTCAACAATATTATGATACAAGCAACATTTGAATTCCCCATTCCAAAACAAAAGCCTCTTCACATATACCTCATCAATATAGTAATGGAGGCTGCCTCCCTCATGGCCTTTAGACATAAGATTCTCAAAGTTCTAGCATGGGTTCCTCCTAGTATAAAAGCACAAAATGATGGCATGAATAACATGATCCAAGATCCCATTCCTAAAGAAGCAAATTGATTCTTGGCAGAATCCCTCACAATAAGAGAAGTCAAAATACACTTATTATTGGTCAAGGCTCTCAATCTTATAACCCAAGTAGTGATGCTCCACTAGTCAAGGCATGTGATAGTGTTCCTGAGATTAGCCAAGGCATGTGATAGTGTTCTTGAGATTGGTCAAGGCATGTGATAGTGTTCCTAAGACTAAACAAGCAACGACCACCTATCATGAAAAGTCTATTACCCACATCATGTGGGATAGAATATCTCAAGTGGAAAAATCTAAAACAATGTATTGCACAAGCACACCATAAAAAATAATAACAATGTAGAGATTGCAACTTCTATACTAAACCCTAATCTAACCCTTAAAAATGACGATGTGGAAATCAAACCAATGTGTTTTGGCTAAGTTGCCACCACGGTGTGCTACGTAGAGAATATGTGTATATACATACCCTATTAAAACCTCAACTTCCAATTCATCTTGGGAAGCTCTATATTTGGTCTCCATATACTGAGTACCTGAATGATGTAATTAGCCTCCCAAGTTGGGCTAGGGTTTTAGTTGAATTAGGGGTGGGGGCTAGGACCTTTCAACTTTTACTTTAGACTTTTGGGCTCCAAAAACTTTAGAAAACTGGGAGGCACGAAAACAACCTGAGAACTCAATTAGAGCTAAAACTCAAGTTAAAGATGAGAGCTAAAGCTAAAGGCCTAGAGGCTGGAATCTAGAGCCGTGTGGTAAACCTAGAGTAGGAGACAAATAGTGGCGAGGTGACCTGAGCAAAGGTAAGATGACGAACAATGGCGGTGGATGACCTGCTGACCTCAGGTGGGACAAAGAATAGTGGCGGAGAGATTTGAGTCAGGGGGGGAGGGAGCACACAAAGAGAGAGAGAGAGAGAGAGAGAGAGAGAGAGAGAGAGAGAGAGAGAGAGAGAGAGATGCATTAATGTCTTCAGGAGGCCTCAATGAACAACAAAGAAAAACAACTCATACAAGCTCTTATGGGCTGAGGCAAAGGGCTCACTAAGGTCCTTGTTGAGTCCTATACTAAGAAACTCAAAGCTAATACTCAAAATGTAAAAAACTCAAATATCATCTGATGACAAGGGACGGCATCAGGTGTCATCTATCATCCTAGTGCCATGGTAGCTCTGAGATGCAAAGACATCACGCATCTCCCTCTTTCGGGTTGTCTCATGCTACGATGCGGGGTGTGGTCACCGTGATCTCTATATCTAGTGAGCCATATCCAGAGTGACACCTTGACTCTAGCGGTCCCCTTTGAGTAAAGCTGAGATGGGCTGGACCTCCATCGTGCGTGCTTTGGTGATCTAATGCATCATGCATCATCATCTCTCGCTCTGCTGATCCATGTCGTCTCTTCCGGTTGACCCACTCTGCCCTCATATCAGCTAGCTCCTCCTCCTCCAATCGACTATTTTCAAGAACTAACTCATATGCATAGAAATATGGCAGGTTGTTGTGCTCAATCTATCTCTGTCTCCTATGGCATTGCCCCCTGTTTGATCGACGGTTTCACTATGTTGCCCATTCTCCATCAGATAAAGACCAACACAAGCCTAATCACGCAAGTGGATCAACCGAGAGAGTGTCCCAAAATTGTGTCCCTCCTGAAACAAATAGTTGTATGGGCCATTAATATCATAATAGACTAGGCAAGTACAAAGGAAATGTTCCTCTATCTCTACCTCCTCCAATGTGCATAGTCTGCAAATCTGCTACTCTCTAGGTGTGCCTGCGGTTCTTCTTGCCTTGATCCTCAGCCGATAGCATGAGACTCGCATATGTCCAATGCCTATCCTCTATGCATGTGAGACTCGTTTGTCCTCTGGATATTGAGGTCTGATGATCACTCCATCCTCTAATACTCTCAAAAAGTGGTCACGATAGAATTGGATCTTGGTCGGGGTTCAGTGGCTTGGCTTTCTCTTACCGGGCCTCACATCTTTTTCGAGGGACATGATTCAAATGGGACTGGTTCGTCGACACTTAGTAGAGTCATGTTCCCTAGAGGATGTTGCTTTTACTCTTTTTAGACCTACACATGCTTCGGTACACATCATGGGAGATTTTGGCTAGTATTGTAGCTTGGCATATTTGGAGAGCCAGATGTACAGAGGCGTTGGATGGATCCCAGAGGTTCACCCCTCTTAGACATTGGCCAATATTTGGATTGATACTATACATACCTTGATGGCCATCTAGGCGAGTATGTAGGGGTCATTGAGAGCAACCTCTACTAGGAGGAAAACTTTCTTCAGAGTTTGGAGGGGATCTCCTTTCTTCTCTGATTCTGTCTCAAGGTTGACTTGGCATTTTCAGCCTCATCCCTAGTTATTTGCTAGCTCTTTTTGAGCTTTGATTGCTCTCATGTTTTTATCGACATGATGTACTTTCGCATTTAGCTTGCTTTGCGGTTTTTATTCATACTTAATAGAAGCAATTTCCCCCCCCCCCCTTACAAAAAAAACAAGACTAGCAGTGAGGGAAGCCAAACTCATAGAGAGAGGTTCCTAACATGATGCCCTTGGTAGAGACTTGAGAAGGCCACACACCCCCAAGCAAGCCTTAAACCACCAAGACCCTACTAAGGACATGGATAACCTTCAAATTTGAGTAGGATGCAAAAGAGAGGAGGAGATGGTTTTTGGTGAGGAATTTCTCTATTGGTGTCTCCAAAAAATCAAGTACACATCGTGATTTGCAATTATTGCATTCAATAAGTTGAGTTTTGGGAAAATATTATTATAAACAATAAAGTAGTCCTTTGTATAAGGTGCCTTCACTTTTGTCTTTGTTGCATGTTTGCTCATATTTATTTCGTTCACCCTCACTCAACCTCTTCTTTTTCTCAGACCTCCCTCTTGGAATCGACCATGTGGGCGATTGTTGCTTCATACCATCCTATCTGGTCTTTTGTAGTTTGGTTTCACATTTATTCATGTAGGTCTTTGTGTTGGCCCATGGAGATGCAAAGTATCCTCTATGCCTTCGTTGTTATTTTTATTATATCTTTGCGTTGGATTATGTAGTTAGAGATTTTTCTGAAGACCTTAATTGTCTTCGTTTTCAAGTTTCAAATTTCTTTTCAAAAGCAAAATCCAAAAGACACTATTTGAAAATGCCTTTGTTGTCTTCTGTTGATGTGTCTTTTGTTGTCTTGACTGATTGAATTGTTCTCCATTTGTGCTTTCTCTTTAACAAGAGTAGTGATATCTTCCATTTTAACAAATAGGGAAACTTAATTTGATAGAAGATGTACCATGCTTCCTTTGGTAAACCACTAAATCTAGATATGATCACAAGGGATAACCCAACTCGATTGAGCTATGAGGCCCATCTAGGGACTTAATGTGATTGAAGAGATAACTTCTTCCTTGGGTAAATCACTCAAGCTAGATATGATTACAAACTCAATTAATTATGACCCCGTCTACAGCAAGAAAAAGTGGAGACCTTTAAGGAAGAGTTGGCAAAACACAGGTCCCAGAGTTCCGAAGAAGTGTGAAGTATGGAAAATACATTATATCCTCACAACACCCTTCTAGATCATCCTCACCTGTCTACACCCCCAAAGACAATGTTGAACTATCTTAATCGAAGAATGGCTAGGAGGACATGTAGGGGTAGCCCCGAACCTACACATCCACAAGTTCACTACAATCCCTCCATGAATAGAAAGCCAAAAGAAGAGAGTGATTTTTCTATTCCTGAGGGATTTCCCCAATCTCCTCCATAAGTTTTTCTGCACATCTGCAAAAATGTGAAAGTTGTCCCAATGAGGAGATCTAGAGGGCCTCTAGCCTCTACAACTAAGTTGAAATCTCTTGGCATTTCTAACCGTGTAACAAAAGAAGGGATCCTCTTCTCTCAGTGCCCTTCATCAATCCACTCCCATTCTCCAAGGTCCCACTGCAAACATCTGATAGGGACACCTCCATAATTGCCAATCTAGTTTGGATAGTAGTGTTCATGAACTAGCAACTGAACTTGCCTCCGATCCTTGGTGTTCCAATAGCTCTTAGCATATGAAGCTCTCTTTGTTATAGCAAAAGGCATCCACCATCTTCTCCTCTCTTTTACCTGCTATTCAAATTTGAAGGTTATCCACATCTTAGTCGGGTCTTGGTTTAGGGCTTGCTTGGGGATGTGTGGCCTTCTCTACAAGGGCATCATGTAGGGACCTCTATCTATGAGTGTCCCTTCCCTCATTGCTAGTCTTGGATTGGATAGCACAACACTCCTAATTCTCCATCATAATTCTTGGTGATAAGGGAATGGAGGCCTCCAAGGTGGTAGAATTATGAGCTTCTCTTCTTGCCATTGCATAAACAGTGTGTTTTCCTCTCTGCTCTATTGGTTTGAAAATAAGGAGTCAAGTTCATGTTTGGGAGGTGGCCTTTGTTATTATAGCTTGATTATGAGGTTGAGCTCCTTGGTTTGTCAAGTTGAGTACGCTCCTTCACTTGGTGGAGGAAGCACCTCCGTTTCTTCTATCAAAGTACATTTTTTTTTAATACAAACTTTGATTGACAAGAGAATTGTTAGAACAAGGTATCCTATGATTGGATTGATGTCCTAGTTAAGAAAAGGTGCTTGTTTGTTAACAAATAGCACTATTCAATGACCTAATTACTATGGCAGACAGTAGATACAACTTGGGGCCCAGTAAGGTTAATAAATGAAGGTGTCGCCTTCCATAAGGACTTCTACATTCCAATAAATTGTGCCTTGGATCCTAGAACACACTTTCAAGCATATGGGTGTCATGTACGACCATGCATACTAGCTACATACATATCTCCAATATCACTTCTCTCCCGTTGACATGACTTCAAATAAGGGTCCATGTCTTGCAAATGGCACTTTATGGCACACTCTCAGTTTTCCAATAAGGTCATCTTACATACTCTATGCGGCTACGAGCATTTGTCCCCATGTTGCCAGAGAAGGCAGAGAGCTTTGTAAGGCCTTCCTTAAATGAAATGGTTGAACCAGAATAGCTTGTCATTGAACTTATGCAAAATACGTTTTTTTAAATTATCTCAGAGGAGGTAGATTAATCTCATAGCACTCTCACTAGTTGGAAGCGAAGGCTGCAGCTCACATTATGTTTCCCACTTTTTCATCCGTAATAATCTCAGAAAATATTTGGTAGACTTGCCTTATATTCAATCATATCATACATGTACTGCAACTCACAAAAGATCCATAAGTTTTTGTAGAAACTTTCTAGCACAAAAACGACCATAGCAAGTTTGCCAAATGCAGCTTTCCCTTCAATCAGTGGACAATGTCCACATATGAATACAAAATTCTCAGCAGTTCATCCGAAGCACAAAATCAGACAAAGCTAGCAGTCTCCTCACAGCTGTAGCCATTTGCCTCTATTAACGAATGAGCACCCTTCAGCAGTAATAACCACTGGCCTTGTCCAAAAGGGATGACATTGTCACATAAGAATGAAAATTTAAGCAACGTTCTGCACCTAGCTTGTGCTTCCAGAAAGATAGATGCGGTGGACCTGATTGTTTGCTAATTTTTTGCGGCAGGTTGGGCACTTCTTCTGGGCTTGCATTGCTTGCTTTATGCATTTTCCACAAAAAATGTGTCCACAAACTGTAGATGTTTCATCTTTCATAGTGTCCATACAAATTGCACAGATTAGCTTGATTTCCTTGACAGACTCCGGTGATGGTTGCATTTGCTTTCGCTTCTGCCCATGAAAAAACCATTATTAGTGACCTGCAACTGCATCGCTAATTGGTAACTAAATCGAAGCCACACAGAACCCATAAACACGCTCACAGAAAGCACACATAATCCACAAGGCTTGGCTGCTCCAGTCACATGTACTTTGAACAAACTGTATTAACCTTCCTTTTACCCACCACTTTCACAAGGATGCTGCAACCTGCAACGAGGAGGAAGAGTGGATGGAGCAGGCAAAATAGTAAAAAGATAAAAGGGAGGAGGGAAAAGGAGAGGTTGGATGTGGGGATCAAGACTGAGAGGAAGAATGAAAATCTAGTAAATCAGCAGTGGTTGTCGTGGTAATGGTGCCTTTTTTTTTTTTTTTGGGGTGGGGGGGGGGGCTTCCACCATGACAAAAGACTTCTTACCACAGTAGTCCTAGGTTTCCCTGCAATATAGTTACTCGCAAAAGTTAGATCAATTGTTGCATTCAGAGAGAGGCCAAACCCTCCCTCGAAATTTGGACCAGATATGCAGGTTGGAGGCTCCGGCCTTGCTCCTGAAGACTGTGTTCTTGCTACCACAGGTTCAAGTCCTGAAAAACACGACGGTGCATTAGATATTACTTCTATACCATGACTTTGCTGGGCATGGGTGTCATTAAGAAGTCAAAGAATACTTTTGATATGCACATAAAAACCACATCCAATCCCAAATTTGTTAACTCCACGTAATCCAATCCAAACAGGCAGGCATCGAAGCAAGCCCTACATGAAAGGGAGTGTGTTGATAGCAAGGCTTTCAATTAATCTATCTAAAAGGTTACAATGCAATGAGAATTAAACAGCCTCCACAAGAGCCCCTGACAGTAACCAATCAAACTTAAAGGTCGATACATATTGAAAGAAGTACCGGTGTCAAAACAAGTGTGTTTGACCATAAGGAGGGCAGCAAATCACTGAGAATATTGTTGGAATATTAGGGTCACCCGCCCACTTGTGAGCCACCATATCAGGACATGGGGGAGGGTGACATACCATGTGACATGGGACAGAGAGTGTGTTTAGGGCTGCCATGTGGGTATCAAATTGGCTGCCACATGGGAAGTACATAGATGTCCCTGTGGTATTAGTTCTAGGGTAGCCTCAAGGGCCCCCATGGCCAGAAATCAAAGGCTGGTGTAAGAAAGGGATGTACAAAGGCTTGTACAGGCCCTGGTACGGACAGGAAACGCATCAGCGAGAGAAAACAGTCTGGATGGGATGCTAAGGTCAGCTATAGCCTAATGGAAGGCTGCAAAGCAGATGATGGCATGCCACATTGCAGGTTTGATCAGTTTAACCGCGGAAGAACCGGAAGAAAAAAGTGTCATTTTTCGAAGATTATCGAGTACAAGCACACATCTGGGCTATCGGAAACCTCCCAGTGGGCAGTCTGGGTCGGCAGTACAATGGACAGATCGGGTGACTGACAGACTGGTCCCCGACAGTCTGCAGCAGGGTCGGCTAATTGTGGGGCATCCAGGCCCTATATAAGAGCCCAACTTAGGGTTCCATGATTATTGTGTGTTCAGCCTGCAGATCAACTCGGAGAGCAGGAGCCCCGATGATCATCACATACAAGAGAGTTCTTGCAGGAGCATCAGTCCTGACATCTGCAGCATCTAGGTGCAGACCTATACATTGTAGGAGAGCATAAGGAGTTTTGCAGGGAGTGTTGCAATCGGAGTCCGTGTGTGTGTGTGTGGTCCTAGAGTCCTAGGAGTGTCCTACAGTTGTGTGAGTGTGAAGAGTCTTGAGGCCACTTGTGCCACCTCATGTGGTTAGATTATAGGATCTAGATTCTCTTGTGTGTGACCTCATCTATGAGGTGTCTGTGTGGGAAGATAAGGCTTGCCCAGCCTATAAATGAGGCTATGTACTTGCTGTGATAACACAATCCATCAACATCAATTCGTGCCTCAGATCTTGTCTCTCACCCTCTCCCCATTTTTAACAGTTGGTATCAGAGCAGGTCTTCCCTGACTGAGCCTTGCCTCATCACACACGATTTTCCTGCCATGTCTCTGCGATAACATTGCCGTATGTCTCCACCGCACGTCGCCATCTCTACGTTGCTGACCAGCAGGCCGTTCCAGTTCTGCCCGCTATCTTCCCTGATGCTGTGCCATTCTGCCCGTCATCCCTTGCACTCTTCTGCCCTGATGAAGCTACAACTGTCTAGTCTTGGTCACTAATCCAGCTTTGCCCGCTATTGTCCATTGCTGTCTTTCATGGAGATAGCTTCGATCCTGTCCAAGAAAGCTTCAAGTTTGATGGGCGACACCTTTGCAGGACCATCTCTAGAAAGATTTAAGCATTGACGTTTCTGCTCAAGGCTAGATATGGGAAGCTCAAACGGCATGCTCGATGTTGGGTCATCGCTATTGATCATCGGACGAGCGTGGTCTGCAAAATAAAGATGGATTGCAATCGCAAAGCACATCTATCTCTGCTCTACAGCAGCATTCTGCCCCAATGACCTGCGAAGGTGTCGTTGCGATGATGTTGGCGGCGTCTCGCTTATACCGGCGACAGACGACCTTGTGAGGACCGTGGCCATCGACTCGTACATCGCCTCTCAACGCAGCTCTTCTGCAAACAGTTCCAACCTGCCCGGTCCATTTCCCTGCTGTGAACTCGGAGGTATGCTGCATGACGACCTGAAGAGCAGCTTGTTCCAGCCCATTTCTGAGCCCAAAACTCTAAATTGCGATTGTCAAGAATTTTGCCTCATTTTGGGTGAATTTGTTGGGGCTTTTATGGTCTGAAGCTTCCCTAGTATTGCTAGAACACTATGCCCTAGGAAATTTTGAAAAGCCTCAATTTTCTGCAAACCCTAAATTTGCAGCAACCCTAACCCAAAAATTTAAAGCTTTTCTGTCCTGTGTCTTCCTTTGGCATAATTGAAGCTTCTACCATGTAAAATTTGGGGCTTTTTTTGCAAAATTTGAGTAAACATTGTAAGGGATTTAGACATTGGCTGTAATAACAGCTAAGACCTTCCCACCAATGGATAGCATAAAAAACTCCTCGTTCATCGAGAAATTCTCAGGGAGCCATTTCCCAACTTGGCTGACGAAACTCCGGCTTCTTCTTATGCGAGAAGGGATAAATGGCAAGGAGCCAAAACCCCCCAAAGTGATGATGCTAGAATCAGTTGGTGGGAGAACCAAAATGATAAAGCAATGGCTATCATTGGCCTAGCTTTAGCTGACAACCTTATCCACCATGTGGATTTTGATAAGACTGCAAATGACGTTTGGGAAAAATTAGAGAATTTGTTTGGAAATAAGATCAATAATTCCAAAGTATTTCTCAAACAAAAACTCTTCAAGCTCAAGATGAAGGCAACTGAAACCCTCAATGAACACTTGAGCAATCTTGGGTCAATTCTCCAACAATTATCTGCCATCCGAGCCATTGTTGAAGATGATGATCAAGCTGCTGTACTTCTCTCAAGTATTGAAGACATTTCCAAGTACAATGAGATCCTTGCTGTCCTAAGAGTCAGCCACAATATGAGCTTTAAGGATATGGTAGCTCATCTCATTGATGAGGACTGTAGGCTTACAGAGAAAGCAGAATCTTTCTTTGAATCTGGCAAAGCATTCTTTCTCAAGAATAAGCCCAAGAAGAAGGAAAACCTCTTAAATGTAATTATTGTCAGAAGCTTGGCCATCCACAGGATCGTTGCTTCAAGAAGATGGCAAAGGTACAAGCCAAAGAACATGCCAATCTGGTTGCGGAGCAGAGCGAGGACGAAGACGGTGAAGCTACACCTTCTAGACCTAAGGAACAAGCCTGCACTACTGCTGTTTCTGGTCTATCCCTCCATGAGGTAATAAATGAAGAGTGGGCTTTCTAGAGTCATGTGTGTTAGGTACTCTGCCTTGGGTAGTCCCCCTAAAATGATGTAATAATCTGTCATTGTGTGTGCCTTGTCCTATAAAAGGCTCCACTTATTTCCATGTATCCAGTTAGGAGGCAGGGGGGTTGTTATGTCTTTCCTTTATCATGCCTGGCCAAGTTTCAGGATGTTGGTGTACTCCCTAGACCTATGAGTTGGTCATGCATCCATGCTCAGATTTGAGTCTCTGATCACGTTGACACCTAAGCCATGAGAGTGCTTGGTTCAACCTCTGAATTATGCTCAGCTGTTAGCCTCTGAGATTGCCTGGGATGCACAGTCTGGATGATGTAATAGTTTCTCACCCTAGCTCCGAAGGGGGGTTTGTTGGAATCGGAGTCCGTGTGTGTGTGTGTGGTCCTAGAGTCCTAGGAGTGTCCTACAGTTGTGTGAGTGTGAAGAGTCTTGAGGCCACTTGTGCCACCTCATGTGGTAGATGCGATTCCTCCCCTAGATTATAGGATCTAGATTCTCTTGTGTGTGAACTCATCTATGAGGTGTCTGTGTGGGAAGATAAGGCTTGCCCAGCCTATAAATGAGGCTATGTACTTGCTGTGATAACACGATCCATCAACATCAGTTCGTGCCTCAGATCTTGTCTCTCACCCTCTCCCCACTTTTAACAGGGAGCTTGTCTTGCAGTGAACCTCATAGCATACCTTTGCAGAAGTGCTCAATGTTTGAGCAGCTACTGAAGCCTACACCATGGCACGTGGCAGAAGAGGAGTCATCTACTTCAAAGGGTGCAGCTTATATTCAATATATATATACCTTCATAAGACTAGAACATATCCAATCTTACAAATTAAATTTTTTACAAAACAAGCAAAAAAAGGGATCTTGTAAGCTACTTCGAAAATTTTATGAGTAACTTAGAAATAAAAATACTTAGTAAGCAAAGCTATGCTTATATTCTCACAGTACCCAAGCTGCCATCTGGGCTTCATAAGATTCTGGAATCTCTTAGGCAAATGAAGTGCTTACGAAGCTTGGAAATCCAAACCCAAACAACATAAACTTCCTTAGCAAAAAGAAAGAAACAACGCAGAAAATAATAAAAAGAAATGAGAGAGAGAGAGAGAGAGAGAGATTAACATCCGCGGGAGGCCTTGCGGGCCTATGGGACAAAGTGCACACAAAAAGTAGACGCATACAAGCCTCAGTGAGCTGGAGCAAAGGGCGCACTACGGCCCTTGCTGAGTACTAAGTACTAATCTATGCTAGCAAAAACATACTCAATACTCAATCAATCAAGTACAAACTTAATCAAGTCAATCTCGGACGTGGGAGCTCGGACTCAAAAACTCAGAAACTGGATCCTGGCACAATGATGGCTCTTTGGTGAGCTGTGAGAATATCTCATGTCTGCGTCAGTCGAGCTATCTCACGTTGTGGTGGAACGCTCTGGGCTATGTCCAGAGTGACCCCTCATCATTGTCGGTCCCCTATGAGGAAAGCTGTGATGGGTCGGACCTCAATAGAATGTGCTCTGGGCACTCTTTGTCTCGTGTGTGGTCTCCATGTCCCTCACTCGATAGCACCGTGTCAGCTATCTATGTTGTTGCTGACCCAGGCTGCCCTCATATCAGCTAGCTCCTCCTCCTCTACTCAACTTTGTCTTGGAGCAGACTCAAATGTATAGAAGTCTATGACACGTCATTGTGCCTGGTCAGTCTCTATGCATGTGGTCTAGCCGCCTCCTGTTGCGCTCTAATCTGTTGCAGTAGTGTCTCCTTGTGCCAGCACATCTCCATCAGATTGAACCTAATGCAGACCTGGTCATGGAAATGGATCAGTCGTGATAGTGGACCGAAGCCACTCCCCTCCAGGTAGAGACAGTGGTATCGTCCCCGGATATCATAGTAGGCTGGGCAAGCACAAAGAAAATGCTCCTCTGTCTCACCCATCCCTAGCATACATAGCATGCAGATCCTCTACTCTCTGGGTATACCTACAACTCTCCCCGCCTCGATCCTCAGCTGATGGAACGAAACTCGCATCTGTCCAATGGCAATCCACAATGCATGTCACTGTCCTTGAGATACTGGGGCCTGATGATGAGTCCCTCCTCTGATACTCTTAGAAAGTCATCGCGGAAGAATTGGACCCCTTGGTGGGAAGCTCTCGGTCCCCTCCATGTATCGCGCTGGAGGATGATACGGTTGATCTCATCTCCTAGAATTGACTCAGGAGGCACGTCCATACTGTACTGAAATGGGGGATGTCTGTCCATCTGGATACCGTTCCTAACAAGCCATGTAGATATGCGTGCATAGCATGTGTCTGCCCTGCCCTCTGCTAGTCGTTTGGATGACTCCAGGCCCCATGGCCACTCTCGGAAGTCTCCAGTGAGGTAAGTCCCAGACTCTGTGTATGAATGTCACCGTCTGGAAGATGGCATCGATCAAGAGAGGAGTCAAGGCGAACTCTGCCTGTACTATCTCATGTGGGACTGATGGCTTACATCGAATCATCTTGATTCCCATAATCACCTATAGCCGCTCCAATTTCCTCCAATTTGTCCTTGGGAGGTTGCATCCCCAGAAGGGTGTTGCATACATGACGAGCAGCTCCACTAGCGTATCAAAAAGCCAACCCTTTGTCAGTGGATCCTAGAAGTGTGCCTAGAGGCACTGTCACTCTAGTCGAGTCAAAGCACTCCGTCTTCGTGAGTCATGCCTGGGTTGCATGGGTCATCGTGAAAATGGGCCTTGTGAAGACTACTCCTAGATATGCTCCATTAGCTCACCATGATAGGTGAAGCTGAGTCGGCAGGCCACTATGCGTGAACAGTTGGAGACCATAACCTTGGTCTTTCCAAGGTTGATTGTCAAATCTCTCTCTTAGAACAACTCTAGGGCCTCCAGATGTCTTTGCAACCCCTCCGTTGAAGATGATATGAGGACTATGTCATCAACGTATAGCAACATATGTATCATGAGGTCGGCCAATAATGATCCCTCGCCTCCTAGGTGGTCTATGAAGGATATGATCTAGTCGATGTAAAGTCCGAAGAGGGTCTATGAGAGTAGGCAACCTTGCTTCACCCCGATCATGCTCTCAACCCAATCCGATAGCCCACATGGGACACGAAGTCGACCTCTAACTGACTCATATAGGCTCATCACACCCAGATCAACGTCTCTAAAATCTGCATCTCCTATAGTCCCCTGATCATATGGGATCATGGGACAGTTCAAAGACCTTCTGAAACTCTACGAAGCATGTGTAGACATTTTAGTGCCTGGACCTCGCCGCCTCAATGATAGCCCTCTGAGTGAAGATGTGATCTAGAGTGGAGTGCTACCTTCTAATCCTACCTGCCCCAGTGCCTGCGCCCTCGTGCCTCTCTATGACTGCTGATCTCCCTCTCTAGTACCGATCCATAAGTCTTTACCAGTGTGTGGCCAATCATGAGGGTGCAGTAGTTCCCAATTTCCATGGGGTCTCCTGCTTTGTGCATCGATACAATAGTGGTGGTGCTCCAAGCTGGTGGGAAACCGTGGCATATAGCATGGTTGAACATCTACGCTAGAACTAGAGCTAATACCTCCTACCCATGTGCGAGATGCTCATTCCTAGGCCCTCATGATCCTGTGCTTTTTGGTTATGTAGCTGGCGGAGTGCAGCCCGTACATTCTGTGTAGTGAACAAGTCACAAGTGGTGGGCTAGGCATGGTGTGTCTGTTGGTGCCTGTGTCGGAACATCATATAAGGAGCATGCATAAGTGTGCCACACTCCCGGATCAGTGATGGGAATGAGTGGCTTCCCCTTTGAAGGAATCCCCATCCAGTGGTTGGATCTCCTCCTTGAAATGATCTGATGATCTCATCCATCCTATGTGTGAGGAAGACCCGTCTCTTTCTGCGTGTCAACCGTCGGAAGATCCATTGTGCCTCAGATGACACTAGCTAGCCTAGGGCTCAATCCCGTGTGAGGTGGGCTCGTGTCTCTCTGCACTCATCATCAAACCAAGGGTTTTGGGGCATCTTCCCATCTCAGGTCCATGTGGATTGGGCCGTAGGGAAGGATCTGGTGGCAACATCCTGTACTACTGAGACAAAGGTGTCTGAGGCGTGGGCAAGATCTATATCATCTCCCAGTAGGGTTGGAAGCTCTCTAGCTAAGTGACTCACATATACTACGATCAAAGTGGATTTAGGTGCGAGCAAACACGGCAGTAGCTCTCTTTGTGACTGGCATAGTAGTAGAGATACGGAAGGCCAGATATAAGTGGTCAGCTCCGAGTAAGGGAGGGGATATTATGAGGTTATGTATCCTCGAAGCAAAAGCTCGAAGCAAAAGCTAATGGTGGTCATCTCTAAAGGCCATTGTAGATGATGAGGTCGTGGACTGCTACCAACTCAAGTAAATGTCGCTAGTATGCTATCACATGTAAGGCGTCTGCAGAATGTCTCACGATCTCGAGCACTGCTACATCTAGCTCTGGAACCATGTGAGGATCTCTCTCGTATGCAAAGTCTAGTAGGCCCACTTGTCTATCTCTTGTCCTTGCATCCCCGAAAGGAGGGTCTCTACTTGCTTGGAGAACTCTGTGATGTCATCATGTATCTTTTCAAATGGGATGTGTCCCTCTGTAGTGACCTCATGTATATATGATGGCGTGTCTGGGGGGGAGTAGCACATTGCAATGAAGATCGGTCAAGCATTTGGTAGCTAGACTCGTATCCACATATGATGTGCATGCTCCTCTCTTTGTATCACAGATACGAGTGGTCTCAAGTGTATTCTGAAGACATACCGCACACTCTCTCCTCAATTCTCTCCTATGAGCCGACTCCCGAGTGTATCCTGTCACTGTGGGCAGCCCTCTCTCTGGGCTCTCAAGTATCTTGGTGTAGAAAATAATGCCTCTATCTGAATTATGTCTCTGAGAAGCCACCAGGATCGGACCAAAGAGTGCCATTACAGTTCCAGACAGCCATATTCAATCTGCCATGTATCTCTGCCCCAAAGGCTCGACACCGCCGTGCACTATCAATATCTCCACCGCCTCTTTCTATCCTTTCTAGAATGATTACCTTACCATCTCAATATACAGCCCATCTTCCTTCCTGCTTCGCAGCCAACACTCAGGTCATCCCTTCTCCTCTATGCTCTTGTTGTAAGAGCGTGAGATCATCATCCAAGTATGTCCTAGTCCCCTCAGGGCTGCCCTCATGCTCATGAAGGTCGACAGGTCTCCTAGTGTCCGAAATCTTACAATCATAGGTCTTATTAGTGCATGATCCTTTCCTACCCTCCAAGCTGCCTCACAGGTAAGATTTACCACCATCTGCCATGTCGGTGTCCCCAACTACGAGACCTCTAACTAGGACATTTAGTGCTTTGCTATTTCTTCTCTTTTCTTCCTCCAAGGCATTGGAAATAAACTCTTTCTTTGTTGGAACTGCTTTGCCCTTATTGACCACCTCTCTCCATTCTTTCATTTCAGCCTTCCCCTTGTTTATGTGCTTCGAAACTCCTAATGCTTCTCATGTATTGTCATTTGTAGGGCAGTCATTTCTTCCTTGAGCTTTTTGGCATTGAAGCAATAACCCAACCACTTTGAGACATCAGTTAGAGAAGTCTTTACAAGCTGTGCTACAATGAATCTAGGTTTGCTATGCTTTTTAGGAAACTTTCAAGCTGCACAAAGATAAGGGAGGCATGGGTTGCAAATGAACTGTCAGGAGGACGTGAATTTCTAACCTTTAGGAAATTACGGTGACTACCCTAGCCTCCAACTGATTAAAACAGTTCAAAGGACACTTCAATGCAATTAATTCCATGGGCCAAAGAAAGGGACTGAAGGTTAGAGAGGGGGAAATTCCCTTTCGCTAAAAATAGCTCCAGGAGCCACGTTTGGCTAGTTGGCTTGGAAAGCAAGCAGAAAAGTCGAAACTTGCTTTGAAGGTTGTTTCTGGACCACAGAAGAATGGGGAGACGCAAGTCACAAGCTGGGAAAGTGCTCCACGGCTATTCTATCACATCCCCTTGCTGATTTTTGACTACCAAGACAATCTATGGGCTGTTGGTGGGCTGCCAGAAGCTCAAAAACAAAATTCGTTTTTGTGCCAGGAGCCTCCAGATCAGTTCGTTTTTGCTGCATGCCTACTGTTCATGCCTTCCCAAAGGCCCAAATCTGATTCGCACTTGTTCTAGGAACTTTCTAGGCCAGGAGCCTATCAAAATTGCACTTTTCCAGGCAGTTTGGAGCTTCCAAGCAACTCGATTTGCTTCCAGACTTGGTGATTCTCTTCCAGCAGGTTTTCCAGGGTTGCTTTTGCTGATTTTCCCCTGTCAGGGTGCCAGAGATCTTGCCAGGGAATGTAACTTTTTTCCATGCTTGCTATTTTCCCAAGGTTTCCTCGGTCGGATGATTGCTTTCCGGGAGCTTTCTTACTACCTCAGAACCTTCAGATCATTTCGCTTTGTGCAGGGGGGCTAGTTGCCTTGGAAATTTCAAGTTAGCAAATTCTCCTAATAGGAAAGAATTGAACAATCAAAGAACCTATATATACCTTTGTAAGACTAGAATAAGTCCAATCATACAAATTTATAAATTTTGTTGTTCTAAAGATCAAAAATCTACAAAGGAAAAAAAAAAAAAAAGAGAGAAAATGAAAGAGAAGAAAAAAGAGGTAAACAAAAACTTTTATGAAAAGCAAAAGGAAGACATACTAAGCAAGCAAAGCAACACTTATGTCGTCATCAGTGCCCAAGCATAAGCAGCTATACTGGGTTTCTAAAGACCCGCGGAGTCTCTTGGGCAAACCCAGTGCTTACTAAAATACGTCAAATAAACAATAGAGAATGAAAACAAGAAATAAAGAAGAAACGAAGCAGGTGACTTAAGCAAAAATAAACAAGCAAGTCAAGAAACAAAAACTTCCAAAAAACTCTCTCTCTCTCTCTCTCTCTCTCATTTAAAACATAAAAAGTTAAATGGCACTTTACACTTATGTCTCGTTTCTGCAAAGAGGCAAAAATAAATTTCTAACTTAGAAAGCACAAGTATACTCAAACAAACTCTCTTTAGAAACTAAAAGAAAAACGGGCTATTCAGCTCCCCGCTTTTTGTTTTCAGCTTATGTTCAATCATTCTAAACAAGCCTAAGGCCGAAACACCATAGAAAAAAGACTTCATATCTAAGAATGTGCGAACTTTTTTCATTATTTTCCTTGGATTATACCTCTTGTGTAATAGTAAAGTGATCAAATTACTACATTGAGTGATAAAAGCCTCCTTAGTTGTACAAAGGCGGGAAAATCTATGGAATTGGGAAGAAATGACTCCATATTTTGCCAAATCAGAAATGTTTGAGTCAATGTGAGGCATTTTTATAATGTGTAAACCACTATATTCAGGTTGTTCATGTTTATCGTATATATCAACCTCTAATCCTATGGTAGATTGAGAAAGTCTAAGATCTAAGAAAATACAAGAATTTCCTCTTGAAGTGCAGTTCAGTTCACAAGAGTCACGAGGATAGATTCCTTCTCCAAAAGCTCTAGCGTCTTTGTACATAAAGTCTTGAAAGTTAGGAACATCTGGTACAAATAAATCATCTATAAAACGCCTAACTTGACTAAGCTTATGTAAAATGATAGGGCAGGTATTGATAGAAATAAGACGTTGCATAAACTCAAATTCATAAGTGAAAAGATAAAAGTTTCCTAGCTTCACCTGACATGCTCTTGAAAGCAGTACGATAAGTCTAATCTACATAAAGCATAAAAATAGATCTCTTAACTTTATACTCTAGATCCAAACAACAACTAAAGCTTAGAAGAAAGTGTTACAAACATGCTATCTTGTCATAGCAAGATCTTGGGCTGCCCAACAAGCTTTTTGTGCTAAGGCTGCAATTTTAGTAAGTCACTATAACATGCTAAGGTTAACGATCGTGTAACTGCAGAGACATCTTCTTTAACCTTATTGCGAGGCATATGCGTATGCACCATAGAGAGAGAGAGAGAGAGAGAGAGAGAGAGAGTTTTACAGTTAGAGAAAGGGAGGCCACACCAGATTAAGTCCTTGTACCCATTGAGGACCCCCTCCCCAAGTAGGGAAAAATTTGTTTTATACTCGGAGAAGTGACTCTGAGGATGGCACTTCGAACACTGAGAGCTGACCCAGAATGCTTGAGAAACAGACCCACCACGACCAAGGCCCAAGGCTGCCCACACCAACAACGTAGACCACTATGCAAGGCTATGCTTGTGCATCCACGAGCATGCAGCGGAGCTGCGTGAGTGAGGTGGGTGAGGGGAGGACTGAAATCTGAGAGATATAGAGCTGAGAAAACTGAGTGAATGCTGAGAAATATGAGCTAAGAGAGAGCTGAGAAAAGGCTAAAAAGAGCTATAAAACTGAAAGAGATAACTGCTGAAAAGAACCCCACACCTCTGCTCCAAGCCCGGGCTATGGTGCTGCATGGACACCTTTGGATTACAATTGGGACTGCTGAGAATGGCAGCTGTCCTGCAGGGATCTTGGAAGGGTGAGAGGCTGCAGCAGGGCTGGAGGAAGTGAGCTAAAGGCTGGAGGAACTGGATCAGAAATGAGGCGGCAAGGCCCCCTTTAAATAGGGGCTCAAAGGGTCCTGTTTTGGCTGACCCAGCCCTCCCAAAATTGCCGACCAGCCAGTCCGCTGGTTGGCTGGCTGGTTGGGTCATAAAGGCCAGCCCAATGTGCTGCCTAGGGAGGGGTAAAGGCAGCCTATATAAGGTGCCATCCCCAGCCCTTTTTCTCCTTGCTTGGAGCTGCCTCAAGGGGCCCTTCCAGGGCTCTGACCTTGGCTGCTCCTGCCTTCATCCATAGGCTAGACTTGGGGGGCCCTTCTGGGCTCCTACCCTAGGCTAAGACCTAGACCTAACTAAACCCTAAGATGGAAACAACATGCCTACTGTTCTCTAGTGGCTACCACTGAACACACCTATGTACCTCGTGCCTGAGTACCCTTGGACTAGGGGTTACAAAATACGACAAAATCACCTATTTTAGGGATCTACAAGCACTTGTTGATGTAACCAAGTGTCACCTTGCACCCAAGTGTAGAGGTGTATGTGACATTCCCTCCTCCTTAACTTGGCGCTTAAGAGACTGACCTACGTAGCTTGTGCCTGACTACCCTTGGACTAGGGGTCACAGCATACGACAAAATCACCTATTTTAGGGATCTGTTAGCACTTGTTGATGTAGCCAAGTGTCACCTTGCACCAGTAGTCCAACAATATCTCTAGGAACTCCTAGAAAAAACTTTCATCTAACCAGACCGCTTTATGGATCCCTCGATCTCTGAACTTGGTGTAGAATTTGCAGATGTGTCGTCTTGATCCATGCTTCCATTAATGGAGGAGAATCTGCTATAACTTCTGCATCGTTGATAATTTAAGGTTGTTGCTCATCTGTGATATCCCCGAGTGTTGGGCCAACATAGGCTTCAACCACAAGACGTGAAACACACTGTGCATCGTCCAATTGCCTAGAAGCCGTAACTTCATGTAGATGTCTTTGATCTCAAAGCTTCTGAAGGAGAGCTTGGGGCATCGCTTGGCTAATTGTTTCAGCCTTTGCTCGATGATCCTTAAATAAACCCAATCACCGTCTTTGTAATGGATAGTATGACACGTGTATGATGCTCGTCCTTTGGCGAGGCAGTCTTCTTCGACCTTGAGTGTGATCTGATTGAATGTGTAGCGCGGGTGCGAACCCGTCCACCGCAACCTCATGAAGCACTAAGACGCACCCCATCTTCTTGGCTAGCTGATGAAAAATAGCATCTTCTGAACTCCCCATATCAAATAAGACAAAAAGCGCTACGCTTTCGCTGTGCCATAGGCTTTGATGAGGGCCTTTTTCTGCTTGTCAAGCATGCCCTCCTTCGTGCCTTCAAAGACCACCGATGGGAAGTCATTCAAAGCAGGCAGGACTTATTCGCCTTGAATTCGTGCTAGTGAACAACGGTAAAATAGCTGAGTTGTCGCACTTATTCGGCCTAGACCGATTCCCTTGCCTTCTTTTGGTCTTGCTCCCTTTGCTTTTTTTTCTTCGAGCTACTTCTTTGTCTCCTCCAACTACCTTCTTTTTTCTTCCAGCTTGGACCAGAGAGTCGATTCTGTTCCATGAGCTTCTCTAACATTTTTTTAATGCTGGGCAGAAGTGTACTTTCTTTGTCTTCTTCAGAGTCAAACTTCTGCTCCTCTTTCTCTCCTCTGCTGCTCCATGATGCTGGTATGTGTGTCCTTTCTGGATCTCAGCACAAATGCACTCGAGGTAGTCAAGCTCGATTATAGACCGAAGATTGAATACCAATGTAACATGCAACGTGTAATTGCAGCGAGACCTTATTTAAACCTTATCACGAGGCCTATGCGTATGCACCACATAGAGGAAGAGAGCGTTTAGGGTTAATAAATGGAGACAACACCAGATTTGGTCCTTGTACCCACTAAGAGCCCCTTCCCCAAATAGGAAAATATTTGCTTTATACTTGGAGAACCTGTAAATACAAAACACTCATCGCAAGTACACGAAGATACGACTCTCAGGATGACACTTCAAACATTGAGAGCTGACCCACAAATGCTTGAGAACAGACCAGCCACAAACCCAGGCACAATGCTGCCCAAACCAACAATGTAGACCACTATGCAAGGCTATCAAAGAGGCTTGTGCTGTCCACGGGCATGCAGTGGAGCTGTGAGAGTGAGAGGTGTGAATGGAGGATGGAAAACAGAGAGATATGGAGCTGAGAAAAGTGAATGAATGCTGAGACATATGGAACCACGAGAGAGCTGAGAAAAGGCTAAAAAGATCTATAAAACTGTAAGAGAAAACTGCTGAAACAGAACCCCAAACCTCTACTCCAAGCCCAGGCTATCGTGCTGCGTGGACACCTTCTTTGGATCGCAATCGGGACTGCTGAGGATTGCTTCTGTCCTGCAGGGATCTTGGAAGGGCTAGAGGCTGCACCGGGGCTGGAGGGACCTGTTTTGGCCAAGCCAGCCATCCCAAAATAACCAACCAACTAATCGGCTGCTTGGCTGGCTGGTTGGGCCCAATGGGCAGCCCGCCTAGGGATGGCAAATGCAGCCTATGTAAGGTGCCTTGTGCCTCAGGGTACCCTTTTGGGGCTCCTACCTTGGCTTCTCGGGAGCCTTCTTCCATAGGCCAGACTTTAGGGGGCCTTCTAGGCTCCTACCCTAGGCTAAGACCTAGACCTAACATGTAGCCATGAGTCACCTTGCACTCAAGTGTAGGGGTGCATGTCACAGCCACTTTTTTGCCATCGAACTTGAAATTTTCTAGCATGGGACAATTTCAAAGTTCTTGACCATGATCCACTCAACATTTTTATGAAATCAAACTTGGTCAAGAAACTTTGATAACTATTGTAACCGGTACAACAAGGTAACTAGGATTTTGCATACAGAGCTATGGAACAAGAGTGTCCCAAACTTGAATCTTTACATTCACGCCTACTAAGAGTCTATGGACTTCCATTTCATGAACTTGAATGAGTACCTGGTTGAGACAATCGTGGTCTATGATAACAGTGAAAAGTTCAAATTGCAAGATAGGTTTCATCCCATGTCCATATTTTGTCTTACAAAACAATGGAACATGTTCCCACGATGTTTGTAATTATAACAAAACCTATACAATATCCAAAGTTTCTACGAAGAAATCATTTGGCTATGCCTTGAAATCTTTTGATGATCAAGGGTTTTTTTCCAAAGAAAAGAATGTTCTGTTAATGCTTTAAAAAGAACCAACCATACAATCAGCAATCTGTGTGGCGCTGATCATGTGTGGCAAATTGGTTGTGAACCAGCCTGTTTTCATATACCCCAACTCACTGCCTAGGAATCTTTGAAACAAGCACCAACAACCAAGGTGGGAGACTATACATCCGATAAATACCTTTGCTATGTGAATACTTTGAAGATACTTGCACAATAGACCTTCCAAAAAACATGCCCACCTCTCAACGGCATCAAAGATCTCGATGTCCCACGCTTCTATATGACACGCACAGTGTAAATAATGTCTTGCCAAATGGCAATGAGGAGGCTGCCAAGGGGGCTGGTGGCCTCCAATCACCAAGCAGCAACAGGCAATATAGATGTTCCAAGTAATGACACTGGACACCGTCTCCCAAAAATTGCCCTCTGGGGAAGAACTAGGGTGTTGCCGGAAACATAGTTGCAAGCCGAAATGGAAACGGGAGAAACGAAAAACTGAAAAAACTGAGGAAACCGAGTTTTTGGCTCCCGCTAAAACGGAAACGGAAGAAACGAAAATATGGTACAATATGTATATGAAAATTTTGTTTTTTGTACATAACACAATCATCATAAACAGAAACGACAACAAGGTTTTGCATTGAGGAGGATGAAGAGGTGAGAAGGAGAATGGAGAGAGAAAGGATGGAGAGGTAGAAGGAGGATAGGGAGGTGAAAGAGGATGGAGAGGTAGAAGGAGGATGGAGAGGTAAGAGAAGATGGAGAGGTAGAACTTAGAAGCAGGATGGAGGGATGGAGAGGATGGAGAGGTGGAAGGATGGAGAAAGAGAGAAAGAAAGTTTATTAAAGTCTTCGGAAAACCAATGGGTCTATGAGACTGTGAAAAAACCTAAATACAATGAGCTGTGGTAGTGGAGCTACTAAACGAGCGTCCACACCAATGCAGAATGCAATAAAATGCAAAATGACAATACTAAGTCCTAAGTACAGCATAGTCATATCCCGACTATATATATATCAATCTCAACATCAGCGTCGACATCACCATCATAACCATCATCATCATCGTCAGCAACAGAACATCAGGATGGATGAGGCTATGGAAGCGGAGGCATGAGGGCAACAATAGAGCATTGTCGCCACCTCAAGGGTGCAGTCCTGGTACGTCTCCTCGTCGTAGCTCTGCGTCTAACCAAGGCCACTGTGACCCCCATCAATCGGGCTCCGACCCTAAACAAGGAGGGGATGTCCCCAAGTGTGATCTGTGAGTCAACCCTCTGTCTGAGCTGTTGGGTCACAGTTTCCGAATCGCGGTCATGTCGAGGTCTCGCCTCATGGGGATCTATGTGATCTATGGCTGAAAGAACTCCATGATAGAGCTCTGAGAGGTATCAGTCAAGGGAGAAGTCTGCTCCTGTCTCCGTGCTCGAAGTATCCTATGTCGGTGTTTGAGCATCTCATGAATGAAACCAACCAAGCATCGCTGGTCTAGGTAGGAGAGGACACGAGCCAACATCCCACAACTATCTCTGAAGAGACAATAGAAACGCCCTCAGATCTCATAGTAAACAAGACATCTGAAGATGAAATGCCTCTCTGTCTCAACCTCCTGCATGTCACACAGTGTGCATATGCGCCTCTCCCTGGGTAACCACAATGAAGGAATTGAAGGGTACATATAGCTTCTTTAATGGTTGCGGGAGAATTTTTTCTTGATTCTATCTTATAATAGTCTTTTAAACCCCTCACGAAACCTCTTATTTTTGGGAGCTTATCAATATAAACTTAAGGCTTGTCTCTCTATACTAAGCTATATATTGGACTAGATAATTTTTACCCATATTATAATTATGCCAAGCTTTCCTTGTTTTCAAGTAAAAATTATTTTAAAAAGACTTGTTCAAACTCGTTTCAATGCCTTGAGATTTTATTAGCCTCTCTAAGGCTCATCCACCATTTATATGGTTTATTACTGAGGGAAAGATTGGCTTCTAGAACTTGTGGCTCGAAATTGGTACAGGCTACTTCCTTCGCACAGATTGCCACAAGCTATTTCATTCATGCGGATTGCCAACTTAAGTGAGCATAGGGAAGAAGAAAATCCCTAATACAAGATCTTCGTGTGCAAGGGAAGAGCAAATGGAAAGCTTACTCCTCAATTGTTGGCTTTTCCAAATCTTGTGACTTCACAAAAGTACCGTCGTCGTTTCGTTGCAGTATTTGTTCGCGTAGTTTTGAGAGAATTTCTTCTCCTCGCTCTGTTATGCAAAGCCGTAGAACCACTCTTAATCGTTGCAACATGCATCTCTATCTTAAGCCGCTCCAACAATTGCAGGATGCTATGATTGTCATCGTCATAATTGGATTTAAGAAGTTAAAGAAACTAGGTGTCTCCTTACCTTCTTCAAGGGTCCTTGTGATATGCTATCTCCCCCGCTTTCATACCACTATTACTATAGGCAATATGAGGCTTCATCAAGATATAGGTCTCTATAGAACTCCCTGTCTTTTTTTTTTTCAATGAACTTTTCCTTGAGTTCCTTCTTCTTAATTCTTGTTAGTTTGAGTAGAACCCTCCCTCCAAGGCCTGTGCTTACACTTGGATTAATCATGTGGTCCCATGTGTCCTACGAAGGACGTTAACACATTAGCCCTCTCATCAGTCTTCCTATGCACCCTTTCATTAGTGCTTAGACATAGGGATACTCCTTGGTCTTAGCCCAAGAAATGTCAATCCCTCTTGGTTCTCCCCTTTTATCGTGGTCTCAGTATTGTAATTGACATAACATGCCTCACGGCACAGGGAAGGGGGTTCCTCGCTCGACTGATGGAGGGAAGTCGCGCCTTCTAGATTGACACAATTATATTAGGTTACATGATCTAGGGATAGAGGGTCTTTGGGTCGAGGTGTAGGAGGCGACTTCTTTCCGGCCATAGTTGCACGAAACGGCCGTTTCGGGCCAAGAAACGGCCGTTTCGGGCGAAGAAACGGAACCTCTGAAATGGAAATGCCGTTTTGGGTAGAAACGCTGTTTTGTAATACTTGTTTTTTCCAAAAACCCCCAAATCGCCTTTTTTATGCGAAATGGCGCATGTTCGTCGCTTTTTCCGTCTCGGCTTCGTGTTACTTGCTGTGCTGCAGTTGTCCATCCATCCTACCTCACGCTCACCTCTCCATCCCCTCTCCCAGAGAGACCTCTCTCGGATTCTTCACCTTCTTCACCTTTACTACATTTGGCACCTGCTCGATCGACACTCGAGCGATTGTGGATGCGTTTTTGATCGGTACTTGAAGTGTGCAAAAATCCCCAAGTTTTGAGGGGAAAGGACATGCGAAAGTGGATGCCTGATTGCTTGAGGAGCTGCACGTGCAAAATTGGCTCTTTCTAGCTGGGACTGCAAAAAATAGCAAGCAACTCGTTTCTACTAGCCAAGAGGGCGTTTTGAGAGGGATTTCAGTCCTGCTGTAATTGCGATTTACTCTGGGGACAGCCCTTGTTTTGGCCCCTAGTGTGTGTGTTCTCTCCGCCCCTCTGCTCCTGCTCCTCCTACACTGCAGCTCCGCCTGCCCCTGCTCCGCCTCCTCCCCTTCCACCCCGCCTCCTCCACTCCAGCCACCTGCTACCATTCAGCTCCCCGCCATCCCTCACCCACCCCCTCTCGACCCATCAGCTACTCCCTCTACCACTAAGCCACCCCCCCTTCCCTAGTAGCCCCCCCGCCTGCTCTCAGTCTCCCAGCCTACCTACAACACCCCTGCCACCTCCCATCATGGGGAGGGAGCCCATCATGCTCCCACTCCCGCTCCCGCTCCTGCAATAAGACTTGCACTGAACACGGATCAATCAAAACGCAATGGGAAAAGGTGGCAAGGATACAGATGAAGCCGCAAAGAAAAAATAGACACAGCTGAAACTCGAAGATGTGAACACATGATACAATCGCAGTGGACTTGGAGTGGACAGCAAAGCAAAGATGGGGCCCACTTCCGCCTCAGTTTCAGCCACAGCCTCAGCTTCAGCACCAGCTCCAGCCTCAGCTTCGATTTCAGCTACATCGCCTACATCCTCATACTCAGCCTCAGCCTCAGCCTCAGCCTCAGCCTCAGCCTCAGTGTCAGCTCTAGTTCCAATTCCAGCTCCACTTTCAGTTCCACTTCTGCCCGCAGCCTCTACTGTTACAGCTACTGGCTCTGATATACCCCTACCCATGACATCGATCGCCCCATCCTCCCCTAGGACTGAGGGGTTGTCACTGACACCATCTCTTCCTTCTTCTCCCGCTACAGTTCTCTCCCCGGTTATGACACCTACTTTGGAGGGGTCGTACACTTTTCTGCAGTACTCGACCTTTCTCTCCTCTCTGCCTCTCAGTCAACCCACAGTCCCTCACCCTGCTGGGATCACCTCATCCCCCCCATACCGCACCCATCTTACCCAGTCATCACCTAGTCTCCAGTCTCTTACTTACACTTTCAGGCCACAATCCTATCAGTACCCTTTAGAGCACGGACGAGATGACCCATTGGAGGCTTGGGAGTATTTGCTGATGGAGGTCCAGAGCATCCGAGAGCGCGAGAGGGAGCTGTCACGCTTCACACAGGAGCAGACACGCTTCACCCAGGAGTAGGCACGACTCATACAGGAGCAGTCTCAGGCTATCCGAGTCCAGGCTGAT
The DNA here is from genome assembly GCF_047967505.1 of Dipteris shenzhenensis. Classification (NCBI taxonomy): domain Eukaryota; kingdom Viridiplantae; phylum Streptophyta; class Polypodiopsida; order Gleicheniales; family Dipteridaceae; genus Dipteris; species Dipteris shenzhenensis. The sequence continues at coordinate 44,477,686 of NC_141611.1, forward strand.
CTTATTCACGAGGGATACAAGAGGGGTTCGAGGATCAAGAGGAGTCGTAGTCCTTTACAGATCCATACTTTTGGGTATCATCTCGGTGGAGCAGAGAGATTCACACTCCAGGTTTCTTTGGATTCGGATCCAACACATTGATAGGCGGGATTTGTTTATCACAGTTTGCTACTTCCCCCCGAGACCTCCCGCTTTGCTAGAGATATTCGAGGGAAGGATGAGACATCCCCATTTGTTGCTCTTTATCAGTCCATCGTTGACCTCTCCAACCGCGGGAAAGTCCTCTTAGTTGGGGACTTCAACGCGAGAACGTGCGCTCGTCAGGTACCACTCCTCGACTTCAAGGATGATTCCACTCTACTGCCAGACATTGCCCTTGAGGAGGTAGGTATGCTACGAGTTTCGGTATGCTACGAGTTTCGGCTGACAGACGAGGATCGTTCACATCCTATGGACAGACACTATTAGACCTCGGCAAGATACATGATCTTATTATCTTTAATGGTCTTGATAGATGGCCCGCATTAGGTGGCTTCACTTACTTTCCACATGGGGGAGGCTTCAGTGTTGTGGATTACATCATGGGATCTCGTGCCTTCACATCTCGCATCACTAACTTTACTGTAGCACCTCTCCCTCCAGGGGCTGATCATACCTATCTTTAATTTAGCATTTCTACCCCCGCCGCACAACGCTTTCTACCCTGTGAGCTCCTACTCCACTTACCATGATATACGCTTTGATCGCAATCACTCACCTACTTACTCTGGTCGTCTGTACATTCTTCTCGCATACATTGACTTTATACCCTTACTAGAAGACCGTGCTGCCCTAGTCACTCACTCACTACACGAGACTGCTCTTCACGCCTTCCCTCACACCACCCACTCCACCCGTCCACCACCTCTTGGGACCGTACCTTGTAATAGCTGGTACGATGATGAGTGTAAGGCTTTACGTCGTCAGCTTAGATTCGAAACAAAAAACCACCTTCCGAGCGAATTAGAGACGATACGCGAGTACCATCGTATGGTACGCAGGAAGAAACTTGACTTCGTGCGTCGAAACAAGGAGGAGCTACTGAACATTCAGGTGGGCTACTGAACATTCAGGTGGGATCATGGGACCATGGACCACATTCTCGCGCTCAGATATATCATTGAGGAGGCAAGGGCACGGAAGCAGAGGATTTACTATTGCTTTGTGGACTTCCGCAAAGCATTTCACACCGTTCTAAGAGCCCGGATCTTACGACGCCTACAGGATATGGATTACGAGCAGGAGATCAATTGGGCTGTCATGGCACTTTATGAGTGAGTTTCAGGTAGAGTCCAGACAGGATCTAGATGAGCAGACGAGATCATGAGCACTATCCGGGTCAAACAAGGGTGCCCATTGTCACCAACATTGTTTGGCCTCTACATCGATGATCTCGAGACAGTGATGCAGGCACAGGGTGGGGTAGGTTGCTCTCTCCTTTAGTGCTAGTCTTCATCATGGCTGAGTCTGCCCTTCACCTCCGGAGTGCCGACAGAAACTCAGTATGAGGACTTTAAACTCAGTATGAAGACTTTGTATAAATGGATGCTCAAGTATGTGTGGGTGTGTGGATTTGTATGTGTGAGAGCATATTTTTATACTATGGTCTACAGGCGCTGATGACGTCAGTGGGGATGTCATAGTAGCTAGTCCCTGCTATGCATGATGGAGTTTATGGTTTTCAACCTTGTGAGTGACTATGATGAAATTGAAACTGCACTATGTTGTGTTTTTAGAGGATGAGTTTGGGAATGTTCCTGGATTCATCTAGGTATAGGTTGCTCTCTCACGAGCATGCTGATCCGGATATTACTTTATGCAGATGGCGTGGCTCTCTTGTCGTCCTCAACAGAGGACACCTTGACGCACTATAGTCCTTTTGTGAGTCTCATGATTTAAAGGTCTTGGGTAAAACCAAGGTTATGATCTTCAGTACATCCTGATTCGTCACGCGCAATGAGCATTTCACTTTTGAGGGTCCCCTGTTGAGGTAGTTTCATCATACACTTATCTGGGGGTCGTCTTTTTCGGACCCACCTTCACCATGAGACCCGCGATGCAGGCGCGCTTGAGCAGAGGATATGCTTCATTGGCTAGACTTGAGAGACAGTGCTTCCACTCTCATTTTCAGGATCCACGGACCAAAGGGTTACTCTTTGACTCCTTGGTCCGCCTTGCAGGGATGTATGACAGCCCATGTTGGGGACCAGATTTGTCGGATACAGAGTGGGCTAGGGTGGAGTGGCTACAAGTTCTCATGTTATCACAAATGATCTGTGGTAAGCCATCTGTCCCTCACCAGAGCGTTCGGGTAGAGTTTGGGTCACCCCCATTACAGCTAGATGCTACATTTCAGGTCATTACATATCTGTATCGAGTCAGGGAGTATGGGGATTACACATCCGGGCGTAGTAGGATACCATGGCTAGCACTGTCCTCTTCTATGGCACTTGCAGCAGGGGGAGATCAGAGGTGTTGGTATGCACGCACAGAGAGATGGTTTGCAGGATTAGGGCTCCACATGGACAGACTACCCTCTTTCCAGTACAACATGGATGCTCCTTTCTCTCCCCTCCTATCACACGAGGTCAACCAAGTTATCCGTGAGGATCTACTACAGCTACACACATTCCGGACTTGGTTGGTGGGCCCGAGTGATCTTCCGATGAAGCTGGGTTTCTACAAAGATCACTTCTTACATATCATAGCGGAGGGTTTCATTGATCCACCAGGATACACGCAGATCACCTACCCCACTCGTTAAGGATCTCCCTTAAGCAGTTCCGGGTCTCTTCACACAAACTTCGTATCAAGAGCGGCCGAGCAGAGCACTGGCCACTTAATGTTCTGAAGGGTGTAATATGTTGGTGAATTTGGGTCAATTCCCCACCTGTGAGCCCCCAAATCAGGAGAGCTCAGGGGGTTGACACCACAAGCACATTTGAAAGTAGGTGAATCTGTAGAGGGAAGGGGTAAGGCTGCCATGTGGGCAGCAACATGGCTGCCACATAGGCAGCACCTAGATCCTCTCATAGGACAAGTCCAGAAGGCTGCCACTCGTACAGCAGCAACAGAGGCAGGTACTGGTAGTCATGAACAGCAGCAACAGGTACGGAAGGAGGCATGGAGGCTACATCAGGCTGCAGCAGCCTGCGCAGGTACAGACTACAGCAGTCTGCATGCTGGGGTCTGCAGGGCTGCGCAAGGGCTGGAGCAGGAAACAAAGGTCAAGCGCCTGCAGATAAGGGCCTATTTATAGGCTGAGGTACTCGGCAGACTGACAGACTGCCTACTAAGACTCAGTCTATGAAAACAGACGAGCCACCAGTCAGCTGGTTCCAGGGGCATTCAGCTCGATAAAAGGGCACCCTTCAGGGGGGATTCTTCAGGCCAGTCTCTGGGCATACAGCCTCCTCCTTGGTGCAGACCAACAGACTCCTGCAGAGCATATGGGAATGCATGTGTGCTACAGACGAAGTTCTCACAGTTCAGAAGTCATTGGACAATCCACAAGCACACAAAGGGGGCAGATCTACCCAGAAGAAGAGCCAGATCATGGTGCAGCAGACTCACCTAGAACAGCCACTGAAGTACACTGAGGACACGTGGTGATCTAGGAGAGGTAAAATCAGCAAACAGAGCCTTTCCTTGGTGGCTTACCTCAGCGCTTGCTTGCTGAAGGTGGTCACAGTTCTAGCTATATTTTGTACTTGGATATTACTCTATTTGTTTGGCTGAATATCTGTGTGTATTCTCTCCATATCTAAAGTGTTCTCTCTATAAACACATGGAATGAGTTGTATTCCATTTACCTAGATGAATCCAAGAACATTCCCAAACTCATCCTCTAAAAACACAACATAGTGCAGTTTCAATCTCACGATAGTCACTCATAAGATTGAAAACCATAAACTCCATCACGCATAGCAGGGACTAGCTACTATGACATCCCCACTGACATCATCAGCGCCCAACAGTGGGTGAATACCATAGTATAAAAGTATGCTCTCACACATACAAATCCACACACCCACACATACTTGAGCATCCATTTATGCAAAGTCTTCGTACTGAGTTTCTGTCGGCACTCCGGAGATGAAGGGCAAACTCAGCCATGACGAAGGCTAGCACTAAAGGAGAAGGCTAATCAAAAAGTAGTCCAAATCTCTTCATTCAAGCTACAATTGCTTGTGAAGTCTAAACGATTTCATTTTAGTCTCTCCCAAACGAGCATCTAAATCTAAATCTAGCTAGTAGGGCAACGCACCATTTAAGATAGAAAGAATTATCGCAATACCATTCTCTATCTTGATATCTCGGGGTATATTTCCATTGCGTGAGTAGTGTTGGCCCTAAGCAAGCAGCCTACCTCTAAGTTTTCCAACATAATACATATACTGAGCAAATCTCTAATCCGTACATCTTTGAAGTGAAATCTGAGAGTAGTGAGGAACCTTGGAATCCTATGACTCTAGTAGAGATTTGCCGCCCTTGTCTCTGACACACAGTTTCCCACCTAACACTCGTGATGATTTGTTGCAACATGTAAAGATAAGGTGTCATATATGCGCTCCAGAACACTTGCATGCATCACATGCATATGGAAAGAAAACATACGCATTACTATTAAATTTGTCGCAGTTAACTTTCAATTTGCAAGAGTCATACCAATTTACCACTATTCACCTCATCCACCTTTTTTCTCTATGGTTACATTGAAAACTCTTGCTTTTAAAGTTTCAACTTCAGCCACTCTTTTGTTACACCCCATGGGTAGCTCCTAGCATCCGCCATTTTAATTTAAAGAGAGGCTGACCTCTTTCCTCAAGGGCATTCGTCTCTAAAAAGGGTTGAGCTAGAGAGCTCACAAGGTCAAATTTCTGATTTGGAAATAGAGAAACACAATGCTGTTACATCAGAGTTTTCATATGATACAAGCAAGAATTTTTTTTATATCAGAACTCTCTCACATACCAGAAAGTTATAGCATGGCTCAGCCCATCCATGATGTTTGAACTAAGTTTTGGGAAAATCTGACCAAGCAAAGCATGGCTCAACTCGTGGGAATCTCCATGATGTTTCAACTGGGTTTTGGGGAAATCTGCCCAAGCAAAGTTTTGGGAAAGTATAACAAAAGGGCTAAGTATATTAATGTTTATGAATTTTGATTACCCTAGTCCTTGCATCTTAGTTCAAGGAGAGAAGTGTGTTGTCTTCCTGTCATTAACAGCAAACATATATAGTTCACGCATGGTTTGAAAAGTTTATTTCAAGGCAAAGATTTCAATTAAGAGTGTGTGAAATCAGTTTTCACACAAGGAGAGAGGTCTCCCAACTGATTCCACAGCAACCAGTTCATATGATTTTAGAGTGGCAAGTGTGGATATCGTCTTTCTCACCAGTTAGTTTACATCATTCCCAGCAAAAAAAAGCAACAAGGTTCATCGTGTGCTTTCAAGGTGTTTTCCATCTCAAAGATTGTCTAATGTCAGATTGACATTGGACAAAGTGGATTCAGGCACGAAAAGCAAAGAGATGCTTTTGTGGTCCACAATCGTTCTCCTATTCCAGACAGAGGTGTCACAGAAAGCAATCTGCTTTTGAAGATCCAATGTGGGAAAACGGAGCAACATTTATAATATACCTTTGTAAGACTCGAATATATCCAATCATATAAATAAAGTTGCTAAAGAAATTTTGGAAAGACTACCAGAGACGATGCTATCAACATCCAATATGGGAAAACGGAGTAACATTTATAAACTTGCTAAAGAAAATTTAGAAAGACTACCAGAGACGATGTTATCAACATCTACGGCTAAGTATCTCTTTCATGTTTATAAAATTTTCTTATGTTTATTTGAACACCTAACCCTTGTATAGCAATGCAAGGAGATGAGCGTATTGTTTTCTTGAGTTTGTGTTCACGAAGACACTCCTCTTGAATGAGAAGCTTATGTAGCGTGATATGCTCACGTATTGGTTATATGGCAGTCGTTTATATGCACACAATGATCATTGCCAAGTGTTTTCTGCAACTGCTTTTATTTGGGACTTGACAATCAAAGATGGATTTGGGGCTTTTATAGCCAATCATACGGCTGATATGGACAAGTAAGAAAAAGAACTTCCAGCTAAAGACGTCGAGGGGAAACATAGAACCCTTGGAAGAAAGTTGTTAAGGCGGAAGCACAGTATGCATCTTTTGGAAGCACTACTACCATCATAATTGCAAGAGGCAAGGCTTGTGTAAGCCAAAGAAGCAGCAGGCAAGTCCACAGGAGAGAAAAAGAAGGGCATGTATTTGCCAAGAAAGGAAGGCGTGTATTTGCCAAAAAGAAGGGCACGTATTTGCCAGGAAAAAGAAGTGAGTGTATGTGCCAAAGAAAGAAAGGCATGCATTTGCCAAGAAAAAAATGGGCATGTATTTGCCAAGAATGAAAGGCATGTATTTACCAAGAAAGAAAGACATGCATTTGCCAAGAAAAAGAAGGGAATGTATTCGCCAAGAAAGAAAGGCATGTATTTGCCAACCACACAAAGAGGAGCTGAGCGACAAGGTAACTAGCAGGCACTTTGTCAAGCTCGAGACCTACTTGGCACTAGATGCCAAGTAGGCGGATGAGGAGTTTTCCTCAGAGTATCCATAAGGACTTTTTCAATTGAGGACAGCTATTAGAAGTCGAGGGGGTGTCGCAATATTCTACTTCTCCCAAGAAATAAAGAGATATCTTTTATTTTTTACTCCGATCAAAGAGAGTCGAGTTTGGTCAACCAGTTCCATTTTCCTTTGGTAAATGTCCAAGAACTAGAATGCATGCTTTAGCTAACCTTTAATGGGTTAAAGTGTTGGATATTGTTTATTAATTGTGTAGGACCTTGGAGAGTGCAAAAAAACACAAGATTTAAGAGGAAAGCACAAAAAGCAGGTCCTACAGGAGAAAAGCAAATATGGAGAGCCCAATTTGGGGGAGAAGGCACATGGCAAGGGGACAAGCAACCTAAAAGAGGACCCACAAAGCTCAAAGCGCCTTTTTCGAGAAGGAAGCTATTGCTTTCTACGAAAAGTCGCACTCTTTTGGCTAAAAGCATGCCAGCTTTTTGGCTGCATGGCAAGTTTATAAATTAGAGAGTAATCCTACTCTTTGTAGGGATGAGAATCCAAGTTGTATCATCTTCATGTTCCTCCATGAGCCAATTGTAAAAGAATTTTCTAGCAATCAAGACCTTCAGGGGGGGCAGCCCTTATTTCTGGCCCCTAGTGTGCCCTGCTCTCTTTCTCACTCCCTCTCTATTGTGATTCAAGTCCATCTCCATCGTTAAGTTTTTCTTGTTGTACGGAGTTTTCAGTCAGTATTTAAAATCGGTTTTTCAGTGCTAAGTGCTCAGATTTGCTGTGTTATAGCTCAAGAAAGGTTTCGAAAGGCCACAAAGATATGGGCATCTGAGGAGCTCACTCTACGCAGCTCAAACAAAGAGCCACTGAACTTAAAAAGTGAAGGAAGCCAAGAAAGCAAGCAAATTGATGGTGTATAGGGAGGGACAAGCGCTGATTAAGGAATTCAAATCTAAACCTAAAGACTGTCAGTCTTACACTGATGTAATAAAGATCATCCCATAATAGGACTAGAACACAGATATGCAGTATGAAAATTTTAGGAGCTGCTCTATGCACTCAACACGAGCTACTATGTGCACTCCCTCAACTCTCTACTACCCAGATGTAGTAGCTACTCTTTTTTGTTGTTTTTTGTCTCGCAGGCCTGTGAGGCCTCCTTAATATGTTAATCTCTCTCTCTCTCTCTCTCTCTCTCTCTCTCTCTCTCTCTCTCTCTCTCCACGCAAAACACACACACAAATTGTATATACACATACATACATACATACGCACATATATACAAATACATTAATCTACACACACACACACACAGAGCTCTATCATCGTCACGTGCTACGTCAAAAGCCTTGAGTCAATTAGTAAAATCGCATGTTTGGAGCAAGATCGCTACTCTATGCTCTGAAACGAAAGCTCAACATGGTGCAGAAGGCAATAACTTAGCCACTTTGAAAAAGAAGTCTCACATCAGACGCAACAATTCTCAGTTCATTAGGGCTTATGACACTTCCAAGCTGCACAAACATAATTAGGCTTGGGTTGTGAATGGACCGAAAGACCAAAAACTTTGGCATTCCTCTAGAGATAAGCGTTATAGAAGCTAGATTCAAAACCATCCTTTCTAATGAGATAAAGACCTTGTACTCCTATGCCTAGATGAATCCACAAACATGCGAAAACTAATCCCCTGAGAACACAACAAATAGAGTGGTTTCAATCTTAGAACGGTCACAAGGTTAAAACATGAACTCCAACACGCAGAGCTGCGACTAGCTACAATGAAAACCCCACCGATATCATCAGTGCCCAGTGGTGGGTAAACATATGCTCTCACACATACATCTCCATGCATCCACACACACTTGAGCATCCATGTATACAAAGGTCTTCATACTGAATTTCTGTTCATCACGTACCTTGGACTCCTATCGATTATTCTGTTCTAAAAACAAACTTTGAGATTAATTCTCCAATGGCTTTTTAAAAGCATGAATCCTTTTAAGGTAGTGAAAATTTTGTACTACAATAAAAGTTCCTGTAGAAACCCAGTAGGAATGATTACAGTATATACAACGACGACGGAATCTTAACTAAAGAACGTCACAAAAAGAACATCTACTAAGGATGGCTTACATTTGCTCTAAAAGGACTCTACGGATATCGGAATAATTGAAGGCCTTCTGTAATAAACTTCATGTACTTCCAAGTTCCCACTCCCTCTCAATCACAAAGTGCACTCATAACTTGAGGTGATCTTAAACCTCTATAGTCAATATATTAACTTAAAAAATCTAGTACAGTAGTTCTCTTGCAATGGAAGATAAGAACCTGAGAGTTCAAAATCTTCTCCAACAATGGCGTCAATTGAGTACGATGTATTACTTAATTGAAATTTTGATATCATTTCTCTAATCTTCTATTTCTCTAGGCAAAGGTTCTAAAGTTTTGAAGAGCAAGAAGAAACGAAGGTAAGACCACTGATGGGGCGCAGGGGTGGGGGGGGGGAGGGGGAGGGGAAAGCAACAATACTATAAGGAAAACAAACTATGTAATCAGCAAAGCCACAAATCGGCACCTTTTGGAAGATATAAGTGTTGGAAGTATCAAAGAAACGTGTAGGTTATGCGCGTACATGTTCAAACCCTGAACACTATATAGTAGCCAGTTTGAAAATGGCTACCTTGCAAGATCGAGGTTGCAAAATGCTCAAACAATAAACCTTAAAGAAATAATTAAGCAAACATACGTCTCATGAAAATTAATTGCAACACCTTTCCTCGTTGATAATTTCAACATATCAATTTCTCTACTCTGGTAGCCTACAGGTTTAGATGTCCTGTCATTTAGACCGCCTTCAATAAGAGTACTCACGCCTCCAAGCGTGCCACTTTGCATTGGTATATATGGGACCTAATGCAAGCCATACAATATGCAGAAAAGAGTGATTTTGCAGACAAAGCGTTAAGGCAGAGAGACATTCAAGGAAGCAGAACACTCAGCTCTGCTCATCAACAGAAGCCTCCTATTAGTAGGCTAGCCTTTACTTGAGACCTAATCGGTGATTAAACGTCCTCTGGTATGCTTGATCTCCTCCTATCACTGAAGATACATTGTATTTGAAAGAAACATGGCGTTACACCATGACGGTGCATAAAACTGTATGAACTGTACCGCAGCAGAGCATACCAGCAAGGCCAAGCCGAAGCTCCAGGTCTTCGTCATCTAAAACTGGAATATGTACAGGGCGATTAGACCGAGAGCAGGCAGAAGACCTGGCCTGCACAGAGCACCAGTGCAATCTCTGTTCAGAACTCTCAGGCCTAAGTGTAATCCAACAGTGGAAGTTTCGTGGACACCGATTTCCTTTGTACAAACGGATTTCATGTAATCCGCGCAACAGACAGGCAAGAAACTTCAAGTCCAATAGAGCTGCAAAGCAACAAACCTGAGCAACCGATCTGGGTGACGACACACGCACATCGTCATCGTCATCTTCAACAACGATCGTTATAACCTGGTTAGATAGCACTGTAGTCTTCGATAATCCGAGCCTCAAGTCCAGATCTTGGGCTCGCCTGCGTGAAGACCTGCCATTAGAAACGCTCCCATCTTCGTCTGGTAGACTCATGACTACCAGTGGCGCAATTCTGAAAGAAGGCGCCTATGAAGAAAGATAAATCTCGGGCAACAGTTTGAGTTGCGCAAGCTTATATACGGATAAGCAGTCGTCGTTGACCATCAGCGCATCCCACAGCTACCCACAGTCCGAGAAAGACGAGCAGAAACTAACCCAAGCTGCGCAAACGAGCAAAGCAGAGTCAGAAACTATGAAACAAGTATGCCAGAGCCTCTAAAATTAACCAATTGAGCTGGAGAAAAAGGAGAGCGGCAAGTGCGATCATCCATTCTTGCGAATTGGGGAATCATTCATTAAGGATGAAGGAGCAAGACGAAAAAATGGGGGAGGATATGATTCTCCAAGTGCAAATGAAGCGAAGGAGGGAAAGATGGGAAAGGCAGAGAAGAAGAAGGGGGAGGAGAGAACCTGAGGAACCCTAATGTAGCAGAAGCGATGGCGAAAATGAAGAAGATGAAGATGAAGAAGCAGAAGAAGAAGAAGATGAAGAAAAATGAAGATGATGAAACAAAGAGCCCAGTCCCACATTTAATTCCACTTTATTCCCCTTTCACGTCCGCCCTCTTTTCCCCCTTCTACCTTTCAAGTGTTTACACTACACACACACACACACACACACATACACATACACACTCTCCAAAAAGACTCTCGCTTTCCTTGCCTTTCTTTACTCTCTTCTTTTCCACCCAAAAGTGGGAACACCACCTCGGACCTCTCCACAGCTCTCCCTTGTCACCATCTCCCACCCATCTCCACTCCCCGACCGACCCTCTACCCATGTTGAGCTTCTTTCGCTATCTTAGTTTAGAGTCTGCGTCTCGCTGCTTCAACTGCCAAAGCTTTCCTTGCCTAAATATTGGAGGAGGATGGCACGAAATGCACATGTCTGTACGGTCAAATGTTCTATTTTGGCTCTAAACTATGAAGCTTCTTCCCCTATAATCTAACTCCAGCTCTAAGACCAAATCAATTTCATTCTCTAGTACTAGTAGTGCAAGGCACTACTTGAGGGAAGCCCTCGATGTAGCTCAACCCTCTCCCTTTCATGCGGCCATAATCACTTTTGCCATGAGGCACCTTAACATTCTCTAGTACTAGTAGTGCAAGGCACTACTTGAGGGAAGCCCTCGGTGTAGCTCAACCCTCTCCCTTTCATGCAGCCATAATCACTTTTGCCATGAGGCACCTTAACTCTCTCTCTCTCTCTCTCTCTCTCTCTCTCTCTCTCTCTCTCTCTCTCTCTCTCTCATATTGCCTCATTCCTGTATTTGTTTGTGTGTGCATCTATCATATTATCAATCCACTAAGGAACCTGCCCCACTAAGCAACCTGCCTTTCTATTTCATGTTCGAAGCATTATACATGCTTATGAATTAAAATTATCATGTTATCTATATCTTAAATCCCTTTGCAAAAGTTAGGATTTTTTTGATCATAAATGTGAATTTTCTTTTTAAAAAATAAAGTCATAATTAGTTTCATTGCATGTGTTTTCTCTACCCAAAGTTAGGAAATAGAGGCATTCAGGCACCCATATGTGAGGCGAGTGTTGCTCATTTAAATTTAGAAGTATAGCAAGTAGACTATGCTATAGGATATACGAATGATGAAGCCAAGCGCTAGGTATAGCTTATGTGATATGAACTCAATATATAGAGTTACATCTCATGTGCATCAACACGTAGATGTTTCTTGGAAATCAAACTTTTAGACTTAAGTGTTGCCAATGTGTTTACATGACCTAACTATAATTTAAAGCTTGCATGGTGTCAACACGACTTCCTTCACACACACCAGCTTACCTAGGCTCATGGGCACTCACCTCCCTGCAAGAGTTCAATAGCTTACAACTTACATGGTTGTGGGGGATTTGTCATACTTTTATAGATGAGGCCACTATGAACAACTTTAAGGTCGATGGGTGTTGAGTAAAGCTTATGGCATACTACCTCACCTATTCAAAATAGAACCATTTTTTGGGGATAATTCTCACCACATCATAAGGGTATAATGTGCATTCCATAGGGATTCATTGGTGTTCAATTATCTTGCATTGTTTGCTTACTATAGTAAAGAACGTTTGTAAGCTCCTAAGACTTTTGTCAAGAAAAAGTGCATAACTTTTTTTTAAAAGGTTAGGATGCACATAAAAGTGCTACTTTGAGGAAAGGTAATTCAAGTAATAATCCATTATGCACGTGAAATAAAGAACAAACTTTGTAGTATAGATGTCAATCATGTGGCATGAGAACTCCTTGAAAGTTCATGGCATTACCATGTGATGCATACATTACTTATTAAGCTTAGTAATATGACATAAGAATATAAGACTAAATATTATATTTCCAAATGAGAGCTAGTAGGGATGTTGACGAGATCTCATCCCTACGTGCCTTTCTCTGCTCACATGTGTGAACTATATATCTCTAACATATCTTTTGATATGGTTGTGCTTGTTCTCAATATGCAAATATGTGCCGATTATCTTAATTAATCAATGAGTAGTTTACAACCGTTGAAGGGCAAGAGGGTAGTTTTTAATCGTGTTCCAATATTTTAGTCCTTGCTTGTACAGTGTGCTGAATGATTATATAGATGGGAATTACACCATTGCCACTTTGATAAACTAAGAACTCACCAATAAGGATGGTGGTAAGACTACACTTAACATACACCAAGATGAGAGTGTAGTGAATAGAAGATTGATTTGAAGGAAGAAGATATTTGAAACTAATTCTCTTGCTAGTGGTGCCCTTCATTCATCTCCCTAGGGACTAGATGATATCATGAAAGAAATCCTCTCTCTCATGCATGGAAAGGAATAAAATGAACAGTGTAGAACATCGTAAAACAAAAAGTAGGAGTCAAGACATTGGGTTTTTCCTTACATAGTTAGCATATTCTAAAGACATAGGGTTTTTTTTTACATAGTTAGCACTTTCTGAAGGGTGGGATCAGGTTGTTGAGGGGCAGCTACTAATTTTTTCCCTTTTTGACCATCTTGCCCTTGCTTTCTATTAGTGGGTGTAGCATCGTGGATCAAAACTAACGTGTAGAAAAGATGAAAGTGATCAAATGAATAGGTCCATCCAATCGAAAAGAATCACATGGGAAAGATAAAGCTAAAGTTATACCTAGTCATAATAGAGGTGAATCTTATCCTAATGTAATTTATCAAAAGCTAGGAAAGTGGACTTGCAAGCATGTCCTTCATTATGGTATCAAAATGGATGCCCCAAAGGATGCTAGGTGAGAGCAATTTATCTCACCTCTCTAGCCATGTTTATCAAGCACACACTAGATCAATTCTCCTCAATGGGTGGAACATCCCATTGCTATAGCGAAGAAATTGGTGATTTATTAATAAAGCTATATTCTGAATATTCTGTCATGTTCTAGGGTGTTGTTAATCTGCATCCAAAGGGACAAGGCATTGAGCTCAATAGTCTTTTTTTTTGCCAACTGGATCTTTTCTTTCATTGGTGCCACCTTTTATCACATTCGGAGCCTATGCTCCAAAATCAAAGTGAATTATATGTAATTGGTGATTATATTTATATGATCCATGACCTCTATTTAAACGTTGACATATATCATACTTTATTTTCATGAAAAGGGATCCCTATAAACAAAAGTGTTATTAAAGCAACTGGTATGCAATGCACATTGCACATCTTCTATATCTTCAAGGGATATATGCCAATGAATGATTTAGGTCAAGTTGGATGCTTGTACTACCAACTTGCTTTTCCTTATTTTATTGAGGAGTATTCAATTACCAACAACTTTGTTGTTCTATTATGCAGTTTTTTCAACGAGAATATTGCACATTGCTATCATGGATACATTGTCCAGCTAATTACACCCAAGCCATTTATCATATTTACTACATTGATGAAACAAGTTTAAGGTGATATAAATAATTTATAGCCAACCAATTCTAGAAAGGCCTATTTGTGGAGTATTGGTATTTCATTTTGATGATTGAACGGTTGACAATAGCTATTCAGATCAAGGCAACTATTACCTAAATACAATAATATGAGCATCTACCCAAAACTTCCACTCAAATGTATCTTTCTTTCAATATGCAAAGTAAAACATATAATATTTGGAATGGATAACGATACGTCCCTTCAACTATAAGTTTTCAAGTTTGAATATTGTTTGCAATGCCCTATCCACATCTTTCAAGGGCGCATCATTCCATGTTCTAGGTAAGATTAGATGTGTGCCCCATTAGTGCCTTCTTGGTTTCCTTATTTTACCAAGTGGAATTCATTTTCCTACTCCTTTGTGATACTTAGTTCCTTTTGTTTCAAAGGTTGATTGGATATTCCACATATTGGAAATGGGCAATCCTAGATGGTCAATGATATATGGGACTCATTACATTGAGCTTAGACCCATTAATTAGTTAAAGCTGATATTTACAAAATCACATGCGATCTTATTCTTCAAGAAAATGGCATGGAGACATTCAACAATTGGTGGACATGTTATCTAAGTTGCATGTAAAATACAATATCATGGCCCTTGTATTTTGGCTTATATGTCTCTAGAAATCATCCCATTACATTTATGAAATATCATTACAATGATATTTTCTTCTTTATCTAGGTTTTTTAAAGTTGAGTATATCAATTTTAAGTTGTCTTCCTCATACCATTAGTTAAAAACTAATTAGCTTCCCTTTCTAAGAATCAATTCATTTCTTCCTTATGTGATACCATTTACATCAAATGCATGGGTAGATAGCCATATGTTGGGTATGTCATCCCACTAATTTTATGCATAAGATCATATACTTTTGGATATATAGTAATGTTTTTATATCTTGACTTTGGGCCTTTGAATTTTGTGAGTGACTTTAATGTGACTTTTGTGGGTAGATTAGGCCTCCAAACACATTTTCTTTATAGCATCCCTCCTCTTCTATATTCTTTATAGCATGTTGGGAATCTCACCAATTATGCATTAAGATCATATACTTTTGGATATATATTAATGTTTTCATATCTTGACTTTGGAGCGAGTAAATTTTATGTGACTTTTGTGGGTATCTTAGGCCTCAAAACACACATTCTTTATAGCATCCCTCGTGCTCTATAGTAAAACAAGACAATTTGTAGCCTCAATAAAGCTTCATAGCAACACACACACACGCGCGAGTGTGCAAGCAAGCAAGCAAGAATAAAAAAATGTGCATGTGCATACACACATGCAAACACACACATTTTTTTACCATGGTTCTCATAATACAATTGTAACTTTTCCCTCCATTTACAATGCATTTTTTGAGACGTAAGAGGCAAAGGGTTTTTAATAATACTCTATCATTTTGAAGGATATATTTTTCCCAATATTTTATTCTTATACTAAATGTTTTAATGACATTGGGGCATATACACATCCTACTCCTTGCTTGATGTGTTTAATTGCTAAATTTTGATCTCATTGGACCTTACACTTTGTGGGGCCTTGAATAGATTTCATTTTTCTATTTAAGGGCTCACATAAAGCTTAACTTCTTTGATCTCTAAATCATTAATACTATTAAAAAGTTTGATACGAGACCTTGATATCATTTCAAACACTTTTAATGACCTTTCTTAAGTGGGTTTTTAACTACAAAATTATCCACTATAGAAAGCATTGCCTCTAGTATTGTTTCAATATTAAAGATGGCTTTACACTTCTTCTTATGCCTTTGGCTTGGATGCGTCAATTTTATGAGCAAAAACCTATGAGCAGGTTTATCCGAGCGTGTTTTTCAAGAGATTTTTAAAAATGTTTTTCTTTAGGAAACATGGTTTTTACACTTTTATTTTCACTAGAACTAGATCCCTTTATCATAAAAATATACAAACTAGTCACTCATTCATTTTTACACAACATAATTTTCTTATTTAGAGACATCCCTTTGTACCCCTGTTATTACCTTAAAAAAGTGTTGATTCCTTTAAGAAACATTCCTCATAATCACTCTCAATGTAATAATACTATGCATATATAATTACTTATTAACACATTTATATCATATGGCAATATCTTTTTAGTGTTTTTATAGCATATTTATGGACATGTTTCTAAAGAAGTTTAAATTACTATAAATAAGTATTAACTTGGGCTTATATATCACTCTCATAAAATACATGTAATATTTAATACTATATATGGAAGATTTTCCAAAATATAACTTCGTAGATGTGCTCAAATGGGGTGTTCCGATCAATTTGAGTGGTTGAATGACTATATTTGGACATTGGATATGAAAGTTATGTCACTTTTAAAAGTGCTGTCCAAGGTAGTTTCGCCAGCGAAACTACCTTGGGAGACTTGCTTCAAAGGGGTTTCGCTGGAGAAACTACCTGGATGGCTTGCTTCAATGAGTTTTCTTTGAAGAAACTCTTTCATGAAGATAGGTTGAGAGAGGGTTTTCAATGTCACCCCCTATTACGTAAAAGTTGTAAGAAGGATCATAAGGGAATTTTCATAGAGAAGTCTACTCTACATGTGGGTTTCTTCAAAAGCCATCCCATTATGCTCTCACCATTCCTACAGATTCACCTAAAGATTTTTGTATAAAATAGGCATTGCTATAATACTTTGCATATTTCTAAGTGAAACTATGTTTTCTTCTAATCGATTTTTGCCATATTTATGCATAGTTGGAAGCTTTTTTTTTCCTTCGCTCGGACGCTCGGAAGATTTCGCTCAGAAAATGCTCGTCCCCCTTTGGCTTGGACCTTCACAAACGAGTGGTAAGGCAAATCCTTTCCCCTATTCTTTACATGTGGTAGCCTTGGTCCCTTTTTTGCTAGACTTTGTCATTTTCTCCCATTTATGGGGAATTTAAGTTTGGCCTTTAGGAGGAATTTTTGGTTCCTTTATTAGGGCATTAATCAAGAATGGTTATCTATTTTTAATACAATTTCTAGTCCTTAAAATCTTAATCACTAATCTTCCTTTTTAAAACCTTAATTTTCCAGAGAGATAAGGGTGACTTCAAGTTCCTGTAGGATTTTCTCTTGAAAAAAGGCATTCCATTGGCTCTATATGGGCTCAAGATCAATTTTCTACTCGTCACATTTTCTACAATAGAAATTCTTGAGTTTTTTTGGCTTCGACATTATAAGTTTGAGTTATAAAAAATTGTAGTAAGGCACTTCCATTTTGGTTTATTCAAAACATGGATTGACATTTTGGTTTCCTTAGTGCTTGGCAACCTATCAATGTTTCGTCAAAGTTATGGACTTCCTTGCCTTCTTTTTTTTTCCCCTTATATCAAACACCTTAATAAAGTGCCACTTTGGTTAACCAAAGGAGCACTTTGCAAAATAGCCAAGACAATTCAAGTTACTTTTGGCTTGTTGTTAAGGTCATTCCACTTTCTTCTAATATTTTTTATTTTCACCCACCTTAGTTGCTTTGCGTATTGTTAGCATTTGCAAATGTGCATGAGGATTTAGATTGACTATGCGGGATGTTTATTTACTTATTGTCCGATGCATGCTTTGGTTGTTTATCTTCTACACCATTGCTAATGCCATTAGCTATGAGCTTTGCTTCATACGTTTTTTGGCAAACTTGTCTTTTAGGCCACCACCTCCTCTATTTTGGGCAAGCATTCTTGAGAAAGATATTATGGAGAAACTTTTAATCATCCATGAGTAGAAGCTAAGATGTAGATACTTAGCTCTATATGGGTTCAAGATCAATTTTCTACTCATCACATTTTCTACAATAGAAATCCTTGAGCTTTTTTGGAAGCATATCACCATTAATTATGCCAAAGAAGCCTTGACATTCAAACTGCCTAATGAAGACGATGATTTGCAAGAGCCAACCCATGTTAATTGTCATGACTTGTTTGTAAAGGGAGCTTGTTGCTAGACTAGGGTTATGCCACAAGCAATGCCAAAGATCAAGACATGTACACTTTTTCTACTTCCTGTATAAACAAATACAAATGAAGACCTTGGACACCTGCATGCCAAGAGAGCTGGTCTAAAAAGCATTGAAGGCGACTCTAGGTTGGTGTTTTGGAAATTGAAAAAAGATCTCATGAGCCTCTACTCCTTACTTTAGTAAGCCTATTTTTGGAAATGGGAAAAAGGTCAATAGATTTGAAGCAGGTTGCTTGCTTTTGCAAGCATAGCTTAGAAGATCCCTTAGCGAGTTCACAATTCAAAAGCCCTAGATGATATGTGCATTCAAAAGATTGAATTTAATATGCTTACTATACATAGGATTTTAGTAGTAATCCTTCACAAACTTTGAAAATTTTTCTAACGTTCAATTTAAAAATCCATTATATAAGCATATGATATGAAAAAAGTGTAAAATGACCAATTTAGAAACTCGCTCTTATGAATGCATGTGCTATCTTCTATGTTCCTAGCGAATGCCAAAAGGCAAGGCTCTTTTTCAAACAACAAGATGACCCAACATCATTTTTTATTATTTGTTGCCTCCTTTTGGCCCATTTTAAAAGTTTTACAATTTTAAAAACAACATTTTTCTTTGTAAAATTCTTTAATTTCTAGGTCAATTTTTACAAGTTCATGGGGCCTTTTATTGTATTTTGATTTGGCAAACTCTCTATCTTCTTTTTTAAATTATATGCATCCACATTTATTGATTTGGGTCATTTCCAAGGCTTAATCTTAGGATTTAATAAACCATAGATGAGTTAGTACTAAAGGCTTTAATACATTGTCAATGGAATCATTGGCTTATTAACACAAGAGGTCTATATCATGACAAATTGTCATAGATGCTTATAACTCACGTTTTTTAAACATATAAAGGGTTTTATATACTGTTTAATAGTACAACTCTTTGATGGAGATAAGTCTTGCATGGATATGTATCTCTTTCTCCAATCCTAGAAAGAGTAAAAGATCTTTATATTATTAAAGAGGAGATGGTAGCCTTGATGAATTTATTTTGTAAAAAACAATAGAGGGAAGATTACTATGACCAACGGCTACCTTTACCTTTTGCCTCATCGTACTTTGCAAATTATTATTTTTCATAGTTGTGACATAAATAACAACTGAGGATAGTCTTTTCTACTTGTAGTTTGAGTATTTGCAATGAAGTTATAAGTGACTGGTTGTGTCTTCCTAGATGGATGCAAGTTATGTCTACCCTTTAATTTTTGGATTAATGGTTTGTAAAGGACTCAGAAGGGCCTCTTGTGCAAGATCATTATAGTTTTTTTTTTGAAGAACTTTGTTAATTTTTCTAGAGCATTGTATTGTGAATCAAAGGTTCTTGATGTATTTTTCAAAACACACTCCCCTCTTTAACAGAATGCCCCTTAAAGCTTTTACTTTTTTAGTTTTCAAAGAGATGAAACTCAAAGACACATTATTTTCTCTCTCTCTTTCTTGTGTGTTTCACATTTTCTCATGGCATAATGACATAAATAGATTTGAAACATGATTTGACTCTCCCTGCCGATACTATAGCAACTTAAGCTTCTTAGCAAGCATCTATCCTACTAATGGTCATGCCAACATACAAGTGTTGGATTTGAATGAACTCAAGGAGGTATGTAATTCTTCAATTCACCTACTATACAACTCCCTAATTGGTGCAAGTTGTTTCAATTAGCAAATCATAATTAGAATTTGGTCATCGACTAACTTGTCTTGGTACTTGCTTTTTTGGAAAAGCTTGTTCATTTTGATGTGGACATACGTGAGGCAAAATTAAAGTTTAAGATTATATATCTACTTTTTCTATGGGAGACATAGCGTTATCCCCATGGAAACTCCTTCTTAGCAAGAATTGGGGGCCATCTTTGAAAACCTTAAACTATTTCCACAAATTCAAGCTTAAAAACTTATCTATTTTACACTTAATCCTCTTATTCTTGATAGGATTTTTGAAGATTATCTTAGCAAGATGGTCTAAAAAGCTTGGGAGTTTGGAACTCTTTTCACTTATGAGTTTGTTTCTATTAATATGTGGCCAATCTTTGAACTTTGTTTAAAGATAGCGAAATGTTAAATTGTATGCAATGGGATATTAATGAGCAATTAAAATGTGAAGGCCCATGTTTACTCCTCACCAATTTTATTATTGTTCAATTGAACTAGAGAAATTGCCTTCCTAAAAGGAATCAAAATGAAACAATTAAGGTCTGCAAAAATGAACACAAAACCAAGAGTATGAATTTCCTTAGTTAAATTACAGAACATCCTTAGACCCTTTGTCAAATGCATATTTGTTAATTCATTTAATGGCATGTTGGTAGGCCATGCTATAAGGTCTATACACAATACTATTGAAGATCTAAATTTTCTAGAAGGGCCACTAAGATGTATATTTCATGGCCCAATATTGTGATGGTGTTTCATGTTCCTTCCATTGGTATCAAGGTATGCTCTTTGATTTGTTTACCTCATAGGAGATATAGCTTGTCCAAATATGATAAATATGAAGGATGCTCTTTTTAAATCGATAGAGGCAAGGAAGGGATCCAAGTTTAGTAGCATACTCTATAAGAATGGGAGAATCATCATAGTAACCTTGATGGCAAATCCACCAACAATGGAAAGACCAAAGGTAAAATTCAAATACGAGATGAGAAGGTGAAAATTGCCACTTGCATTTGCAAAGCTTTCTATGAAATGGAATATTGTAATGCAACATTTGATGCAACAGAAAAAGGATTACTTATTGTAGGCTATAGGATGAATAGCACTAATGTAGTCAAGATCCCATTTTTCAAAAGATGGTTGTGAGAAGATAGGGCGGGGTTGAAGAGGCATCCGGGCTTTAGGAGGAGAGTTAATGTCCTTTGGCATACATCACACCTTTTGGAATATTTATTTGGATCCTTGAATAGAGTGGGCCATCATAGCCTAGGTTGGGTAGGGCTAGGTATCTTGTGGGCAGTGATGTCTACTACAAAGTGTTAGCCCACCAAGACACAATAGCTTTTTTGCAACACTAATATCATCTCTTCACCGACATACTTTCTCATTATGACGTCCTTGCACATCCTTTCATGTACATCATGTTATGCTTTGAGGGTGCATTTTTCTATAACAATCTCCATGCTTCAAGTCTTTGTGTGAGATTGTATTGAGCCCATCCAATGTGGCTAGGAGGGTGGCCACCTCCTCACATCACATTGTGAAGCTATTTAGTCTAAAGAGAAATGCATTAGCTATGCTCTAGGTATGTTACCTAGTTTGAAGAGAGATGCATCATGTATGTTATCTAGTTTGAAGAGAGACTATTAACACGCTATATTATGACCTTGGATTAGTATTCAAAAATATGTTTAGCATAAGGTAGTTGTTCAGGATCTACTAAAGGGACACATATGAAACATTATAACCACTTGGAATAGTTTTTGGCTAATAGGATATCTGCACATGGTGCACGGGAGAGAGGGATCTCTTGAATATGTGATTTTTCAAATCTATATCTATTGTTCTGATCATATGAAAGCATGTGGATTCCTTCTCCATATTCTATGCTCTTGTTGTTGTTTATATCCCTATTGATTATTGATTCTACAATCTAAAATGAGAGAGAGAGAGAGAGAGAGAGAGAGAGAGATTATTTGCCAATGCATATATGGAGTAGCGTGAGAAGAGCACCATGCAATGACAAACCTTTACACTACAACCCACTTAATCTGAGTTTCCCCACAGAGTGCTAAATCCTGTGTGTGTGTGTGTGTGTGTGTGTGTGTGTGAGAGAGAGAGAGAGAGAGAGAGAGAGAGAGAGAGAGAGAGAGAGAGAGAGAGAGAGGGAGGGAGGGAGGGGGGGAGGAGGGAGGAAGGGAGGGAGTTTGATTATCTACTACTGCTTGCATATATGGAGTATGTTGAGAAGAACATCATGCAATGACAAACCTTTGCACTACAACCCACTTAATCTAAGTTCCCCCATAGAGTGCTAAACCTTGTTAACACAGGCGATCCTATGAGTTCAAAAACTCAATCAAGTTTGATGATTGTGGCCGAACCATAAGGCTAAGATTCTGGTGAACCAACAACATGAAGAAGATTGTGAGATAAGGTTGATAGATGTAGTCAAAAGAAAGTGGTCTTGGGTCTACTTAAGAGATTTAGATCGCTCCAATCTAGAGTCTCAAAAGGAGGCCGGTTTTGACATTTTCGAACATCTACAAAATAGGTATTGTTTAAAAATTTTGTCTAAAACCTAAAAGTAAAGAGAAACATGGATATGGAAATGCGAATGCAAGAGAATGAATGTATGAGAATAATAATGGTGAAGACCCTGTATCCAAAGAACACTCTTGCAAGTCAAACTCTAAAGAGAGCGACTGCAACAACAAGACAATGAAAAAGGAACTATCAGTGGCATGATTAAACTTGAAGGTCCACTCAAGGTGGAAGGTGTGGTTCAAATGACATCCCAAAAGTATCGGAGGTAGAAAGACCAAAAGATCAATTTAGAGAAAATTCGAAGATTAATGCTATTTTTGGTACAAGCAAATTGGATTAAAAAAGGATTTATCACTACTTACCTTTTAATCTTTCTCAAATTACCAACGTAGATTAGAAATATATACCACTAGATCTTCCAATACCCAAAGAACCAAAAAACATGATCACTAAGGATTTTGAGGACAAAGCAAAGAATCCTGTGATGAACGTCATAAGAAAACCTGGATGAAGAATCCAAAAAAGAGGAGCAACAGAATCTAGTCGAAAGATCTGAAAAACAAATAGATGATTCGAACGAAGAATCTGAATTTGAAGGTGAAGAAACTCCATAACAAAGATTCGGGGAAGATAAAGAAAATTTGGACATAGAGTCCAAGCAAGATGAAGGCAACCTAGCTTTTCACACTTTGCCTAATAGCCCAAGAGACAAAAGAGTAGATTTGGAATCTTTACCATCCACACGCTTAATCCTTTCAACTTATTTGATTGTTTGACAATTTGAGTTCTTTCATCTTTTGACTCGAAGGTAAGGATTGCATGCACTCTTGCTTTTCCAATAATAAACTCTAGGTCTTTCCATTCAACTCATGGTAAAGCTTTGCTAATTTTCTCATGAGTCTCTTCATAAGAGTCTTTCGCTATGTACTAGTTGTTTGGTAAATCTCCAATCCTGAGCATTCTTGAGTTGCATAGTCTATCAACTTGCTCTTGAACTTCCTTCTATAGTTGAGTAGACATATGTGTATCTAAGGAGCTCTTTACTTCTCCTTTGAGCTTAACTTGGATCTCTTCCTTGAGCTTCTCATGATCTCTTCCATTTGACGAAAGACAACTTCACCATGAGCTACAATGGGGCTTGCCTTTTCTAGTTTGCTCTCAGCCACTTTTACTCTCTCTTCTGGCTCCTCGAACTTTTGCTTCAGCTCATTGTTCTCCTTTTTGAGAAGGAGAACTTGTTGTTATAGAAGAATAATGACCTCATTTTCATAGTGTTAGGCAAGGATGAAGCTACTGTTGCAGAATATGAAGGCTGCTTCTCTTGTTTCTTGTCCCCTATAAAAGAAAAAATAGTATGCTAGTACCCCCTCTGCTTGTGACTTTCACTGGCCAAATGGCAGTTTCTGTAGCATCTTTGTCTATAGTTTGTGATGTCTCCTGTACGTCTAGGTTTCCATTGTCTCTACAACCTTGGCTAAAAATGCTAGGACATGTGACTAATACTTAGTTGACAGAACTCTACTTGTTTTTAGAGGGGTGACAAGTCTTGCTAAGGAGGTTTCTTGTCCTTATAGCCAGCCTATTGTGCATCTTGCTTGAGGAATGAGTCTATCATTCCTCAAGGAAGAAGGAATGCATCCACCAACATGTCAAACATTCAATGCAACTACTATCTCAAGTTTGGAAGCTACAAAAGAGATTTCTGTAAGAAGCAGTATGACCAAAGAGGTCAATCTAGTAGCAATAATAAAGATAATTTTTATGGAAAAGAAATCGTCGTGGTGGAGATCCAAGTCACAATCATTATGCCAATGAATAGTAGACAATGTATCATGCAAGTGAGGATATGCATAAGATTGAAATAGTGTACATTGGCATTGATTGCAATTCCAAAGGGGAATGCAGCTATAAAGTTAATTAAGCAGATCAAGATTCCTAGTACAAAGATAGTGGTGCATCATCGCATATGACAAAGCATCAGGAATAGTTCATAGAGATGAAATCATTAGGAGGACCCAAGAATGTTATCTACATTGCAGATAACACACCAAACCTATACAAGGGAAAGGCATAGTCCATATGAACAATTTCATTGGTACGAAAGGATTGGTGAAAGATGTACTCTATGTTTAAAGCTCAACAAGCACCTTTTATCAATTAGGCAAATGACAAAACACAACTATCAATGGGGATGAATGCACAATCAAAATAAATCCTTAGAACATAAACTAGTGGGAAAAGCAATCAAGAATGGGACACTTGTTCAGGATGTGAGCTTTAGTACTAGACTTACATGCCATGTCAACTCAGTAACAACCAATGCCACTTTCTGTACTATGGCACAAGAGATATGGACATGCAATTTAAAAAGCTTGATGCAATTGAGAAATAAGAATATGGTAATTGGCATTCCGAAACTTCAGTTTCTAGGAAACTTTTGTGAGGCATGTTGCTTTAGTAAAGCAAAAAAGAACCAATCTTAGCAGAAGCACCTCTTGAGCAAGAGATATCATTGATTTGATATGCACAGATGTATGGGGTTATGCACAGACCCATAGCATCAATGGTTCACTTTACTACTTGACTTTCATCGACGACTATAGCAATTATTACTTTCTAAAATACAAATCTAAAGTCTTTTCTAGATTTCAAGAACTCAAAGCCTGTCAAAACATGTGCGCCTCAGGATCTATGGAGCGCTCTAAGGTGGATGGAACCTGTGTGGAGACATGATGAAGAGAATGCTCATGACATGTACCTCAAGTCAATTAGGTTCCAAGATAGATTAGCTTGGACTCATAAACAGAATCTTGAGTGAATGTGCATTCCTCTATTGCAATGTGTGTGCTCAACAATACATGATAGGCCTCTTATAAAGAGAGTGCCCTTTGAATAGTCAACACTTGTGTGATCCTTTCATCCACATCTCTCCTTGTGGATATCCTCAATCCACATCTCCACATCATGTAGTCCACATCCTAGGGTGGCTACTTTAATTCTTTCCTATACCATACCTTAGCCCTTTAATCTATGTGCTCATGGCACCATATCTCTCAACACCTCCCCTTGGTGCCATGATCCTTTGGCTACTGCAAGGTGGTCAGATGTGAGTTACATTCCATCACCTCCCCTTAGTGCATGCATTGCTACTTAAGGTGGTCAAGTGTGGCTTTTACATGTCAATACCTCCCCTGGGTGCTTTCAGAGCTACTCTCAGGTGGTCAGGCTTGATTTACAAACATATGGGCTGTAGGTGGAAAGGATTTTACTTTTCAATGCTTCATGTCGATGGCGTTCACTTCGTAGCTTGATGCATGATTCTTTGTTCTTCCATGTGCCTTGATGCTTTGTGTGTGGATGCCATGCTTCGTGCTATGGTCATCTCATGCACTTGTGCTTTTGGCATGCTTTTTGCATTCATGCGTTGCTTTTCCATTTGTTGCAAAGGTCTTACCAATTGATTTCTTTCAATATTGGCAGTGTCTAATTGCATACAATGATTCTGACTTGACAAGCGTGTAGAGCTCGAAAAGACGATCATTTTTTCTTTTTGGAGCGTGTGCAAATTCTTCCTGGATTGGAAGTTATGGCTTGTCAAAGTTTCTGTGAAGAAGAGAGCCTTTGATGATGTGGCACAGGGATTCACATGCTGCTTACAAACTGTTCTTAGGTGGCACTGTAGATGATGTGGCATATTAACCAATCCTTATCCTAAACCTAACCATGGTTAATCTTTACCACAGTTACTTGACCAGGGTTGAACTAACCCTAGTGACTCCACATTTAACCAAGGGTGCTTCTAACTAACCCTGGTTAGTTATTATCTGCCACGTGGCAATTTTCTAAGGTCTAACCTTAGGAGAAGAAAGAGAAGGTTTGAAGCTTTCTCTGCGATGGCGAGACCTGCGACTGCGACGGCGAGACCTTTTTGCTGGAATTCGAATGGCACCTCCTTCCAAGCAGTCTGCCATGAATAGTTTTCATGGATCCTTCCCTGTCGATCTCTCTCACCATGACTCCTTCATGCATCACCTCCAGCATTTGAATGCTTCATAGCTATTGCAGCAAGCAGCACACTCCAGCCTTGCTTCGAGCTCATTGCTTCGAGCTCAATCCCTTGCAACTAGAATGCATGAGTTGTTGCTTCATTCCCCGACTGTTGAGAGATCTCACGAGGAATGTTTTCGACCAGAAATTTGCTGTTGTAGAGCTTGGCTATTGGCTGCCCTTGGAGTCCATCGCGATTACCTACGGGTGGCTGCAGAGGTCGTATGGAGAGCCATTTTTTGGAGCGTGTCGTCTGTGGAGGCTGTAGCTAGTTGGCCAACGATGCTAGTGATGGAGAAGCAGCCGCAAGGTGTAGATGGCGATGGCAGTTCATTGCTGTGTACACTGCTCTGTGTTGCTAGGACTGCGTTGTTGAAGAGGGCTGCATCGAGAGGCTGTGGTATTTAGTAGGAGACCTTTCCTGCGCCGTTGAAGCTTGCATGCGGCTGGGAGCCGCTTGGCTCGTCTGTGGGTAGGTGCTTGGTGTAGTTGGAGTAGCTCGTGCAGCTGGCCGTTTGTTCTAGTGTACACAGTCTTGTCAAGCTAGTTGGAGCTTGGACATCGTTGCAAGTCGTGGCTTAGTCGGTTGAGCGTCTCTTGTGGCTAGCTCGTTGTAGAGCTCACGGGAGAAGCTGCGTTTTGAGGCGACTCATTTTGTGAGTCATTTGGAGTAGGGAGCCTACGTGGAAGAAGGGTCAGAGCTGTGTGGGTTGTGGCTAGCTCTGCATGAGCTGTGATAGCGGTTGTTGTAGAGGCTCATGGGGCTGTATGTTTTATCATGGCAAGAGTCTCAATATGAGATAGTCTCCAACAAGAAACAGAGAGTGTGGTCTTTGAAAGCAAGGAAGAATTCCAAAATGAAGGCTTCTCACCAATCTCTCTCTCTTCGGAAGACTCCCTATTCGTCTCACAAACCTTTTCAAGAGAAGAAACTCTCTTAATGAAATAAATCGAAAAGAATGAACATAATTCTTTCACTCAAACGGAAATCTCTCAATCTCTCATAGATGGAATTCTCTCACTAATGGATGGAAATTCTCTCAACGGAAGTGAACGGAAGGAACTCACGATCACTCAAGAGAACTCTCAATCTCTCAATCTCTCTCACAAGGATGGTGCCTCAGCGGAAGGCATAACCATGCTCTGATACCATGTCAAAACATGTGCGCCTCAGGATCTATGGAGCGCTCTAAGGTGGATGGAACCTGTGTGGAGACATGATGAAGAGAATGCTCATGACATGTACCTCAAGTCAATTAGGTTCCAAGATAGATTAGCTTGGACTCATAAACAGAATCTTGAGTGAATGTGCATTCCTCTATTGCAATGTGTGTGCTCAACAATACATGATAGGCCTCTTATAAAGAGAGTGCCCTTTGAATAGTCAACACTTGTGTGATCCTTTCATCCACATCTCTCCTTGTGGATATCCTCAATCCACATCTCCACATCATGTAGTCCACATCCTAGGGTGGCTACTTTAATTCTTTCCTATACCATACCTTAGCCCTTTAATCTATGTGCTCATGGCACCATATCTCTCAACAAAGCCATGATAGAGAATCAGACATGAAGCTCAAAGTCATGAGATTAGGTAGAGGAAGTGAATACATGTCTTCAACATTCATGAACTTTTATAGAAGTAATGGCATTTGAAGGAAATTCACATTTGCAGATTCTCCTCAACTAAATGCAATAACTAAAAGGAAGAATGACTTTAGCAAATAGTACTAGAGCAATGCTCAGTAAGAAGCATCTTCTGAATCAGCTCACTTAGGTCACCAGTGCCAAGCACAATGATGTCAGTCACATGTATTGAATGGCACCTGTGTCGATTTCCACAAACTCACATGGATTAGAATTGCATTGAAGAATGGAACTAGTGCCAAGATCACATGGAGAATGGCATTGGTGCCAATCTCCATGTTACTTTGTGGAAAATGGCATTGGTGCCATTCTCCATGTTAGTCACATGGAGATTTGAAGCAACTACCATTGCAAGCTACTTATTTGATTGGCTTTCGATTGAACTGATTTAGGGTATGACACTTTATGAGGCATTCACTCAATACAAGCCACGAATTGGGCATCTCCACATATTTAGCATATGCCACATACATGGTGATTGTCTCAGAAAGTTGGAGGTCAAGTCACATAAATGCATCATGGTTGGCTATAGTGAAGAAAGCAAAGCATACAAATTGTATGATCCCATCACCTTAAAGTTCACAATCTCCAGAGGTAATTTTTGATGAGGAATTAGAATGGAAAACATCAAATACACAAGAGATAGACATGGCTACTACTCAGTCACCTACATAAAAGGTTGATGAAGAAGAGCAAAAATTGCCAGAGAACCCTCTAGAAGAGTAGCAACTCGGATGGTCTATCAGAGAAATAAGACCACCAGTGTAACTTTGACATACGCTCAAAAGGCAAAGAAATCTAGATTAAAACCACTAATTATGCAAATATGACCACCATCATGGCCATAGAAGGTCAAAGTACTTTGAGGATGCAATTGATAAGCCAGAATGGCAACCTGCTATGAATGAAGAAATGGAAGCGTTGTATAAAAACAATACTTGGGAATTATATGACCTTCCTTTAGGAAATAAGGCCATTGCAGACAAATGGGTTTACAAAGTGAAGTACAATCCAACTGAAAGCATTGAAAGATACAAAGCTAGACTAGTTGCAAAAGGTTTTTGCATAGCAATATGGTCAAGATTATGATGACACTTTTTATAATGAGACTTATGCTCCAGTAGGAAAGATGGACTACATAATATTTTTGCTATCACTAGCTACACTCAACAATAGATGGAATGTGTACCAGCAGCTAGATGTCAAAAATGCTTTTCTCAATGGTTACCTAGATGAGGAAGTCTACATGTAGTAACCAGCAGGGTATGCTGAACTAGGGAAAGAGAATCAAATTTTCCATCTCAAGAAAAGTCTATATGGATTAAAGCAAGCACCATGAAGCTTGTATAGCAGAATCGACAAGTATTTTGCTAATGTGGGTAGAAAAGCCTATAGTCAATGACAAAAGAACCAATGATTTGAGCATGCAAAAAGGAGTTAATTGTGTCAAAATTCAGTAGTCCTACAAAGCTATGACTTAACATTAGTTCAAAACTGGAAGTCCTGTCCATGTATCAAAAATGGACTTCTATGCAAGTACTCTAGACTATGTCCTTGTTTTAAGGAAGTAGGATTTTACTGTAGATGATGGATTTCCATGGAGGTTGTTGTAGCCACGTTTCGAGTCAGTTGTGTTAATTTTTCTTCAAGTGTATTTGCCTTGCTCTTTTTGTATGTTGTCGCTAGGACTTTTGCTTTGAAATTCTTGTACAACTTGTACCTGTTGACATCATGCTTTATTTTCAAAGGAGGATAGTTTTGTGTTGCGCAAGTCGTTTTTGAAGTATATTATTTTGTTGTAGGCATGCATTGAATACAATGTACATAACAAGGGCCCTCTGTGCCTTTTTCTTTGTTTTGTCACCATTTCCTATGTGTAATAGTACATTGAAGAACTATGAGTTATTTCATGAGTACGTGAAATTGAAGGTAGTATGTTTTGTAAGATTTGTAGTGAAGAAGTAGGTGGCGGCGTTACATCGGTCTTTGGTGGAGTCATGGGAAGAAATTGAAATGTTCGCCGTATGCTTGTTTTGCAAATCAACAACGACAGTCACACGTTGTATTGTAATCAGTAGCTTCTTTGCTTTTTTTCCTTGATCACTTTGAAACATGTTGTTGAACTCTGCTAGTATCATATTTCCAATCTTTCAATCTGTTTTGAGGAGCTCATCTAAGCTGACATTGTAGCCAAAATGGAGAGCTTCAAGGCAGTAAGTTGAAATTCCTTTTGAATGTTGATCTATTATAGCTTGCGCTTCTATTCGCAACATCATCGGAGTAATGAGATCGTCCTTATTTGTGAGCTTTCGAATCATGTACTTAGCCCTACATCATTCTTGTATTGAGTTTTGGAACAAGAAACTATGTTAGAATTTGTAAAAGCAAAGAGGATGATATTTACCATCACCCATCATGTCTTTGTCCCCATGTTCTACTGAGGTGTATACAGGAATTAACTTTGCCCCTTTGATTTTTTTCTTGATTTGTCTTGATCTTGTTGAGCCAAGCGAGCTTTCTTTTTGAATTGATTGAAAATCAGTAAATCAAAAATTTAAGGTAGAGTAAAGAAGAATGAGCCATATGTAGTAATGAATGTGAAAGTGAATGGATATGTGGTTGAATGAGGCCCGATTTTTTTAATTTATGATACTGTTCTGAAAGCCTTGTTACGGGCCCAAGGACAATATAACATATCTCATGTGTCTCTCTTCAAACTAGATGACTTACATAATGTGCATCTATTAATGGGGTTTAGCATCGGTGGGACAACTCGAATTGATTGGGTTGCAATGCAAAGGTTTGTCATTGTGTGATCTCTTCTCACTCTACTCCAAATATGCATTGGCAGATAATCTCTCTCTCTCTCTCTCTCTCTCTCTCTCTCTCTCTCTCTCTCTCTCTCCCTCCCTCCCTCCCTCCCTCCCTCCCTCCCTCCCTCCCTCCCTCCTTCCCTCTCTCTCTCTCTCTCTCTCTCTCTCTCTCTCTCTGAGGATCGGATATGTCAGTTATGCCAGCAGGAGGAGGAGACAGAGGAGCATTACGTATGTAGATGCACGGTATATTATGAAATCCGAGGAAGATACCACTATGTATTCAGAGAGGGATTTGACCCACTCCATAGGGTGATGTAGTACAAAGATAAAAAATGCTTGGGTTTGTTTTTATCAGAGCTCAAGCGACATAGAAAGACTTTGTTGGGAGACAGATAGCCGAGACCAGCCCCACCCAAAAAAAGTACACTCAAAGACTTCTTCACTGCCAGTACCTCAGCTAGTTTTATGTTCTCCCCGCCACCAGAAACCCTTGGCGCCACCACCACCTTATCACACAGAGGTAGATTGCCACACTCTAGTGGTGTGATTTTGGACCGAGCCATCGCCATATTCACGTCATGGAGGCCCAGGGCCCCAAGACCCGGCACCTGGCACCCATATCTTCATTGGATCCGTGCCATCATTGCCAAACATCGAAAACATGTGGCACCGAGTTATGAGATCCTAGAGTTGCCCATGATTGGGATTTTTGACATGAGATGAGTGCAACCTTTCTATTGATTAGCTTTCTGCCTATGTTGATCAATTGGTACTTTTTAGTAATACTTGCTTGGTATTTCATTAGTTTTGGGTCACTTGCAGTCCCTCTGACTGTAAGTACCTTTAGTAGCTCTCAGCTTTCAGCTTATTTATTTTGTTGTTCTCTTTGATGAGACAACACTAGCATATGTATCAACTGTTTTAGTCTCATAGGCCGTTTGGCCTTTTAGAGACGTCAATCTCTCTCTCTCTCTCTCTCTCTCTCTCTCTCTCTCTCTCTCTCTCCCTCCCCTCCCCCTCCTCTCTCTCTCTCTCTCTCTCTCTCTCTCTCCCTCCCTTCCTCCCTCCCCTCCCCCTCCTCTCTCTCTCTCTCTCTATCTCTCTGGATTGCAGAATCAACATGTGATAGGGATATAAACAATAGTAAGAGCATAGAATATAGAGAAGGAATCCACATGCTTTCATATTATTAGAACAATAGACACAGATTTGAAAAATTAGACATTCAAGAGATCCCCCTCTCCCTGACACAATGTGTGGATATCGCATTAGCCAAAAATTGTCCCAAGTGGTTACAATGTTTCATATGTGTCCCTTCGAATCCTTAACTATCTTATGCTAAACTTATTCTTGAATACTAATCCAAGATTATAATATACATGGTTATAACTCCTAGCATCCTGGTGGTAGGAGTATTGGGACAAATCTACTGCCCTGTGAACCCATGAGAGCCTAGTCAGCAAGATTTCCTTTCATACTCTAGAATATAGACAATCCCCTTCTTGGTGGAACATTTTACCAGTCCACGGTGGTGCGGTTAACTACCAATAGAGCTTGCTACAACATGAAGTTACTAGCAATTCCCATACTTTTCAAACTACGGGTTTATATTGTAAAGTCAAGATAAAATTTTATGTCATAATAAGTTCTCTACCCCTGGACAGCAAATAAGGGGACAAGAAGCTTTCAACAACAGAAGTAGAATAGAAGTAGAAATCATCACTTTGCATCCTATATCTCCTCTTTCGGGAACACATGGATGATAACCCTAATAACAACCATGCTTGGCATGACAGGGTAAGGGCAATGGTTTTTTCTTCCTTTGCACTTAGGGGAAACACCTGTGGAGTAGTATTCAGAAGATTTCTTTTGATAAATTCTTATTTTGAACCTTGAATGACACACTTGCAGGGTCGGTACGGGACATCGGCCTCTTAAAAAGAGGTAACAGTTGGGGGATCTATGAGGGGGAGAGAGTTGCTGACATTAATGAGGCAAGAGAAACAAAAACGGTGTGAGGGGGCTGAAAGAGGGACCGGTTAGCCATCTGAGTACGAAGTGAAACTGGGAGGGGAGCATCATTGAGAAGGGGTCGAAAAGTAACGGAGAACTGATGGGCCCGAGGGAGAGGTTGGCATTAAGCAAGATTGTGTGTGTCTAAAGGGCATCCGATCGACTACCGTGTGTAGCCTCTTAGCTTGCATGTCTCTCTTTCCCTAGGCTCTCTGCAAGTGATTGGATTTGGGCCGAGCTTTCTTCTTTAGCCAACTTATCTTCTTCATTGCAACAATCTTGAATCTATTAACTGAAGTGGGCTAAGCCTTTGAAAATTATCTCCGCATTCCTATGATCATCCATAAGTTTAAAAAATAAGCATTAGCATCAATCTAGACATTATTGAACACCTTAGTACACCTATTGATAGTTGTCAAAACATGACTATCTCAAAATCTATGAAGCACTTTAACTAGTCTATGATGGATGAATCGTATATGCAATAATGATGAAAAGCTAAACTAAGTATAGACTTAAGTTCAAAAAGGTTACAAGATTGAGACTTAAGTATAGAATTCAGTTCAAAAATATTACAAGATTGAGACTTGTACCCATAAAGAGACTCGAGAGCTTGCATTATGTTATTGCATGAAAATGATCTCCCTTTTCTAGGAGTCGATTGCATACTTGCATTGTTTGCTCACATGTGGGATAAAGCCTCTTTGTCATTTGGTAGCATGCTCTTGCTCCATGCCTTGATAAAAAAGAAAACAAGTACTACTCATATGGTGTAATCTTACAAAACATGGGCTAAGCTGCTAAGGTTTGTCTTTCTAGCTCTTAGTGCATTCTATTGAACTTCAAACAACAATATCTTGAGCTCTAGAGGTTGAAACCTTGATCTTTCCAAAGCAAATCAAAGAGGAAAGAAATGT
The DNA here is from genome assembly GCF_047967505.1 of Dipteris shenzhenensis. NCBI lineage: Eukaryota > Viridiplantae > Streptophyta > Polypodiopsida > Gleicheniales > Dipteridaceae > Dipteris > Dipteris shenzhenensis. The sequence continues at coordinate 44,511,579 of NC_141611.1, forward strand.
CTTCTAGATAGCAATTTACATTCACATAAATGCTCAAAAAATCCAAATAAGTCAAGGAAGGAACCTCTCTAGCTCTCCACAAGAATGATATCTCCATGAAAGGCATGTGCAAGCTTTGATATCATGTTAAAACATGAGTACCTTTGGATCTATGGGCTATTTAAACTAGTCTATATTGAATGAATCCTATGTGAAAACATGATGAAGAGTTAGACTAAGAAAAAAGTCAAGTTCAATTAGGTTTCAAGCTTGAGACTTGTATGCACTCTTGCCTTAAGCGCATGTTCACGTTATTCAAGTGTCGAATCTCCTTAAAACGACCTTTTTTTTCATCATGAATGTTCTCCACTTTCTCTTCCAGAGAAGTCTACTCAAAATCCTTTAACAAAGTGCAAAGGAATGTCCTCATGGTGGGGCTCTTTTCCATATACATCAATGTATATATCACATGCTCAAGCTCAAATCTTTGGGTGATGCTAGTTAATCATTTTCCATCTACCATGCTTCTCAATGGCCTAAGAACCTAAGGCCAAGTACCTTCACCTTCTTTGAATTCCCTCCATGTCAGATTGCTCCTCTGCATCTAGTGGCCAGACGGATAATGCCTTCTCCTTGGACACCAAATTCTTGATGTCCTTCTATTAAATGCTAGTAGGATTGGCCCACTCTGAAATTCATTAGATAGTGTTTGGTAAACGTTGTAGAGGTGCCATGGCAATCTTTTGTAGGTGCTCAGTGTGTGCACAAATGGCATGATTATGCCCATTGTCTCTCATGTAACTAGTCTCTTGCCTTCGTTTTTAGCTCTATCATCACAAGGTGTCTTGTCTCCTTTTGAAATTATGAATGGGTGATGTGAAGGTAGGCATTGGTTGGCAAGTGTATTCTATATTCACGTATGAATTGTAAATAGTAGGCAAAGTATTATGCATTCATCACATGGAGCATGTAACATTTTACAAATTCAAGCACATGTAACATTTAATCTCAATGCATGCAACATTTCACATGATGATAGTGCTAAGTGGTAGATGCAATTTTGAGAAAATTTCAAGAAAGTAGACTCAAGAGGCTCAAAGATAAGACTCGTTACATCATCATTACAAATGTATGTACAAAGAATTTGTCTTGCATTCCATAAAATTTTTTGAACTCAAAATTTATATAGCCAGCAAACAATATCCTGGTGTAAGCTTTAGTGCAAGTCATCTCTTCTATTTGCTGCATAGCCAACTCACCATCACAACCAAGCACTTGGAGTTCTTGCATTGCATCTTTAGATGTAAGCCTCTTTGATAAGTTTTCTACCATCAACTTTTCACCAACGTGTATCACAATGGACTTCAAAATTGATTAGTCCCGCATGTGAACACCCAAATTACAATATTTACAAGCATCAAAGAAAAAAATGCACCATAATCCAATCAAGGAAAAACACATCAGATTGTGGACTTTGTCTCCCTTGTGGTGCAAAACCCCAATGCTCTGGTGCAAGCCATTGTTTTCAAGCATGGTCTTGCTCGCACTTAGATTTGCTCTTCCTAATCTCATCAATCTCATCCTACAACCCTTCATTTCTACGCTCCTTCGAAACATATCCCCTAATCAATGATTTCAACTTGACACGCACCATTTAAAGCAAAATCAATCAAGTTGCTAAGTCTCTTAATGGAACCATTGGGCCTCATTTGCTAGTCCATCAAGGAGAGCTTGGATGAGATGGTACACATTGGCACAAAAAAAGTTCATTCTTTCGTAGCATGTCTCCTCTTTTGATTGCAACCCTAGCTTGCCTTCTTTGTACCATGTCTCCTCTTGTGATTGCATCCTCTAGCTTGCCTTCTGTCTTTGCCCTCATTCTTTGCTCCTCCCTTAACATAGCTTCTGAAGGGAGTAGCATCTCTACTTGCCCCTTCAATGAAGCATCAACATAACACCTGGAGGACCCTTCACTAAATGAAAGCATGAGAAATTTGAGAAAGGCTTTCACCACATAAGTATGGTGTGATAGTCAAATGGGCTCAACATAACACTTGAAGGACCCTTCACTAAATGGAAGCATGCAAAAATTTTGAGAAAGACTCCAACTATGTGCCACTCCAGATGGGGTCCTCTCGGGTTCCAACAATAATTCAAATGAGAACATGGGTGTACTATTTTCATGGCCACCTTGCTTCATACCACTTTTCAAAAACCATTTGTGTTGTAAAAGGCTAGGATAGCCTATTAGACAAATAGTAGTACATGTTACAAATCCAATCTTTCATCTAGTAAGATCTCTTTCTCTATGATGTGTGCCACAAAAGTGATATCTCTTATGTGACTAGCTCATTGTTGTAGCTTTTGTGCTTTAGCTCTTGCACCTTTCCTTTCCTTCCGTAGCTTGGTGTACTCACTTCTCTTTCAGCCCAAACATTAATGCTAACTTTTTCTCCCAACTCTCAATCATGAGGATCTTCTTCTCAAATCATAGGTCTCTACTATTATGCAAAGCCGATATTGCATCCCATCGCTCCTTCTGTGATGCACTAATAACCAAACCTTGCTAAACATTGATGGTGTAGGATCGAATCCAACACAATGCATCAACCTACCATTTCACGATGTTGACAAGCTCATGGGGTTGGGCATTTACTTCTAGCAATCTCCTTGTGTCCTCTATATATATACATCAATCTGTGCTCGCTATTACGACTCCATCATTTTCTCAGACTTGTGGCTCTAGCAACTATTCTCGAAGCACCTATTTCACTAGCTTGTGTCACGCCTTTATTAACACAACATGCTTGCTTAGAGCCAACATAGCTTTGTCTTGATTTCATCTCAAGAAAAGTGTGTGGACAAAAGTTTGTAAATCGCATGCAACCTCTAAATATGGCAAGCCACCACAAGATCCATGTGTTATTACAACTTGTGGCATACATACAAAAAGTGGGCACAAGTAGTGGAGCCTTTTTTTAAAAGCCATAAAACAACAATCCTAGAAGGGCGTGAAGGAAAAATAGAGGTTTCGATTATAACGACCTAAACCAACAAAAAGAAATTTGCAATGAGTAGCTTTAACAAAAGCAAATCCCACCCACCTCCCTCGCATTAAACTTATAACTATATAGGTAGAGCCTCCACTATTGCATACATCATGCCAACAACACTAAAGACACGGCGCAAGAGAGCTCCAAGCTGCAAACCATGCCTAAAGTAAGGAGCAAAAGGGCGCCAAGTTGCAAACTATGACTATTTTAAGCTTGAGAAGGAGAGATCGATAAAGGAAATGAGTCCCTTATCAAAACAATTCATGAAGACCCTCAACACCATAAGAGAAAGAAGAGTTAATACCATCACCAAACTCCCATTTTGCCCCTCAAGTCCCAAGCCAATAAACCTGTCATCAATAAGCTAAAGGGACATATAACATCCAAAACGAAATCTTTGATTTCATGGCCTGGTCTTCTTCATTCACCAACACCCATATAACATGGATCTAGATATTCGTTGCAAATCAAACTCAAAATCGCAGAAAGCAATTCCAAACCACAAAGAGAACTTATCAAACAAGGCACTTTGCATAAAGCATTAAATGACCTGCCTTCCAAGAAAAGTCCTTGCACCTGTATCTGCAATTATACCAGAGATGTAAATGGTGCCATGGAAGAAACCAATTTCTCAAGGACAGCCAAAATGTTGGCCATCTTGTCAGCTTACCTCTTGCATTCTCAATCAACGACTGCTCAAAAACAGACTCTTTTAATAGATGCCAAAAAGATCTCAAGATTAATTCTTTGTATATGATTACATGGAAGGGAAGATAACAACAAACCATCCAAAGTGCCAAAGGCCATTTCATCACAACCAGTTTTGATCCTAGTGTCTGAAGCATAGCATCTGTTAGAGACAAGATTTAGACACAAAAGCAGGGAAAAGCATATATACATGTTAGGAGCCAATACTTAAATGCTGGTAGCTGATAACAACCAAATCTCTCTAGACATGATCTGTCTAGAAGACTCAAATTCTGTCTCAGAAAATAATAAATGTAGTCACTTTGTTGAATTAGCTGGACATGAGCACCACTCTTCACCATAAGGAGCTAAATGGCAATGGCATCACAACACATCATTTGACATTCGAACACACTCAATCCAAAACCACAAGTTATCCAAAAAGTTCAGTATGCTCCAGATAGGGTGAGTCCAGATAGAAGAGCTCTGTAAATCCAGATCTTCTAAGACACATGTAGGGACATCAGGGGTCAGAAGGATGCTGAAGACAGAAGCCATGCTCCCCCAAAGCTTGTAAATACAAGATACTAGCCCAATGGGCTGGAAGCACACCTAAAAGAGAACTTTACTGCATATCCTTACATCTTGTGTCTGAACACATCATTTGACATTCGAACACACTCAATCCAAAACCACAAGTTATCCAAAAAGTTCAGTATGCTCCAGATAGGGTGAGTCCAGATAGAAGAGCTCTGTAAATCCAGATCTTCTAAGACACATGTAGGGACATCAGGGGTCAGAAGGATGCTGAAGACAGAAGCCATGCTCCCCCAAAGCTTGTAAATACAAGATACTAGCCCAATGGGCTGGAAGCACACCTAAAAGAGAACTTTACTGCATATCCTTACATCTTGTGTCTGAAAGCAGGCTTCCGCACATCTCACACTTCATGCCCTCAAAACTTCGACAAGCTCAAATATCCACGTTGCGGCATTCCAACTCTTTTATTCTCATAATGTCCCAATGTTTGAACAGAAAATGCACTTTTATCATAGTCTCCCAATGAACAATGGATTTTCAAACTGTTTCCCATGTATTATTTCGGCACATTCATTCAGAAGGTGAAGAAAATTGGCAGCTAAGAAGAAAGGCGTCATTCTTAAAGGGTCTAATTATACAAAAGCTACACTGCAGCAAGTAATTCAACCTCTTTGCTATTGGGAAGAGTGGTGTCTAAAAAATTGTTGCATTATACTTGCTCTCCTTCAAAAATAATTTCAGTTACAGGGCGAGAAAAGTAAATTTGTTTCTATACCAAAGAGAGGTCACCTGCAGGTGCAGACCTTTTCACCAATTTTGCCCAGAATTCGTTGGTCTCAGTTATAACCTTCAATGCATAATCCTGAATCAAAGCACCAACAAAGAAGACACTAGTTACAAATAGGAATGCTTCCTTGTTTCCTACAACTCATGCTGGGACCTAAAAAATACTGTGTAGAACTGTCAGAAAGTCCCTCCGCCTCTTTCATTTGATTATGTGGATTGGAGAAAAGGTTTTGAAAAGAGAAAGTGAGTTTTTAAGGTACTTAAAAATAACAAATCAGTCCCCCTCTGCTACTAGAGATTGGTACTGATAGTAATACCTGTGTCAATTGCCATAATTAAGTTGTCTACTTAGAGGGCAGGTAAAACCCCTTGGATGTCGACACAGGAATTTTTTTCACGACATCCCAAAGACGACAACTGAAGCTGCCATTGGTGGCCGCAGCCATGGCTTCCCCAGCTCTGCTGCTCGTGGGCTGCCTCACATGTACTCTTCATTCACATTTCCATTTGGGATGCCATGCTAAATGGGTTCATGTCGAAAAAGGCACTACAAGGAACCCCCAGCGTCATCAAGGCTAACTACACTGTCAGGACCTAGACCTGCCACGTCCAGGAACCAAAGTTCATGGTTTTTCTGACTAGTCTGCACTGTCTCAATAGCAGAATTCTTCTGAACCTCCGGCGTCTACTGAACATCCTGAACCTGTTGACCAACACCTTTTTTTCTCCCCAAAAAGAACAGAACCTTCTATTAGAAAACCTGTGAACATGGTACCGATCAGCTTTCCATGGGATTTGACCAATCAAAATGGGCAGCTGGCTGCTATGCAACCTGCTTCTCCGGATTCCAGCTCACTGCATACAGTACCCCAGAAACAGGTGCCAGCAGCTATGGTGGAGGGCTATACAACCATGGGCCCAACACCTAGTGAGGACATCATCAGGCCCGTTGCTGCTCCCATGAGGGGGTCTACGCCAATGAGCCCAGCTGATGTCATCTGTCAATGCAGGTCTAGGACAAGAAGGGCACCTCTGCCATCTATGTACTATAGCCTAGGATAGCCATAACCACTTGCCTAGATCCCACTGCCCCTTGTGGAAGGATCTACGCTCTTCTAACCAATGGTGCCACCTATCCTGCCCTTGCCAAAAGGGTGTAAGATTGATGATCCAGCTCCACCTCAATCGGCCAACTACTCTGGTTCTCTACCACTACACTGAGTATAAGACTCTATCGTCCCTCCTCTAAGTGACCCCCTCAAGCTGCTGCTGAAGAAGATCAAGTAGGGATTGTCGTGGTCCTATTGCAGGTAGAAGACTACAAGAGGAACACTTGTCTTGGAGAGCTTCCCAAACTAGCATGGATCTCTCTCTCTCTCTCTCTGTGGGTTTGCATGTGCTGTGGCGTGAGAGATTGAAGCTCTGTACTACTCTGTTGAATGGCATCAGCCGTCCAACTGGCCCACCCATCTTGCAAGGGTGACGACTTCCACTAGTCAAATCTGAGAAGTGGCCTGCTCGGCCTCCTCCTTGTGGAACACACATCTAGAATCCTCACCCCTTTTCTGGGAAAGGCCCTGTTGTGGCTGTTACAGATGTATTGTAGCAGGAAAGCGTTCTAACATCGTTGTACTTGGTAGAATGCTGATAGCCCCCCCCCCACCCCACCTACAACCAGAGCGTCCCATTGAAATGCACACCCCTGCTACCTCCCACTACCAAGGACAACATATTTAAGACTCTACCAGAAAGGACGTGTATACCTAGATGAGTCCAGGAACATGCCCAAACTCATCCTCTAAAAACAATAACATAGTGCAGTTTCAATCTCATGATAGTCACTCATAGGGTTGAAAACCATAAACTTCATCATGCATAGCAAGGACTAGCTACTATGACATACCCACTAACTCTACCAGAAAGGAAGTGTTTATCTCCAAATGTCTAGATGAGAACATGTGCTCTCGGAGCATGAGAATATTCACTAGCCACCCAACAAGGGCTCTATGCACCAATTGGCATAAGATCAGGTGACGCGGCTGTTGACGTGCCCGATCACGAAACTATAGTGTCTAGCTCATGGAGACGATGGAGGGGTAGCAAAGAAATCCTTCCAATGACCTGAAGCCTGTATGGTTGCTTCTGAGCATGTAGAATTTACTAGAGCCTTAGAGGGGGAGTAGTCCAGATCCATGCAACGCCACATGAGGAGGAAAGCAACGCCACACAGAGGAGCTGTGAGGCGGGAGCAGCTGCAAGGGAGAGGGCAAGGAGATTAGCTGCAAAGTGCAGGGGAGAAAAAAGGGATGAGCTGCGCAAGCTTGCGTAGGAATGAGGAGAGTAGGGCGGAGGAGAGGAACAGGTGGGAGAGAGCTTGGATGGGAGGCGGAGAAATCTCAGGGCTGGCTGAGAGAGTAGGTCAAGGGTGAGCTGTGATGGGAGGGGGGAGAGTGGGAGGGGAGAGGGGAAGGGCAGAGCAGGAAGAGAGGGGGAGGAGAGCTCAGGGCAGGGCGAGTAAGCTACAACGGGAGGGGGAAGAGTAAAATGGGAGGGAGTAAGCTCAGGCTGGGGGGACGAGAGCAGGAGAGGGAGAGAGCTCAGGGAGGGGTAAGAGAGCAAGGCAGGTTGAGCAGAGTGGGAGGGGGAGCGCAGAGCGGGAGGGGAAGCAGACAGGGAGAGCTGGCCGACGAGAGAGAGAGAGAGAGAGATGCAAAACTATCTTCTATATCTCACACGCATGACGGTTATTCGACTTCTAAATCTCACACGCATGACGGTTATTCGACTAAGTGTGGAAGCATAAAAGACTTGCTGAACTAAAAGGACGAGCTCATGGGTACTGAGTACTTGAAAGATACACAATGGGGCATGACATGAGAATCTTCTTGAATTGTTTAGGGGATTGATGCATGTGCCACATAGGCAGTGCATGCAGCCCACTAGGAGTGTGGAGTTCACGAGTGACTACCACATGGGATGCCCAGTCTTGGGCTTATGATTGGTCTGCCATACGGGCAGAAAATATGGCCAAATGTAATGGCCCTGTCCGCTGATGATAGCTCCTCCCCTGCCTAAAGAACCTCCTGCTGAAGAAGCCTGCAGCTTGTTGATGTTCTCGAAACCTGGGTACTAAGAATGAGACAGCAAGGTAATGGCCATGTCTCCTGCTGAAGAACCTGCAGCTTGTTGATGTGCTTCCGCATCATTAAGACTTTTAAGCACACGCAACTGCACTTCCAAGGAGACTTCTTCATGGGTAAGACCCGGTTGTATACACAAAGAGGCCAAACACTCCCAAATTCCTCTGGCCAGCGTCATACGTTTTATGTGATTGATCACTGGGGGCATGCAGTAGTTGAGGAAGATGAAGGAGCGTGCACAGCATTGGCACGATCCCATAACTGTGCCAGGGTTTCCCGCTCCTTCCAAACTGTCAAGGTAAGGTCCTCCTCCGGATCTGGCCTTGGAACTCCAATTAAGATGAAATCAGTCAAGTCATAAGACTGCAAACAGACTCCATCATTACATTCCAAGTGCCATAGTTGTTCCCGTCCAGCTGACAGTCCACCAGGAACATATGAAGGATGGGAATCTTCACAGGCTTCTCCACCATCTCAAGCAAATCTACCACCTCAGGGGGGTGAACTTGGTCTTATGAAGGAAAGGTGGGTGGGTTCAAAACGGAAGCAGTGGCTGCACTTGCTTGTAAGGAGGCTGTCCAGCAGTGACACCATCCTTCTGGCTGCTTCTCCATATCCCATATGGCCCGATCCTGCTCCAATCAGCAGCAAACACCTACAGTCCTGCGGGCTCTCTCCGTCTCCAGGCTTCAAACGAATTTGGGCTCTTGATACCATGTCAAAATATGCTACAGAAATGAGGCGTTAGGAGAGAGCCGGCGTGCGAAGGGATGCAAGAGAAGAAGGTGCACAAATAGGTACACTCTGCTTTATACACTGGAAGAAATCCAATACAGCTGTGGGCAAAATGGCACTACTTATAGGTGGGAAGGAGGCCACCTGGTCGGTCTGTTTAACCAGGCCGACTGGCCTGTTTGGCTGGTCAGCTGGCCCAACCCAGCTGGTTTGCCGGCCCAAGTTCCAACCGAGCAGCTCACCTGGTCGGTTGGCTTCCAGCCTGTTCCAGCCCCTACACCTTAGCCTGCCTAGTCCTAGAAAAAAACCGTGGAAAATGAAAAAACTACCATCCTTGGAGAGGCACACGCACAATAATAGCCTCTCTCCCTATGGTACAGACAGGAGATGAACAGGAATCTAACATGACTAGCACTAGGCTACCTACATCTAGAGAGCAGTAATATATTCGGGCTTGTCTATGTTGCTATGTTATATGAGTCTTGTCTATCATGTATACTCATCTGCACATGTTTGTAGTGAGATCTGAGAGTAGTGAGGAGCCTTGGGACCATCATATTCCGTTGCAGGAGTAAGGTTTGCTGTCCTATTTCTAACATGGTATCAGAGCCCAGATGTTCTACTCACGCAGTCTACTCCAACGACTGGAGGAAGGAGGTCCTTTGCTCGAGAGCAGATGGCTCCCGGATCTAACACAGTTTGGTGCAAAGGAGTAGGATTTCAGCTTATTAATATGATCTACTCCTTTAGCTTCACGTATGCCTATCCCCATCATAAGGGAGGCAAGTTTCCATTGTCAAAGGTAAAGAAATGAAGCCACATCATGGCAAGAACTTGGACGCTCGGCCCAAATAATAACCAAGCGGTTGGAAGGCTGCTGCTCAGTCTCATGTACCAGGCCCTACTGCCAGTCTCTTCCTAACCAAGCTGCTGTTCCATCAGCAATAGTAGCATAAAAGATAGTTACTCCAAAAACTGAACCCAAGAATATAATCAATAACCCCAACAAAAGCTTCTGCAGTGTAGGCACTTGCTCATGTTAAGTGGCCTTCACCAATATTCATAGACTCATCTCCTGACCTCTAATCACATTTTGGAGGCATGGTGTCTCAAGAACGGTCAAATACTAGCATGGTGTGAAGAAAAGTCCCAACACTGACAGACATGGCTTACCCCACAAGTAAAATTCGAGGTGCCAAAGGCTGTAAATTGATATGCACCTAGTACTCGAGTGAATCAAAGCCCCAATCGGTGGAAAGACAGCTCAATTTATCTTGATGAAGAAGCTCCAAGTGGAAAAAATGACGATGGAGCTGCTGTAAGATGTTAAAGCAGGCATCATGTGGCTATGGGTTTGTTGCACAATGTGCTTTTTAAAAAAAGAGGTTGGGATACTATTGCAGTTTGGGGTAGAAAAGACTGTTACAACTACGAACAGACAAGACACCTAGGAAACCCTAGACCCCAAGGCAATTAGAATAGCAAGGAATCAAATAAAGGGTTAAATTACCCTAACCTAATCAAAACTATCCAACATTGGTCAGGTTGGAAAATAAGCCTAACAGCTCAATTAGCTTGGAGAAAAGAACATTAGGCTTACTTCAGCTTGGCGAAAAGAACCTTAGGCTTCCTTCAGCTTGGAGAAAAGAAAGCAGCAGGTGATTGCAACACAGGTAGCACAATATATCATACTAATGGGACAATCAGGAACAACCCACATGCATGTTCCGTGCAAACCGACTGCTTGGTTGAGTTCCAAGTAACGAAGTTACAGGAATTAAGAGTATTAAGTTTTTCCAAAAAGGGAACCCAAATGGAAGGAGTTCCCATTGTTGGGATCACAATGCCCTATGCACATTCCCAAGTGGCATTCCCAAAGCCCTTGTTACTGTACTACAGACAGTATCAAGGTTTCTTCAGCACTAGAAACTGTCAGGCTCTTATGACTTCTGTTCCGCTCAGATGCAAACATGTACAGCCTATAAAAGTGAACATTAGTAAGACAGTACGCTCCAAGACCTGTAAAAGATACCCAGTCAAGTAAGCCTCCGAGATTACTGGGACCATCTCCAATGGGAACATCACGTGGTATCCTGTCAAAGTGTTTTTTATCTGGTGGGGAATTCTCTGATAAAAATGGATTGATGGTACCATTATGGATTAAATGGTAAAAAATATATATCTAGATGAATCCACAAACTCATCCTCTAAAAACACAACATAGTGCAGTTTCAATCTCCTGATAGTCACTCATAAGGTTGAAAACCATAAACTCCATTACGCATAGTAGGGACTAGCTACTATGACATCCCCTGACGTCATCAAGGCCCAACAGTGGGTGTGGACCACAGTATAAACATATGCTCTTACACATACAAATTCACGCACCCACACACACTTTTGAGCATCCATTTATACAAAGTCTTCGTACTGAGTTTCTGCTGGCACTCCAGAGGTGAAGGGCAGACTCAGCCATGACGAAGGCTAGCACTAAAGGATTGATGGTACAGTTGTGGATTCAATGGTAAAAAAACGCTTTCTCAAACCAGCTACCTTATTCTAAAACCAACTTAAGTTGCCAGAACGACAGAACAGAAGATAATGCCCTAACAGAAAATGCCCACCTTGCCCGCAGCCTTATTACCAAGTCCAAACTTGTTGGCAGGTTTTCCATCTGGTATTTTGTAATCTCTAAACCAATCTCGAATGGCAGTCAGGGTACCCTGAAACACAAAGCTACAGTGTGAAGACATTTCCACCTAGCAATCTAATAGAACAGTTATACAAACTCCACAGAATCCGGACTGTCCTTTAAATCGTTTACATGGGAATACGAGCAATAAAGCTTCATATGCGCTTTCTCGTGTAAGCTTAAGAAAATACGCGAACTTTCAGTGATTGGACTTCGGAAGAGTAACATGCGTACCGGGAAATGTTCTTCAACATCATTAGCATCGTTCACTAGCGCAGCCTTTGGATCGTCCATGGAGATAGCTACGACCTTCCAGTCTAGCTCTCCTTCGTCAATCATGGCCAAAACAGCTAGCGGCTTTACCCGAAGAACCTCTCCGATTTTTGCCTTTCTTTCGCCGATTTCAACAACATCCACTGTTTCAACAACGTCAACACTTTCAACCCTTTTGCTCCCGAATCCGGATGATAACTTAGACTAAGCAGATGCTTCATTCACCTGGGTCATTGTCGCCGAAGGCTCCTTCTACTTCTACATTAGCATGGGAAGGATCTTCCCAGGTCTGTGGCAGAAGCCCATAATTCCAATTGATGTTATATCTGTCCAAAGCGTCCACACTACGACTTAGTCAACCGGGTCATGGCACGTAAAATTAGCGAGAAAAAAGCGCACACACAAAAATTGAAGCTCAGAAAACACTACGGAGAGCCAAAGAGGTGGCAAGGAACAAGTGACGTACGGGTAAAATCGTAATTTTCCTTTCTTTGTATCCTGCTTTATTGGCGTGTAAGGTTCCTCAGTAGCCACTTCCATTTTGGCACTGCTTTCCTTGGGTATCTCGACCACAAAATGAAGCAAGCCGTCACCGGCGTGCAGTGGGATATCGTGCCATGGCGATATCTGCACGGCGTCGGAGTCAGGAAAACAAACCCAAAAAATTCCAGAACTCGCAAAATCCAACAAAGATGTGAAAGCATCGAGCAAGCACGATAAGGTTGGACTTTTGGCCACGCATGGCTGACCTTCTTGCCAAGAGCATTGGAGAAGAAGACGCGGTACTCTAGGGTTTCGGGCTTGCCCTCTTCTTGGAGAGCGAATTGGGGGAGCTGGAGGGAAGCGACCTGGCAACGGGGGGAGGAGGAGTGGGAAGCGCGGCAGCTATGGAGGGAGAGGCGAGAGGAGGAGAGGGGAAGGAGGTGGAGCTTGGAGTTACAGAGGAGGGAAGGGGGAGACGGGGGGTGAATGAGAGCTCGCATCGCCATAGCCATAAGCTGGCTCTGCTGCACAAAAGGATTGACTAGCAACAACTCAAAGAGGTTGAACAAGATTATGATTTTCAAGAAGAACAAGAAGAAGAAGAAAATGCACCATGGTGGAGAATCTCTAGTGGAATATTTGATGAGTGGTTGGTTTGGAACTTGCTTGGGTTCAAACTTCACTCACCTCGGTTCACTCCTCATCTCGCCCTCGGTTCACCCGAGTCGATCATTCATCCTCACCACATCGGTTCCCCCACGTCGATTTCGTTTTGGGAATCATTGTGAATCTCACCCTCAGTTCACTCACCTCGCCTCACCCGAATCTCAAGTGGAATATGTCCTCAGTGGTTGTTTTGGGGGTTCCCTCACCTAGCTTTCACTTGGGAATATGTGATCAATGGTTGGTTTTGGCCTAGTTTTCCCTTGGGAATCATAATAATCTCCCTCTGTTCTAGTGTTCACTGAAAACTTGTAAACTATATACAATGAACCTACAACATTTTCATTTTCACCTATACAAATACATTTTCTCGAATTTGTAACATCTGCAAAATTGCAAGCAATTTATTATATGTTTTAGCTAAAAGATCTGCAGATTCTGAAGAAAAACCTCCGAAAATTTGAAACTCGAAGTTTTGTTATTTGTTGAGAAAAATGTTTTCTGTGAAAATTGCTCGATTCACTCTCAAGTCCATCATCGCATACTGATCTCACCCGCAGTTCACTCACTTGGGTTATCGTCATTCCATCCTCATTCGTGTGCGTCTCATTGTTGCTTGCCCCATCTTATGTGAACACAATGGCCTTCCACACACCTCTTGCACCCACTCACGTCATCTTCTTGTGGATGTTACCCTAACTTGACCATGGTTTTGAGCTTAACACTTATATCATCAACACTATGACACTCTTCACTATTCACACTTCTCAACTATGCAACTTGATCAATCGCTCGAATGCACTTTGCCAACCCTATGTCACATTCATTGCCCACCTCTCCATAGATAGCCTCCACCTCAACAATATTTATCACAATCACACAACACGAAGCCCACATGAGAATAGCCTTCATGATTGAGACATACGGGACTAAGAGGAATCTATGCCCTTTGTTTAATAGAAGTTTTAGCTTCAATTAGTATGAACAAACTAATAGCTACCTGCAAGGGTCGTATGAACACACATCTAGAAGAACATAAAAAGGCCATCTCATGCATGAGACGTGAACCAAGGGGCCTAGCAAAGCCAAAATCGTGTGCTAGGGATTTCAAGTTTATGTTATTTAACTAGTGTTGACTCTAGACCATAGTCAAGCTAAGTTTATGTTGTTCATCCATTGTTGACTCTATACCATAGTCAAGCCAAGTAATGTGGCAATGGCAATTAGAAGTCACCCAAGAGAGAATAGAAAGAGGAGAGGAGCAAGAGATAACAATGTGGTCAAATCAACTCCTTGCTAAGCAATTTGTGCCAAACACAAATATGATACGATTTAGCAAACCAAGAAATCATATTTTTGATAAAAAAGATGATTGTTGATACAATCATGGACCTTAAGGCCAAGCCTAACACGGATAATAAAAATAAAGAAGGTTGTTGACCTTACAAATATTAATGCTAAGAGAACAAGAATTTTGTAGGCCTCGAAGGCTTTGACCTAGTGTGTTTGGGCATTGGATTTCCAACGCTCTATCATGGTTTTGGAGACACCAACCTTAGAGGCTTCCATAGTAGTTCTAGGAAGAGCCTATGTTTGAGGGTAAAGCCTCTCATGCTCATGCAAGGTGGGTTGGTAGGATTAAAGGTGAGTGGGTGGAAAAAGAGAGGGAAAGAAAAAGAACTTTGTAGGCCTAGGTGTGAATCTCTCTTTAGAGAACTAGTGATGGTTATCGTCTTAGAGTCTTGTAAAGGCACTCAAAAGCCTCAAATCACATCATGGCTCTCAAGAGCGCCTCCATCCATCAACTTACCTCTTACGTAAGGCTTTTGATCCCCACCATGTATTCCCCTTCCAAAAGTATAGTTCTTAGATTCACCCTTTCTTTCTTTTAGGGAAATGAATTTGCATGGCATTTGGAAACAATGCTAGCAAAACACTTTTTTCCTAGCCAATAAGGACACTCTCCAAGTCAAGTTGGTTTTTTCATCTCAAACATACACATTTGCGGTTTTCGTATTAAATTATTCAAAATCTTAGCAAGTATTCTAAAGACATGAGAAAATTTGGCCAGCTTTTCTCAATTATAACTAGTGCAATATACACTCAAGAATGGTTTTTTAATAGCACTGTTTGGAAAGCCCTGCCTTTCAATGCCCTATTACTTGACAATATCTATCCCCAAGCTACGAGAGTTGCAAAAACTACCCCCAAAGCTAGGAGAACCCTTTTGAGGAGCCCTTACAACTAATTCTAAAAACATTTTTAACCCTATACCTCCCTCATCTACAGTTATTGTGTTTGCATCATTCTCTTTCCAAGTTGCCATGTAGATATACACTTATTTGGCAAGTGGGCCCTAGCCAATTGATTTTACTTCGCTTAGCATGTGGTGAAACCTAGTGAGCTTGCATGATGAAAACTAGAAAGCTTTTGTGTACTAGAACAAGATCACTTGTACATTCAACACCCCGTAAATTTGTTGGCTTCAAAGACCATTATTCGTTGGGATTCTTTCCAAAATAGCCTTGTATGACACTTCACTATCTACATTGTAAACTAGTTAACCACTATGCATTACTTAGAATAAAGGTGCCATGCAATACCTACATTATTGTTACATAATTTTTAAAGTCAAAGATTCCATTGCTTCAGCCATCTGCATCATAATTCATAAGTGAAGCTACCAATGATTACCTTGGTCACTAGCATTGCCCCATAGAGATGCACCTTCACAAAGCAACTTCAAAATTGTAATTGCTTGAACAATCAAATGTGATAATGTTAAAATTAGACAAACATTTATTTCTTTATCTCTCAAGTGAAGTGAAAAGGATCATAAATGCACATGGATGAATGATGCTAACACCAAAGAAGGCAAGCTACTAAAAATGAGAAAATAAATTTTAAGATAATGAATTGAAAATTTGACAAGGTTTGTGATGCCAAGGATAAATGCAAAGGTAGACTATAGAACATGATCCATATTTATTAATGCATTTGTAGAGTCCAATGAATGGACACAAGAACATGATTTGTGCATTTAAGAGCATTCCTTATTTTGTTGATGAATCTTTTGCTTGACCTCAACAATTATTTGTGTGTGCATGCATGTGTGTGTGTTTAGATTAAAAAGTCCCATGAATAATTGAGCCATACAATTACTTCCATTAATTGGATAAAAAGTAAAAAAAGAAAAACATATAAGGAAAAAATGTTTGAGACATCCAAGTTGAAAAAGTTCAACAACTAGATTTTGCAAAAAGTTTGACCAAAATTAAGAATTTTTAATAATATTGAGTTTGACAAACATAATATTGAACAAAGATGTCGAATCCTCAGGCATTCCAGGTTTCGAGGTCAGGGTCCACTTACTTGCCACCATCCAAATAAACTAGGTGTTAGAACATCATAGTTACGTTTGGGCAGACAACTAATGCTTGTTTTCCCCCGCTTGTTCGCTTTACCTAGGAATATAGACAACCATGTGGATTCTTATATAATTAAAAAAGTTTAAGTCACAAGTGGAGTAAGGAGTGAATGAGTGCATGGGTTGAGAAAGGATTAGAGGTATGGGATGATTAGGGGACTTGGTGTGTGGGGTAATTAAAAAGAGAGTGTAAAGGGGAGATTTCATGGGAGGTATATAAAAGGTTAATATAGTTGGGGACGTATAGATGTGTGTGTGTGTGTGTGTGTGTGTGTGTGTGTGTGTGTGAGAGAGAGAGAGAGAGAGAGAGAGAGAGAGAGAGAGATTTACTAATAATAATAATAATAAATTTGTGTGTGTGTGTGTGTGCGTGCGTGTGCATGTGTGCATGCACGTGCGTGCATGTGTGTGTAGATGCTTCCTAATTTTTGACAAGACTATCCAACAAGCATGGCAAGAATAATATATTATTTTCTAGTGAAGACCAAGAGTTTATTACATTGACCTAGAGAAACATGGTTTGACATAAACTAAAAAATTATACATATAATTACATGGTGTGAGGGTTTTGTGTGGTGTGGATGAGTTATGTGGGTTAACCCAATGTCAAAGATTGCATTGTGTGCAAAGGCACTAGAATTCCATAAGGCCAACACATCCTTTGTTGTGTGGCACCCATGTTGGCAAATTACCAAAAAGGGGACATGGGGGCGAATCAAGGGAGTCACTACGAATTGTATGAGTGTGTAGAATTGTCATGCTAACTAAATGGTAACTATCCTTGCAAGCTTGAGGAGGTGGTAGCAAGATGTTCTATTCTTTTCTCTTGAACATAACCTTTATTAAGGCTAAGAACACTTTGATTATGAGATCTGAGTGGTGGTTGAGGATGGAGGATGACCAATATCTGAAAGTAGTCATACCCAAATAATTTAACATCATTTTTTTCCCATACGAGATCATATGGCAAACACATACGAGTATCGAAGTATGATTGGAATCTGGCTTAGCCCTTGGGGCTGAATCATACGTGTTCCGAATTTTTCATGAAAACAAATAAGAAAATGCACATCGCACATATTTAAATGTCATAGAGTTATACAACTTTCAAGTTTCAAACTTTCAACTTCAAAGTCATGGCTCATGGAAGAGTCCGCTCGAGTCTTGAAAATAGAATCGAGAGTCAGAGATGTCTATTGATTCTCTGTTGAAACTTGAAGTCTAAGAATGAGAGAAAATTGAGGTTCGACTAACTTCATGCTTCATTTTTTGCTTGATACAGTGCCTCAAGGATATCCCGTGCATACTGGAAATCCTATGTGACAGATGTGTGGAATGATAGACCTAAGAAAAGAAATCAATGCCATTGCTTAGAATGTAAAATGCATCCCATCTCTTACCTCTTGCATAGTGACAATGGTTCCTATATCTTATCGAGAAACTCTACCAAGGCAGGTACAATATCTACAACATGGGTTTCATCCCCATTGACATAACCCATATTGTTTTACATCCATTTCATGGGTTTCAACTATGTTTGACATCCATTTCATGAATTTCTAAACCAAACTATTATGAGACACACAAGCTGTCAACGTAAGTGGAATACAACTTAACTTGTAAAATGGTACATGAACCAATGGCTGAATAATTATAGTTCATGACTTGATTCACAAAGTGCTTTGTTACATCATAATATTACGTAATGCGACTACAATACATTTTGTAGGCCTTCCAAAACTTAAATGAACCAATGGTTGAATAATTATAGTTCATGGCTTGATTCACAAAGTACATAGACAACATCATTTAGTTACACTTCATACATGACAATACATAGATAACATCATTTAGTTACAAGGTACTACCCCCTGCCAGGGTTTCGGGGTCTGACATATCTCTAGGACTTCTCAAGATCTCAGCCATCTCGACTGGCACCCATCCTAGATGTACAACAAATTTTTTGGGACTTGCAGGCTTTCTTGGTCCAAGCCCCAAAAGGGTCTCCAAAAGCAAACTGTAGCCGATCCTCTAACAGCAATGATTGCCATAACCATGGTGCTAAGTGTCTAATTAAAAATTTGCAATCCTTTGACAATAACTATTGCCATAACCATGGTGCTAAGTGTCTAATCAAAAAATTGCAACGCATATGTATAGGCACTTGATGTCATCTTTGGAAGTATGTTGAACATCCTAGATAGATTTCCTAAACACTTATGTGTAGGGACTGATGTCATCTTTGGAAATATGTTGAATGTCCTAGACAGATTTCCTGTACACTTAGGTGTAGGGACTGATGTCATCTTTGAATTGCAACACATATGTGCAAGGACTGATGCCATCTTTGGAAGCATGTTGAATGTCCTAGACATATTTCTTGTACACTTGTAAAAGCTATCATCAATAAGTACGGTAGACGATGCATTGTAGAAAGGGTATTTCTCCCATAAACACCATAGGCAATTGAAAAACACTGGCTTCCCACCCAAAAGAATGAAATGTATCGAGTCACAATACACCTGATCCATCCACCCTGAGATCAAAGACTCCAAGCCATGAAAGCATATTTCGAAGCACCTGTTGTTCATACATTGCAAGCTCCATATATACACATCAAACCATCGAGTTGGCCAATGAAAAAAAGGCTATGCATCCTATGGAACAAGAAATGTGACATTGAGATCAGGTCCTGTGCTGCAGGTCCTGTGCTGAAGTCTCGTATCTGCCACGCATAAACATGCCATCGAGGCCAAAACAACTCAATTTTATAGTTCTTTGGATAAACCAACACACGGTTCATGGCCAAAAAAAGAGCACGGAATTCAACATTCTTGCTCTTGGGGATGTAGCAGTAGTCAGGTGGAGAGGGAGGCAGCGCATACCTACTCTCCCAATTCAAGAGTGGTATGGCAATAATGCTTCTGCAGCACTCATCTTGCACTGGAGTGACTCCTAAACAAACAATGACATGATTATCTTTGTTCATAAAGCCACCTCTCTGTCTCTTTCTCTCTCAAAAAATCTTTCAAAGACATGTAGATATCTACGACTCTCCTAAGTTTTGGAGTAAAAGGATTTTTTTCATAAAGACACAAGCCTTGAAAGAAAAGGCTTTAGTTAAGTTACAATTCCATCTCCGTGCTTTTTAACTTCATTGAGGGTGTCATCAATTAAGGAGTCAAAAGTGACAACATCTCTCAAAAGATCTTACGTTCAGTCTCAAATTCTTCACATTTATGTAGATGATAAAATATTTACAAGGCACTCTCTCAAAAAGTTCAAACAGAACATGGAGAACATATATGGAAGAAAAATTCTAACTATAATCATAGATTCCAAAATACATCAGCTTTGTTGTAGGACTCACAACCTTTTTAGCGCACTCGGGGTTTTAAGCCGTTCCCCCTTGGTGTTAGATAGCTATGCATTTGATGGACTGTCCTCCTCTTCGACATTCTATATATGATGGTGCTTTAACTATCCCTTTAACCACTATCCAATAGTCTTCCCCCATTGGATTGGTCTTGCAACATCTACTACAACAATGTTTGCATCTATAATAGCTTGGAAAGACGGGTCACCATATATATACATGTTTAACCACTAGCTCTACCTCAACTATCTATGCTCCATCTTCCACGTGAATTACTTTCTCTTCTATAGGTTGGAGCATAGGCCCTAGGCTTAGCTTGACGGCCCCTTCATGAGGTATGTTTCCCAACATATGTACAGGTTCACATCTTCCAAGCTTGTTTGACGACCCTGCTCATAAATTATCATGGAAGACTGCATCTGATCGAAGAAACCCACACCATGGTCTTTTTTGCCGAAAAAACAGTGCTGATTATATTACTTCGAAAAACAAGATACATGAGGTCAGTTTTGCAGCTGACATATAAAAGGGGTTGCGTTCACAAATCGGACACAGCCCAAAATGGAAACAAAAAGCTCTCTCTCATGGAGGGATCAGGCGGGTGTGAATAAATAGCCAGAGAGGTGGTGAATAGCGCCACTGAAGGCCCTGAGAAGTATGCTCAAAGAAGAGGGCCTGCGTATCCCAATCTCGGAGGAAACGTCTCCGCTTCTCTCGGCCAGCCTAGGAATCTCCTTGTATCTAGTCCCACTGGCCTCTGAGTGTGTGTATAATCTCACTCTAGATGTCAGCCATGACCTGGGCAGTCGAAAGAGAGGTACCACCGAGGATCTGCGCGCAGCGCGAGGTCCAAATGTGCCAATCAATGATGCTGCTAATAATCTCCTAGACTGGTTGCCTCTCCTGAGATCCTGTGTCCACCTCTGCCAGGTGCGGCGGGATGCCCTCGAGCGGCCCCCAAGTCCCCTGTGTGATAAGGAACATGGGGTCCTGCGGGCCTACCTCGAACAACTGATGAAAGCCAGGTGTGGTGCTGCACCAGCAGAACGCACCCCAGGTGATCAAACCTAGCTTCGATGCTGCACGAGTAAGGATCCCGAAGGTCCACCTCCACACTTCCTGGGCGTGAGTGCAGCTCCACAGGCAATGTTTTGGTGACTCCTCATCCTCATGACAAATCTGACAAAGTCCATCCTGACCAATCTGCCGCAACTAGCTCCCCACTGGAAGACCCTTGTGGGCGAGTAGCCAAAGGAAGTAGGAAATCTTCTGCGGCCGCCAGCTCTCCCACAAGGCCTTCTAGAAGGCCTGCAAAAATAGCCTGGAGATACCCTGAGCATACCAACTAGGCCGCTGGGTGGGCCGGCGGCTCTGCATCCTCCCGAGAACTCGCCTGCCCAATGTCGTGCTGTAAGCGAAGAAAGGGGTCAGCCCCTGGCTTGCCACAACCTCTGGCCATCTCCACTCACCCGAGTCCCAATCAAGCTCTGACAGAGCCCTCCCCTCCCAAAGCCAGAGTCGCCATAACTGCAGCTAATCTTGCTCTATAATAGGATCAATCCGCCAAACCTTCCCCACGAGTCCTACGACCTGAACCCTCTGCCACGAGAGAAGGGGTCGATGAGCACACCCTCTCTCCTGAGTCAGCCGTCCCCCAAAACCACGAAGAAGGAAACAGAGGTGTCATCCATCCGGCCTGCAACTACCAGTGGGATGCCATGGGGGGTGAACTGTCCAAGCCAATGGTCATCACCAGGCATGAGGATCTGAATTTCGGGTGGAACCAACCAACCGGCAGGAATCGCTCCGTCTATCTCTGTGCGTCTCGCCTGAGCTCCACGGACACCTCCAGCTGCGGCTGCTAGAGCAACGGTCTCCAAGTGTCTGTAAGTGTCCCTCCAAACTCGAAGGGACCGGGCTGGCCCCCGCATCCAACCGTCCCACAGGATATGTGACCTCTCCCCTAGCTGAAGGCCCAAGGGATCTCTGACCTGATCGTTCCAGATGAGCGGCTGGCGGTCGATCTCCTCCTGACAGCTAGGAGGAGACTGGATGAGGCTGAGACAGAGTCGCCTCCAAACCATGAGAAGGCTACGAATGAGCGAGGAGCGGGGGCGAGCAAGTGGTGCAGAGGTGAAGATCCACCGGAGGGACGGTAGCCACTCTCCACCTCGGCGTGGGATGCAAGAACTGATCCCCTACTGAAATAACATCTTCCACGTTTGCCCCCCCGGGGTCAAACCACGGATAACTAACTTGCCCAGCAGGGCCTGACTCTGAAGCTCAAGATCAATGACCCCCAAGCCACCCTCAGCCTGCGGAAGAGTGACCGTCTGCCAGGCTACCCTGGCTCTAGTATCTCTGAGACCATCCCCCCCAGACCACAGGAAATTCCAGACCATCCTCCTGAGCTGTGCCACACTGGATCTCGAGAAGCACCAACAAGAGGCCACATACCAGGCCGTGGCCAGGAGAACCTGGTTGACTACAAGAGCACGACCTACAAGGGAGAGCTTAGCAGTGCTCCACGAAGCCAGCTTCTGTTGAATGGAGTCTAGCACTGGGAGAAACTGCTGAGCTGGCATGATGTCTAGGCCGACCTGAAAGCCGAGATATCTAGCTGTCTGTCCCCGCGGGATCCATCTGAAATCCAAAAACCTCCCCCACTGTGAGCAAGCCCCAGGGTTTGTGAGAAAACCAACTGATTTGTTCTAGTTGATTTTCGCATCGGCTGTCGAGCAGAAGACCTCTAAGGCCAATCTCACCCTCTCCAGCATCATCTCATCATCCTGAACGTACAGCGTTGTTCCGAGTCCAGGAGCTCCGTGTCCTCCCTAATGGGAAGGCGAACACCCCGGATCCCTGTCGACCTCGCCCGAAGGTAGTATGTCATCGCCTCGGCGAAGAAGAGAAACAGGTAAGGAGCGAGGGGGCAACCCTGACGCATTGATCTCTCCAATCGAAATTGCTCTCCCATCCTGCCGCCGATGACGACCCAGCTGGAAGCTGTCCTGTATAACACTGTGTATAACGCTGAGATACCCTGAATCCATCCTACTGGGAATCCTAGTCTCTCCGAAGTACCCTCTAGGAAGGACCAGTCCACTCGATCGTAGGCCTTCTCAAAGTCGAGAAGTAGGATGGCTAAGTGCGACCCACTATGCTGAGCCCACTTCGTCGCCTCTGAGAAGGTAAAGACATTATCCAGGATACTGCGATCCTGGACAAAGCCTGTTTGAGTGTCATGAATGAGGTCAGGAAGTAGTGGCCGAACTCTGGCATTGATCATCTTGGCAAGGATTTTGTAGGCAGTGGTGAGGAGAGTGATCGGGCGCCACTGACGGATCTCCTGTCGGTCTCCTCCCTTCGGGATGAGGCAAATCAATCCCGAAGAGAGGCTCTCTAGCATATGTCTGCTGCTAAAAATCCTTTGGAGAGCTACTAGGAGGGACTCATGTATCTGATCCCAGAAAGAGGTGAAGAAAGCACGAGAGAGCCCATCCTTGCCAGGGCATTTCTACCCATCAATGGCCATCAAGGCCTCCTGCATCTCAACAGTAGTGAACGGTGCCATCAACGTCGTCTGCATGCTGGTCTGAACAAGGGCTGGAATGTGCCTCCACACCTCCTCGCGGGAACATCTAGTACGGGGGGCAAGCTACTCCTGCTGGAAAAGAGTCCTGTAGAAGTCGGTAGCCAACCCCAAGACCTCTTTCGGATCAGTAACGATGTGCCCCTCTACTGTCCTAAGACTCCGAAGCTGATCACCTGTTGCCCTCTGGCCATGCGTCTTGAAGAACTCTTTGCTCATTCGGTCGCCCTTCCGAGCCTAGTAGGAGAGGGAGGCGTGAAAGGAAAACTCTGAGCAACGCTGGAGAGTCTCCTCAAGAAGGGCTCTGGCTCGAAGGGCTTGGATCTGAAGCTCCTCCGAACCCGGAGCAGCATGTTGGAGTCGTTGAATGGAGGCGAGGTCCCTATGAAGAGCTCTCTCTCTGTCCCACCACTCCTGGCGAACCTGAAGGGCTACGAGCTGGCAAATCTGGCTGGACTCCTGCAAAGCCTGCGCCACCGACTCTACCAGATCCTCGCACTCGCCCCAATCTCTGTCCCAAAGGCTACTGATACTACTATGCACCTCCTCCCTAGAGAAGATGGAATCAGGAATCCTGCACGAATGGGGCGGAAGGGACTGAGCTGCCGAGTCTAGTGATAAGAGCACTGGCACGTGGTCAGAGAGTGTCGTCCCTGGCACTATACCCACCTGACCACCTCTGCTGATGGCCCAATCACTGACATAAAATCTGTCCAGTCTCTCCAGGAGTCTGCCTCCTTCCCTGCGGAAGCCCCACGAGAAGTCCAAGCTCCCGTGCCATCGGTGAAAGGACGGGTCTCTCCAGCTGTCCCTACCTCCTGTCGCGAAGATAAAGGAGTCCCAAGTGGACTGCTCTGCCTGAGCTATACCTGTAAACTCTGGTCCTCTACCTTGCTGGTCCTCCAAAGTCTCCAGATTGTTGAAGTCACCTCCAACGATCCATGAATCCATGTTTGGGAGAATCTCTGTGAGTGTCCTCCAGGAAGTGGCTCTGCATCGGAGGTCTGTAGGTGGATAGATGTTGAGAATTCCTATTTTGGAGCCCTCCAACTCTAGGCCAACCCAAAGTGCACGGCCTGGGATCAACGTACCACAAAAACTCCTTGGGCAAACGACTCGCAAACGGAAGTACAAATGCCGCCACTCCTCCCCTGTGCACCGATCGAGGGCTCCCAATAAGTGTGAGAGCATCCAGGGAGGATCTTCCCGCATTTACGGGAATGAGCCACTGAAAGCTTATGCTTCTAGAGTAGGAGTATATCCAAGCGACCAATCATCGCTGGCTGAAGTTCCTGTCTCAAGATGAGCTTCCTAGGACCACGGGTGCCAGAAGAATGAAACCCGTTCACGTTCCAGGAGACAAGGTGTAAGCTCATGATGAGGGCTACGAACAACTGTCTACTCGCGGCTGAGGTCGATGAAGAAGCTGAAATGTCGGAATGAAGGCGCTGACGCTTTTGTGAAGGTTTGGAGGGGGAGGCGGGGTCATCCTGCCCGTTCTTCAACACTTTTAACAAAGGCGTGAGGCCTTTGGTGCCATGGATAAATGCTTTCTCAAGCCAACTCGAGATCTCTAAGGTAGTCATCCCGTAGAAGGCTCGAAGTTTTTGAGGAGTCCAGGCTCTGACATCCTGGGGAAGGGGCCACGATAGAGGGGGCCTGAGGATCACAATCAATCTGAAACGCTTGGTGGCACGACACCGCAGGCGCACGTCACCCTCGGACCACTGAGTCTCGAGAAGCTCTCCACCTGACAGGCCTATTCAGGTGCAAATCTGAGCGTGCGTCTGCTCTCTAAGAGCCTCCCAGACCGAGTCATCTGTCCAAGTCTCGGTGCCGTTGCTAAGAAAGGTGAAAGCAAAGCTAGGGCCATCCCTCGGGGCCAAGGTTGTGATCTTCCCATCCGCCCCTTTACGGAGCAGGAAGATACTGATGTCGAGGCAAGCAGGGAAGGTCCCGAGGTCGGCCACATCCAAGTAATCCCAGGGACCAGATCTGTAGAAGTCGCAAGGAAGCTCTCTCTCCTGAAGCTGAGGCCCCGCCATAGTCTACAATTGAGGGGGTCGGGCTAGCAGATAGGGAAGACTGCTCCAGGGGTGGTGCAGACTCAGGGTGCCCTGCCTGGGGTGGGGAAGGGGATGGAGGCTGAGGGGTAGGCAACTCAGACTCCATGGAAGCGACTAACGGGGGGGGCGGAGGAGGGGGAGTGGGGGCTACTTGCGGCTGAGGAACCACTGGTGCAGCTGACACTGCAGAAGAGTTGAGAGGGGCGGGGGGGGGATGGGGCTGAAGCTGGGACTGGGGCTGAAGAGGAAGATGAGGGGGCTGAAGAGGGAGAGGCGGGGGCTGAAGCTGCAGGTCGAGAAGAGGGGGCTGTGGGGTAGGGGCTGGGGCTGAGAGGAAGGGAGCTGGGGATCGGAAGAGAGGGGCTACAAACGAAGAAGAAGCTCTCCCAAGACCCTGGGGCAGCTGCCTGTCAGGTCTCTGAGGCGCTGCTGCAGGTTGGGTAACCTCTGCCTCCTTGCCTTTGTCAAAAGTCTTCTTACTCTTTCCTCTTTTCCTTCTGACCTCGGTCCAGCTGCTAGCCACCTCTGGACCGGACTCCATGGACCGGACTCCGGCTGCCTCTGCTCCTCCTGACGTGGCTGCCCGGAGGGAGGGGGAGGGGGTTGAGGGGAGGGGGGCGGGGGGGGCCGAGAGGGGCTGGAGAAGCGTGGACAAGTAGTAGCCAGGTGCCCAAAGCTATGACACCTCAGGCACTGGCCAGGCTATCCTGTGACTACCATGCTCTGAGTAATGCTGCCAGCATCTGTCATGATCTCAATCACTGCAGGGAGGGACGCAGGGTCTGCCATAGCCACACGGACTCTGGGAGCTCCTGCTGCAGTAACCGTGTCGACGAAAGTGTCATGCATCACCCAGCCAAAGTGGGAACCCAGGTCCCTAACTATCGGCCGCAACTCAGTAGCAAGGCCTGGAAAAACTAGCATCACTGGGTGGTGAGGTATGCGGAAATGAGCATCAAAGTCTGTTGCGTTGAATCCTCGGTACCAAGGGACTATCATGATGATCTTTCCATCCACAGATGTTGGGGAACCAGCAATCAGGTTGCTCGCAGCTTTCGCAGTGGAGAGTTTAAGCCAGAAGATGCCCCTTCCCATAAGGGCCACATCCTCGATGTGGCTGTCCTCTAGCATAAGTGTGGACTGGAGCCAGTCCCTAATGGCTGATCTAGAGGGAGAGTGTCCAATGACTTTGCCGTAGACAGAAGTGAGGGCAAAGTCATTGGCAACCTATTATACCCGAGACAACTGTTGCTCTATCAAGATCACGCGGTAGGCATCTAGAGAGGGGGGGTCTGGCTGGGCCTCCGATTACGGGCAGGGAGCCGCCATACCGCCAAGACAAACTACGAGACCTCCGATGAAGAAGAGGCTACCACCAAAAATGGGGGGGATAGACGAGGGATGGAGCCAACCCACACCATGGTCTTAGTTAGTCATTTTGTGCTATCTAGAAGAGGAGAAGTTTCAGTAATAGACGTGTGCACAAGTTCATGTCTTCTAAGCTTGTATGATGACCCAACTTGCAAATTATCTACAAAGATGACATCCAAAGAAAGAGCATGTAAATTTTCAAATGGAGATTTAAGCATTTGCAAAAAACACATGCAAAGCAGTGCCAAAAACACATAACGAAGTGCCCAAAACAAATATAAGCAATGATAAGGCAATGGCATGTCACAAAGCAAGTAGAAAGTAGTGATAAAGCAGTTAAATGTAGAGCCATACTTACAAAGCACATCTACACAACTTTTAAAGCACATGCAAAGCACAAACATTGCCAAAGCATTGTGAATGCAATGACAAAAATTTGACAAAGTAGTGCCAAAGCATTGTGAATGCAATGCCAAAGCATCGATAAGGTAGTGCCAAGGCATTGTGAATGCAATGACAAAACATTGAAAAGCATCAACAAAGTAGTTCCAAAGCACATGCAAAGCACAAACAAAGTAGTCACAAATAGAAACAGTGCTAAAGCATTGAAATCAGTAGAGCAAACAGTGGTAAGGCATTGACAAAGCAGTGCCAAAGCACATACAAAGCACAAACAAAACAGTCACAAACAGAAAGCAGTGCCAAAGCATTGCAGTGCCAAAGGGCAAATGAAGTAGTGTCATAACATTGACAAAGTGGTCACAATCCACACGCTAGGGAATCACAGAGCACATACAAAGCAGGCACAATGTAGTGGCATGTCACAAAGTAGGTAGAAAGCAGTGCTATAATAGTCTCATGCAAAGTCAAAACAGCCAATCATAAAGTGGTCATGTAGTAACAAATGCAGTCCCAAAGAACATAATATTTAACATTAGATTAAAACAAGGAGTGAGGCATACATACTCATTGATGAGTGCAATACCATAGCTTTTACTATGGTGGGGATGTTTTTCAAGCAACCAATTGACCGACAGTGTGATTCTTCTAAACACAAGTTTGCAAAATAGAACAGGTGGTATGGATGTCGATGCGCAAGCATACAAATAGCAACAAATTCTTCCATGTAAATACCAAAGACACAAGTAGCACAACCTTGTGCAATAATTAGACTAGCAGGTTCTTCATCATCTGCAATTGAAAGTGTAGGTGGGCCTAGGAAAATGGATAGTGGCTAGTTGGACTGGACTCTTTCTAGCATCCTATTTGCAAAAGCATATTGCTGTTGCATCCTTGTGAAGATAGTGGACTTTTGATGTAGCTTTGCATGTAAGTGATAACAACACAAAAGGTTGACATATCTATCTTGAAGGATGTGGTTAATATATATAAATTTTGAACAGTCTTGCCTCCATGGATGTTCGAAACGTCAAGTGCAAAATGTTAGAAACATTCCATTCAAATGATAAAGCAGTTAAATGTAGAGCCAAACTTACAAAGCACATCTACAGAACTTTTAAAGCACATGCAAAGCACAAACATTGCCAAAGTAGTGATAAAGCAGTTAAATGTAGAGCCATACTTACAAAGCACATCTACAGAACTTTTAAAGCACATACAAAGCACAAACATTGCCAAAGCATTGTGAATGCAATGACAAAAATTTGACAAAGTAGTGCCAAAGCATTGTGAATGCAATGCCAAAGCATTGATAAGGTAGTGCCAAGGCATTGTGAATGCAATGACAAAACATTGAAAAGCATTAACAAAGTAGTTCCAAAGCACATGCAAAGCACAAACAAAGTAGTCACAAATAGAAATAGTGCCAAAGCATTGAAATCAGTAGAGCAAACACTGGTAAGGCATTGACAAAGCAGTGCCAAAGCACATACAAAGCACAAACAAAACAGTCACAAACAGAAAGCAGTGCCAAAGCATTGTAGTGCCAAAGCATTACAGTGCCAAAGCATTGCAGTGCCAAAGGGCAAATGAAGTAGTGCCATAACATTGACAAAGTGGTCACAATCCACACACTAGGGAATCACAGAGCACATACAAAGCAGGCACAATGTAGTGGCATGTCACAAAGTAGGTAGAAAGCGGTGCTTTAGTAGTCTTATGCAAAGTCAAAGCAGCCAATCATAAAGTGGTCATGTAGTAACAAATGCAGTCCCAAAGAACATAATATTTAACATTAGATTAAAACAAGGAGTGAGGCATACATACTAATTGATGAGCCCAATACCATAGCTTTTACTGTGGTGGGGATGTTTTTCAAGCAACCAATTGACCGGCAGTGTGATTCTTCTAAACACAAGTTTGCAAAATAGAACAGGTGGTATGGATGTCGATGCACAAGCATACAAATAGCAACAAATTCTTCCATGTAAATACCAAAGCCACAAGTAGCACAACCTTGTGCAATAATTAGACTAGCAGGCTCTTCATCATCTACAGTTGAAAGTGTAGGTGGGCCTAGGAAAATGGATAGTGGCTAGTTAGACTGGACTCTTTCTAGCATCCTATTTGCAAAAGCATATTGCTGCTACATCCTTGTGAAGATAGTGGACTTTTGATGTAGCTTTGCATGTAAGTGATAACAACACAAAAGGTTGACATATCTATCTTAAAGGATGTGGTTAATATATATAAATTTTGAATAGTCTCGCCTCCATGGATGTTCGAAACGTCAAGTGCAAAATGTTAGAAACATTCCATTCAAATGATGCAAGCACTTTATATCTATCTACATTGTCTCACATGCATCCCGAGATGATTTTTACCCCCACATAGATTGCAATCTATCCTCCACCTATCTCTATATACTTAGATGAACTGCTGTAGTAAGCAATAAGCAAAATCTATCCATCTCTGTACATACAAGGCTGTATACTTTTTACTTATTATCTACAATTCTACATACATAGATTTAATCTCTATTGTCTCACCCATCATTGCAATTATCTATCTATCTATCTATCTATCTATCTATCTATCTATCTATAGATAGATAGATAGATATGTG
Source organism: Dipteris shenzhenensis (assembly GCF_047967505.1). NCBI lineage: Eukaryota > Viridiplantae > Streptophyta > Polypodiopsida > Gleicheniales > Dipteridaceae > Dipteris > Dipteris shenzhenensis. The sequence goes on from NC_141611.1 coordinate 44,541,467, forward strand.
ATCTCTCTCTCTCTCTCTCTCTCTCTCTATCTCTAGAGAGAGAGATCACATATTCAATAGATAATTGTAGATGCATCATGCACATGTGTTTGTGACATTACATACTACTAACTATAAAGTATATTGTATCATAGTGAGGCTTAAGTTATAACTTATAGCTAGATACTAACTTGAAAGTTCATAGAACATACAGTATACTACATAGCAAACTCCAAATTGCAATCATTTTCACATTTACAACTTCAAACTGTCACAAGTGAAAACTCATAGAAATAAAGTATCTACTTAGTAATATCAAAGTTGAAACTTCAAAAAGTGAAAAGTGTATAGATTATAGTACCATGAATCATGATGAAGTATAAAGACTAAAGTATGAAGTGAATCATAGCTCAAACATAAAAGGCCTCAAACTCGTGTTTAAATAGTGAAAATAGATTATCAAACTATTTTTTCAATAAAAATAATAATTTTAAGGTTTCTAACGTTTCCAACGTTAAGGCACACATTTCGATCCAGCCATGCTCACCTCTAGTTCAGGTATGTTGTCATCAAAATATGGAGCTTCAAGAATGAAGCTAAGGATTTCAAGTGTAGAGGTGAATGCCGCAATATCTGCCTCGTGTTTAAATAGTGAAATTAGATTATCAAAATAAAATTTCCCATTGCTTGAATAGGGGTGACTGAAAGGGTCTAGAAGATGACCAACATAGGTTGATATGCTCGATGAAAATGTGTTGATCGCCCGCCAATCATGTGAGTAGCAGTTTAGCATAGAGCAGAGGATTACCAAAAAGCGAGCAGTGAAAAGTGAGCGGCCACAAATAAGCAAGCAAGATTTAACATGATTCGAGCGAGCGAGCTCCCCATCTATTATCTGAATCTTCTCAAAATGATTGGAACAATTGAGATGAATATAAGTAAATCAAACATATTCCAACATTGAATGCAAGCTTCTAATTTACAATTCACCTATCTTTCATCCTCATACTGTCGCACTACATTATTTGTGGATACATTGAGACAGAACCACAAAAAAATTGGGTTTGGAAAAAATAAAGACCACATCAAATTGAACATCCATACATGATGACAAAATATGTAAACATGCCGATGTGCCACATATACATGACGTGTCTCCCATGCTTGCATAGGATTTGCAATACATTTGATCCCAAACATGGAAGTAAAACTAGCTATGCCATAGCTTTATAGAGCAAAAAAACACACTACATTTGATGCACTAGAAAAACATATGAGGATTCATACATAAACAGTCTCCACACCCAAAAGTCTTTGGCGTCATCTGCTCAATTGAAGTTGGTTGTCTCTTGCCCCCTAGAGCTTGAAATAACTCAACCTTTGTCAGAGTTGCCTGGTGCATAAATTGATGCACTTTTTCACTCAATCCTAGTACTAGAGTGAACATAAAGTAAATGTGCTTGCAAGGCATGTAAGGTTTTTTACTTGCCTCCCTCTGTGTGAAGTCAAGGCATGTGCAACGTGGAAATTTTGAAATTGACACAGAGTATGTCAGGCCCTTCAAGATTGAACCACATGTATGAACATGGAACACATGGACCTCATTTGGAATTATAATATTCTCTCTAACAACCTCCCCTTTCTCCATAAGTGGCTTGTCAATCCTTTCAATGAACTCTTTATTCAATTTGCTTCTCCATGACATGATCTTACCGTCACATTAAGGATGAACATGGCTTGGTGAATGTATTTTTTCCAAGCAAGACGAGGGTCCCATGTTGCCGATTACATCATTAGCCTCAAACACAAACCCTGCCTTCATGAGGTTCTCCCTCTCTTCCATAGTAATAGATGTTCTGCTTGCAACCTTCCAAACACCCGGGGTGTTACCAGGAACACCTTGAATGGAGATATCAACCTTCCAAGTGTGGGTCACAAAAGTGTTGTAGAACCAAACGAACTACTCTGTCACTCCATTAGGGTGTTGTCTTCTTCCATTGAAGCATGGAGCTGGCACACCATGGCTAGAATTTCTTCCAAGTGCATTGATCATTGCTCCACATCGTCATCGAGTTTCCTACACATATCCAAAGTATGTGACAACACTGTGTGGCTCAGTTCTCCTAATCACCCAATTGGCATCATGCATCTCTGTCTCTTTACAAACCTCTTGCTTGGAAGGACTCACAAACTGAAGATGTCATTTCTTTCCAGCCACTCTCCTTGTTGTGACTGTAATGTATTCGGGCCGATGATTATCAATTGCATCTATCACAGATGAACATGTGGAACTCCTCTTTCTTTGCACACTCATAGGCTCTGCCATTGGTCTACTCATCTCAGGAGAGTGTATCCTAGCCTCCTCAAGCACTGTGTGTGTTAAAGCAACAAGCTTATTCCTATCCCCCTTACTAGATCCACTTCCATCAACAATGCGATTTCAAAGGGTTTCCAAATTTGGTCATGTTCCCAGATGTTTTGTAGACATGAAAGCATTGTAATGAGCACATTGAAGCACACTCATTGCCAGGTCTATTGCACAAGCTTCATATAATGAGATATGTTTTGCATAGCCATGTGCTGCTCTCATGCTTGAGTGTTTTATCTCCGAAAGATTTGTAGTTGGAACAAAAGCTGAATGTTCATCCTGTTGCAAGAACATCCCCCCCCACTAGGAGAGACTAATATCCCACCAAGCTAACCATGTCTGTAGTGTTGGCAACTCGCTCTCTTCGACATGGGCTGAAGACCAATACAATGTCAATCGTCTCTTGCACTGGTCAGCAGAAGTAGTTGTTGTTGCTGCCCTCCATTTTTGACACAACTTTATGCTCTTCATGAAACTGAGGGTTTATGCACCTTTTTGTATGCTCAACCATGCTCATATCCCAGTGGAAACCACATGTCCTTTCTCTACCCTCCATCACATTCTGAGGGCCCCTAATGTACATCGTGTAGACAGCAAGCCAATTTGCACCTACACCATCTGCCATAAAGCCCCGAAATTTAGGTGCTTCAAATCCACTCTTCTCCATCTAGTTGTTTAGAAGCTTCCAGAATTGAACTTGTGCATTCGTAACTTGTACCTTAAATTCACAAATTACAATTGTTTGAAGTCCTCTTATGAAGGGGTCATATACATGAGCTTCCATTGACGACCATCCTTTTACTCGATGGACATGGTCAAAGTGAACCCATTGTGACTCAAGGCTTCCCCCAGGGCGCATGCGATTAACCAAATCCATGCCAGAACCTGGACCAATGGTGGACATTTTAAAAATATGTGGCTGCACATCATCTTGCAATTGTCTGGGAAACAAAATGCTTTGCACATATGGGTACTTGCATCTCCATTTTAGATCCATTATTAAATCCAATCCTCCATCTCCTCCTCTAGCTTCACTTCTTGCACTTTGCACCACTCTTTGAAGCCTCCTTTGTGTCATTGGTGTGATGGTAACCAAAACCTCTTGAAATTGATGATCATCAAGTGTTTCCACATCAACCCCATCCTTTCCAAGCAACATATCCATCATCACATCTTTTGTCACTGACATCTCTATGTTTTTGCAAGAAGCATTTGCATTCATCCTGGCATGCATGGAAACAAGATCTTCTACCTGCATTTCCTTTGCACAGATTATGCCCTTCTCTACAGGATGGTCATGAAAACCAACATGTATTGCACACCTAGTTGTCTTTTCTCTTTCATGTGGGAAGAAGTAATATATGGAAGCACTACATTCATAAACACACTCTGGGATTGCCAAACAATGCTTGCATAGAATTGACCCCAATGCAGGATCAATTAGACCAGGCATAGGAGGTCTCCTAAGCTTTCCCCTCCACTGTGTATCATTCAACACTCCCATACATTCAAGATAAGGGCATCTTGAAGACGCCCGCCAAAGCCAACTCAAATCCCTCTAGCTTATGGAATAATAAATCATTCTTGATTCATCCAAACATAGCTTCACAGCTTTCGTCTTCACTAAAATAATTCCCCCTTCCCCGTTACATAATTTTTGGTAATACGACCCCCCCCCCTTGGATCTTTCATCGCTTTGTACACCTTATGGATAATCTTGAAAGATCCTTCATTTTCCAAAATTTTTCAAGTTGATTGAAAAGAGATTCCCAAGCATCTACTCGCAGCTCCTGCTCCTAAGTATGGTAGCTCACTCATGTCTGCTTCTTGTACCAGACCGCCCTTCCTCTTGCAACTTCTTCATGGGTTTCTTCATGTCCACTTCTAGATGTAAGTTTGTTGATGTTGGAGAGACAGACGTCATGTAAGGTTAGCGAGGAGAGATATAAGGTTAGAGACAAAACTTTCTTCATGGGTTTCTTCATGTCCACTTCTAGAGATGGCCCTTCCTCTTGGAGCTTCTTCATGATCGTTGGGTTTCTTCTTCTACATGATTGTTGCAGCTTCTTCATGATCGTTGAGTTTCTTCTTTTACTAGACGGCCATCTATTTCCTCTTTTTGCAGCTTCTTCATGATCATTGGGTTATCCAACAGCTCTGCCAGTGCCCATTCAACTGTCAAAGATGATGTGTCGTTGCCTCCCAAGAACATATCCTACAAGTTCTCGAGAAGATGGTTCAAGATTATCCGTTAGGATGAAAGATGTTCGAGAAGATGAAGGATTTGGATCTTTCATCGCTGCATGTCACTTTCCTCCGCACTGTCAGTTGCCAAAACCGATTTATTTTATGCACCGTTAGTTGCCAAAACTAATTGTCAATTTTTTGTCGACCATCAAAAGATATCCGATCACATACCGGGCAACAAGTCTATCTCTAACATGCCAATGCATCTATCATAAATCTGGCGCTCTATTTCCGCTGTCTTTTCATAAATCCAGCCACCAACGATTTGTAATGTCTAAGAGTGTGGTGGAGCTTAGGCCATCGTAAGTAAGGCGGGGGCTATCTTATCCATCAAAAAATTTCACCCATCGTAAGTAATACTGTTGGAGTGGGCTTTGCTTTCATATACTTCCATCACTAATACAGCTCCAACCAACTCGGCGCCAACCAAAAAAGAAACTAGAATCAAAATAGAATTGGATGGGGTTCAAATGATAAAGAGTGTGGCTATTGCATGGGAATAGATGGCCATAGATTCGTACCAAATTACCCATTGTGGATCAAACACTGGTGGGATAGAGGTTTGACAATTACAAGATTTGGCAACAACCAGCTAAGCTGGCCATGTTTACAACCACCATCACAGGCTAATGTAGGGATCATATAGGAATTAGCTAGTCCAATGCAATGAAGGCTGTCATGTACCACGAGAAATCAACACCATGACCCACATGAACTTTGTAACGATTTTGAATTCATATGCATTGAGGACATCTCAGAGTGTTGGAAAAAATTTGATGTTTTACTATCACTCGGTCCATGAACAAATATGGAGAGAGAAGAGGAGAAGAGTGGAGATGAGGAGAGAGGGCATAGCTAGAGAGCACATAACAAATGATTAACAATACACTAGGTTGAGTTGAAAATAAAGAATATATACAAACCCCTTTTTGGTTAGGGTGAGGGTTTCCAACTGTTGTGTGTTTTATTAATCTTTTGGTTAGTGCTACACATAATATGAAATTTGATGTTGAGATGAATCCTCAACACCTTCCCTCAAGCTCAACATTATGAAGTAGGCCTTCCCTCAAGATGATGATTATGGGGACTCGAAGAAGGATTGAGCATTACATTCCATCATACCTCTTTAATGGGGATGTCCTTCCTTTCCATTAAACCAAGAGCTTATCAATGCTACTTGAAAATCTGTTTCCCAAGTGGTTTGGTAAAGATGTATGCAACATTCTCTTTGCTATCATAATGTTGCAATCTGATATCACCAAGTAACACTCAAACTTTAATGGATCTGACAATAGTCTTTTGAGTTATATAGCCTCACATGCACTAGTTGTGAGTGCACTATATTCTACTTCTATTGAAGACAAAGAAACAATTGGTTACTTGTTTGACAACCATGATATAGCACCTTGACCAAGGACAAATGCATATCTTGTGTGGATTTGGGATGAGAGTGCACCTTTCTTTCAGAGGCTTTCGATTAATTCTCTGGATGAATTATGGATGCACTATGTACCTGTAGCTGAGAGGACAACCTTGCCAATGTCCTCTCATGTAGCCCGAGGTGGGCTAGAGAGGAGTAGCTTTTTTATTGGGTGCCTTCTATCTCTATTGTGTATTCCAGGTGGGCTTGTGTTGGAGATGGATTGTGGCACACAACTCCTTTGATGCATGCATGTTAGGCTAGTGGCACAGCTCCTTTGATGCGTGTATGTCAGGCTAGTGGTAGGCCATGCTTCTCTTTTGATTCTGATAGCAGTATTGTGGCTAACATTGTTGAGCCACTTGTAGTGGACCATTCTGGCAAAAGGGTGAGGTTAGAGCATGACAGAGATGGGCAAGAGGATAGAGTGGACCCTCTCCCAAATCCTTTTGATGAGTAGTATGTTGCTGATTCTATTTCTTTTTTTATAGACATTTGGATTCTTCATATGGTTTACTTTTACGCTCTATTTATGTTCACGTGTAATCTAAATCAAATATGACATTCATGGGTACCTTCTAATATTAAAAGTTCATCTTGTGAGCACCATGAATGACATTCCCACTTTGACTTACTATGGTTTTAAATGTATGTTTGGTTGTAGTACATTGCCATGCTATCTAGAAGAAATGGCAAAGTTCATGGGAAGCAACTGAAGATATGATAAGAGGCCTTCAGATAGGCAAAAACCGCGCAACTTCTTTGTTGATGATGAATGTGAGGAAGAGTAGAATATTGTTGCAAAAACATTTTTTGTTCATGGTTTGCAGATAACCATTTGGCTGAGAAAAGCTATTTCTGAAAATTCAAATTTCTAGATGTGATGTTATTGTTCAAGATATGATGCCGAAGATGGCTTCCAAATGGCACTTGAGTTTTAATCAAGATGTGTGTGGAGTATTTTTTAAGCATTGAATTGAAATGTGAGCTTCCTTATGAAACTTTTTTAACCCATTTGAGATGCAAAATAATTGTCATATCAATAATGGAATCCTGCGTTTTGGAGAGGAACATTGGTTTCTTTCAAGCACATGTACTACTGTTGCATAATGTGAGTATAGCATGAATTGGAAGTTATGGTAGACTGAAATCAACAATGGTAGTATGGTTAACAAAGTAAGGTACGTTCTATGTCATACGAGTATTATTTGTGAATGATGCTAAACCGTGCTATGAGATTGGCAATGCTAGTGTAGTAAACATAGGAAGGTAAGTTTTATATTTGACATACTTCCCAATTAGGGATTACATGAACCTAGTAAATAGAGGAAGGTTAGTTTAATCTTTGAAATACTTCTCAATTAGGGGTTTCCACGAAGCTATGTTTAGGGTCCTTTCAATGGAAATTGTGGAAAACCTTGCTCGCTTTTTCAGCCCGCTCGCTTTTTCTTACTCGCTCTATTGACTGCCTCCATAGAGCACACTAGTGTTGGTTAAGTCCCCTCAATGATGATTGTTGTTGTTGTGGCACTTACTACACCAAATTCCAGATCAAAGACACAAATTAGCTGTTGTGCCTATTGTCAAGGAGGCAAGACTTGGACACCATCTACACTAGATCAAAGATGTGAATTAGTTGTTGTGTGTGTTGTCAAGGAGGTGAGCCTTGGGCACCATCCACACCAGAGTTATGTGTCGGCCTTCTTGCTTGAATGCATTGTTCATGACGCTTCTTAGCTTCTTCGCCCCCGAACTACTACCATCAAAAGTCATAGTAGAGGACTCATCCAAGGAGTGAGATTGAACCTCATCTTCTTAGGATGATGGCTTTGCGCACCAACATCTGCTCTGCATAGTGCACAACATCAATGAGATTTTGGAACATCAGAGTGCCAATATTTGTAGAGGCCATATCTTGTTTTAGTTTCTGATTAAGACCATGCACAAAATTTCTTTGCTGGACATGCAAATATTTTTGGAGCATATTGTCCTTTCAAATGGACTAAACCATTGCACAACAATGGAAGTTACCTGCCCTTGCATAGAGTTTTGAATTTCTATCACTTTTGTACTCTCGAATGGAGGGTCCTCTTGAGCAAGAGTTGCAATCATGGATCCAACCTTCAAATCTTAGACAAAACCTGCCCACATTTCAATGAGCTCTTCTCATCTTTGACAAGATCGTCGTGCACCACGATACATCTCTTGTGTAGGCACATTGATAAAAGCTTCAACCTCAAGTGATAGACTCTGATGTTGTACAACTTGTTCTGTAGGAGGACAAGGTGTTGGCCATACAAAGTCATTGCACAAAGTAGTAGTGTTACTCTTGAACCATTCAAGGATGAGGGCTTGTTCTTCAAGGAAAGTATTCCACCACACTCCACTGTCTACACTTCTCTATCAAACCTCTCTTCTTAGACATGCACCTTTCATAGTCAACATCCCTTCTTTGAGCTTGTGCCAACTTTACCTCACTCCCAATCACTAGAGGTTCTTGCACTGAAGCATGAATTTCATGGACTGGAATGAAAGATAGAAATTGCAAGCCATCCAAGGGTACCTAATCTGGAAAAGAGGCATATTGCTTACCATATAGATATGTTCTTTGATCTGCTTTTTTCTTTATGAGAAATTGATGCTAAAAGCTCAAGTCATTCAATGTCTTGATGGAACATTCATCACTTGGTCCACCTTGAATAAATGTCCTGAAATTGTGTCTCTTTCAAGTGACAAACTTGAGGCCATGGAGTATAAGATTCTTTCACAAGGTCCATCATCTCTCCAAAGTGAATGCATTATTTCTTCCAAGCTTCTTGGAGAATGTACTAAAGATTTTATCTATTTGATTGTGAGTATGACCAACTAAGAGAAATCTAACTTTGATCTTATAAACAACTCCCTTGTCCACAAGCATGCACAAGTACGCAAGAAATGTCTAGTTTTTGTTTTCTCTTGCTGGATTGTCAAGGTAGATATATAAGGTTCTTGGAAAGGGACCTTCCCATGATGTGAGAATGCAATGAGTTATTGTGATTAACAGATTTGCATCATTATGCATTTTTGGATAGGTGAAAAACACCTTAGCTTGGAGCCTTTTGAGGCAAATAGGTCTTCTTTTGATCCATACCATCCATAAAGAGACCAAGATACTTTTAAGGATTCTTCAAGCACTTTCTTCTATGCTTTGTCAACTTTGATTGTTCTTGGGCTTATTGCTATCTATGGTGCTTAAGAGCACTATTGATTTGATTTACATGTCAAAACACTCAAATGTTATTAATAACAAACACCCCAAAATCTAAATTTTTTAGAAAATCAAACTATACATATAAAGTACCTTGGTACCTCACTCACTTGGGTCGTTGCCCTTTGTCATCAACTCTTGAGGTTTGCACATACAGTACATACCCCCATTCTCACTTTTTTGGGGATCTTCACATTATTATTGAAGTTCTTCCACAATCTAATGAAATGACTATAGCTAGCAAACTGCTCATTGCCCTATGACATCTCCTCCTTAGAGCATGAAAACCTCAAATCTTGTGTAATCATCCATCAAGTATATTTTCCTATTGTGGGTTGTACTTCTACATTCAAAGAAAAATAGCTTTCCATCCATGATAGGGCCATATGTCCAATAGGCCCAATTAGACTTGGATTCCTAAAACACTTTGTTCTCTTTTGTACATGAGCAAGCCTTGCGTTCCCCAAGCTATTAATTTTTTTAAGGCTGATCTACAAATTAGCAAACTCCCTAAACAATACTGTACCTACTCATTTTTCAGGGGTGATGGCTACATTCAAGTAATAATTTTGTTCCTCACGATTCAAACCAAAGATTGTGCTTTCAACTTTCTCACACCTAATCTCCCCAAACAATTTTGAACACAACACATAGTAGTATATGTATCCTTTAGCTGAGCCTCAGATGTCAGGAATTCCAGTCTTCTCATACCGAAACTCATGAATCTTTTGTCAATGTGCATCCTTTCATTTTTTCTTTAGTTCTTTGGAGGGGTAGATTGTTCAACTTGTGAAGGTGAAGGTACAATTGAGACTAGAGTTATCATAGGCAACAACTCTACATCCATATCTTGTGTGGTTGTCAGATGAACTTTAGGCAGGCGCTGGTGACTCCGAAACTATTGCAATACTTCTTTTGGTTCAATCCTTGTTGAAGACGCTGGCTCACATGAGGACATTGAAAGATTCATTTGCTCACCAACATATTCAAATGAGGAGACAGACACACTCTCACGATTGCATTCTGGGTTGTATGAAGAGACTGAAGGTTCATAAGGGCTGATGAAGCTTGTATTTTGAGATGACTTTGAGGAGCTTAAAACATAGCTTGAGACCGAGACATACATGTTGAATGTCGTGCACAACCACAATGAGAACAAAATCCTTGCACTGTATATAGACAAATGTCATCCAGGTTTATATAAACCCTAAACCCTGAACAAACCCTAAAAATTGACACCATGAACCAACTTAAAAAATGGAACCAAAAAAGGATGAAAAACATTTGCTTTTTGTCCATATTTTGGAAAACACACACTTTAGGAGGTAAAACCTTGGACATGAAAAAGTTATCCATTGTGAGCCCAAAAATAAAAATGTATTGTTTACCTTCTTAATGGAAAAAAATTGACTATTTTCTTATTTTGGACTTCTAACAGTAATTTAGGTGGATAGTATTATCTTAGACTATAAAATCCAAATCCTAAAGCCTAATCCCTCATTATTCAATGTTCCTCATAAGCTAATCCCCCTCTTGCCAGCTCTGACACCTTGCCAAATCCCCCGAGCATCCAGAATGGTAGGAAAATCCACAAAGTGAGTGGAATATTTAGATTCTTTTTTTAGTCTTTCTCAAATTCATTGAATTTCACTTTCACAAAGTTTCATAATATAGAATAATTGAGTATTTGAAAATCATCATTCGAGTCCGATCCTTGGGATTGGATTAGTAAGCTTGTGTAGCCTAAACCAATCCCAGTGATCAGATTAGGCTGCACAAGCTTGCTAATTCAATCCTAGGGATCAGACTTGCATGTAGTCGTGTGAAAGGTTGCACACAGATCCAATTCCCAAGATCGGATTTATGTGCAACCTTTCACACAACTGCATGCAAATCTGATCCCGTGGATCAAATGGGATGTAATGCTACCCACGGTTGCATCTAGATGTATACAATTATTCAAGAAATTCTTATCCTTGGGATCGGAATTACATGTCTTGGGCAGTTGTAACTATTTTTTAATCCTTGGGATCAAATTTGATAGAATTTTTATGTTTTGGACCCTTAGTTGAAAATTTTTCAAAGAATTGTGTGTTTCAAGGTTATTTTGGGGTATGTTTTGGTGAGTTTTCTTGGGTAAAAAAGATGATTTTGGTAGTTTTTATGATTGCTTTTAGCATTAAAATTATGTTTTTATCCACAAAAATTCAGTTTCATCTTACTTTTTTGTTATTCTTAAATAATTTTGCCAAATTTTGTCTCATATGCTATTTTGTCATTTTGTTGTAGGAAGTTGAAGCTCAAGATAAAGCAACTAGGAGGTGAGAAAGGGGACTCTGACCCTTTGCTTTCCTCTCCGGAGGCAACACCCCTTAACAAATCCATCTCCTGAGCCAACACCTCCTAACATCAAGAAAAGCATGACTAAGAAGACATCATCTCCTGCTCAAAAGCAGATTTTTGTCTCGTGGCTAGCCAAAGGGTCTCCTCAATCTGAGGGCCACCAAGTCAGCAGAAGTTGCTTGCAGCATCTCAAGGACCCCTGAGAACATTGACACACATGAATATGTATGCAGCAGATCATCCTTAGAGTAGAAAGACAATCAACTATTGCTGTATTTGGCAAGAGGTGTGATCTTCTCTAGGGACGAGAAGAACTACAAGTGTTGTGGCCTTGTAGGGTTACTTACCTACAGTGAGGAAGGGCCCAATGAGGTGGTGACCTTTTCACTAAGAGGGATATCTCTGTTTTAGAGATCAACTATGACTATGATATGGTGTATCTTGTGGAGCTTAAACAAAAGTTCAACAAAGCAATAAACACCAACTCCAATCTCTTGCCCATACTATTGCACTACATTTTTAGTGAGAGGGCATCAACGGAGATTGAGTGCAAGAAGATGACCATATAGGTTGAGATCAAGAAGAGGATGAAGATAGATTCTTGTCTTGGGCCAATTGTGGAGGGCTGTGTTTTGCCATGCTAGATGGTTAGTATTGTGGGTGACTCCATGTTAATACTAAGTCGCTAGTGTTATTGTAAAGAGGGCACAGGGAAGAAACAGACACCTGCTCCAACAAAGAAAGATCCTGACTCTGAGGAGGTGAAGGTGAAGACACTGCTATTGTGCTTGGCTTCCTTCAGTCATCTGGTATTATGGACTCTAAACAGAATAGGGCAAGGGAGAAAATCAGGGATACCAAGCTTATTGAGGTCAGGACTTTTGTTATTTAGGTTTGGAAACTTCATAGGCCTCTTGTTCAGGTAGAAGACCTCTTGAAGTTAGGCCACCCCACCATCTTCATGTGGCAAATATTAAAGCAAAGATGAAGATTAATCCTCTTGCTATAGTGATCCTTTTCTTGGTTATGGTGGATCCATCTCAGTGTCTTGCCAAGGATAGTTTTGATAGAAATAAATTGAGTCTGTATGATTATTTTGTAATTGGTGGATGTCATAGTGCAAAGGACTGGAGACAATTGTGCACTGAGTACCTTGACTCCCCCTACTTCAAATCTATAGAGTGTAATATCTACGTAGGTATCACTAAGGAAGAAAGGAATTTGTTGTCTTGGGACCACAATAATGATAATGAACGTAGACAGGGCATGACTTTTATATAGAGGATCCACTTCTTCCATAATGAATACCTAGATTTCATGAAAAATAATGACAAGGTTACACTTCAAGTTAGGATTTATTACTATCAAGAAATGGTTTTAGTTTTTGATGAAAACAAATACTTGACAAAATATGAAGAGGGGAGAGGAGAAGAGTGGAGATGAGGAGAGAGGGCATAGCTAGAGAGCACACCACAAATGACTAAGTGTACACTAGATTTAGTTAAAAATGTAGAATATATACAAACCAATTTAGGGTTATGATTAGGGCATCTAACCCTTTCCTTTATAGCACTCTATATGTGTTAGTGCTATGCACATGTAATCACATGATGTTGAGCTGGGTCTCTCAACACCTTTCCTCAAGATCAACATCATGAAGTAGGCCTTCTCTCAAGATGATGATTCTGGGGAATCGAAGAAGTACTGAGCATTACATTCCATCACACACCTTTAATGGGAATGTCCTTCCTCTGAGTCAAACCAAGAGCTTGTTGGTGTTTCTTGAAAAGCTCTTTACTAAGTGGTTTGTTAAAGGTGTCTGCAACATTCTCTTTGCTATCACAATGTTGCACTGTGATGTCACCAAGTAACACTCTTTCTCTGATGAAGTGCTCTTAGACATCAATGTGCTTTGTCCTGGAGTGATATACTGGATTCTTGGCCAATGCTTGAGCTGATTGATTATCACAGTTTATTGTTGTTGGCTTTGAGTCATCAAAGTAATCTATTTCTAACGATAGTCTTCTGAGCCACATAGCCTCACATGCACCTGTAGCAGGTGCTCTACATTCTGCTTCAGTTGAAGACAAAGAAACAGTTGTGGCTGTTTGTTTGAAAACCATGACATAGCACCTTGACCAAGGAAAAATGCATAACCCTGTGTCGATCTCATGGTCTCATGATCTCTGGTATAGTCACTGTCACAGTATCCATGCAACCTTGGATGACTTCCTCTGTATTCTATTGTAAACTGTCTTGTACCTCTGATGTATTGTGATATAGAATTTGGGGGCTTAATTCTAGTCACTTCTTAGAGTCAAAAGAAAAAGAGGGAAAGGAAAATAAATGAATTAAAGCAAGATAAAGATATAAACATCAAAGGCGAGATCATAGTTCAACATGGGAAAGAGGAAAGGTTGAGGGAAAGCATTGACTTCTACCAAGCGTTCGGCACCAAATGTAAGAGCAAACCTCTGTTGGAAGAAAATTTTCATACTAAGAACTACATGGATGGAAGTGAAGGGGCTGAATTGGTAGGTTTCATTCTGACGTATGGGGTCGTTGGGTCACATCATTCTGATAAAGCTTAACACAAGAGAACCCACAATTATTGGAAATAAAAATATAGCTATGATAGCATGGGAATAGCTCTTTCTTTGACCCTCAAAACCCAAAACAAAGAACACATGCTTATAGGGTTTGAAAAGACAAGAATGTTGGCATATAGTTCATGAAAAATGGAACAAGAGATGAGAAGTTAGGACCATTTTAGTAATAGACTCCAAAACTGTCCCAAATCCAAGTCTACCCTGTTTTGCACACCGTAACATTTTCTCAATAGATCAAAACATGGAAGTAAAGACATAAATGGATAGAGCTCAAAGAGACAAAGATTTTGGTATACCTTTCAACCAAAATATAGGGAGCAAAAAGTTATGGCCGTTCTATGACAGGGTACCAAAACAGTCCATGATCTACTTGAGCAATCGAAAAACGCAACAATTTCTCTTACTGAAGGGGTTGCTTCCACAGTACATATTGGAATGAGGTCGCCCTAAAGGGTAGAGAATCCCCTCAGAACAGATCCCAAAGCAAGCCATACATGAGCACCAACAGAGCTCTCGAGCGAAGAGGGGAAAAATATGAGAAAATGGGAAAAGAAGGGAAGATCTTGGTTCTGGAAGCCACGAAAGCTTCCCAATGGGAGAGAACTACAAAGAAGAGAGGGGCTAAGGCTCAAGGGAAAGGAGAGGCATAGAAGGAGCTAGATACAAGGCAACGGCAAGGCTCCAAGGAGAAAATGAGATGCTTGAGAGAGAGAGGAGGGGCTTCTTTTATAGTGCAATTCTCACCTTCCTTCACCCTGTTACATTTGCTGGTAGTAGATTCTTTCACATCTTCATGACATAAGGGCACGGGTCACCATCAATTGTCCTTTTAGGAGGATTTTGACAAGTGTCCCATCACAAGATGCTTCTTTATCCTTTTGAGTAGAAAAATCAATAGTCCTCCCACATGGAGCACTAGAGGACCCTCCTCTTTTCCACATGCCAACATCCTCCACATTCCACATAAGAATTCTAGAAGGATTCCTTTTGACTCCACACTCCTCCACACTTTTCCACATGCCCTCCACATGCTCTCCATGTGCACTCCCTAGTATTTTAGTACATTATTGAGTCCATGTAAGCTTTTGGCCCACTCTAAATATATGATTCATTTCTATTTCCCAATTACAAAGCAAATAATATATCTCCCAAGCCATTCTATCCCTATACCAAGGTATTTATAATTCATACTCGTGGTATTTACAATGATGCACTCCACTCATAATCAGCTTTGCAATCATTTTCACCAATTATTCTAATTAGTGTCAAACCCACATTAATGATTACATGAAATAAAGTAGTCGACATCAAAAGATTGATAAGTTGCAATGAGAGTAGCTGCAAAGAACCGTCTCCCACCACCTTCTCCATCATGCTTCTTGGTTCTTTGTCTTCGTGGCTAGCTTTTGTCACCTTGCGGGCCCCACAAATCCTCCCATAGGTTTCAAAACAAAATATCATTTTTTGTTGTCACAGTATCTCAAGAATCTTTTAGCTGCATTCGAGTGAGACTATTTTGGATTTGCCATAAAGTGTGCAAGTGAACTTACCGCATAACAAATATATGGCCGTGTGTTAGTTAGATATGTAAGAGATCCGATGCCTGTAGTACTTGTCATTGACTCTAGGCTTTTCTGAATCTTTTGTAAGTTTCAAACTCTATTCCATGGGAGTGGCTGCAATCTTGCAATCTACCATATGAAACTTCTTTAGGAGACTGTCAACATATTTCAGCTGACTCATGAAGGTCTGTCTGAATCTCTCCAGAACTCAATACCAAGACAATAGTGCATAAGTCCAAGATCTTTCATGTAGAACTTTGTAGATAAGTCTTGTTTTAGATTTTTGATGAAGCTATCCTTGCTTCCTATCACAATCAGATCATCTACGTACAAAAGTGCAATAGTAATGTCTTCCCCTTGAACTTTGTAGTAGAGAGTATGATCTGCATTGGATTTCATGTATCCCAAATCAGTAAAATACTTGTCGATTCTATTGTACCAACTTCTGGGTGCTTGCTTTAAGCCATAGAGACTTTTCTTGAGATCGCAAACTTGATTCTCCTTTCTTGGTTCAAGATAACCTACTGGTTGTTGCATGTAGACTTCCTCATCTAGATAATCATTGAGAAATGCAGTCTTGATATCGAGCTAATACACATTCCATTTTTTGAGTTTGCTAGTGATATTAAGAACCATATGAAATCCATCTTTTCTACTGGAGCATAAGTCTCATCATAGTCTTGATCATATTGCTGTGCAAATCCTTTTGCAACTAGTCTAGCTTTGTATCTTCGAATACCGCCATCTGGATTGTACTTCACTTTGTATACCCATTTGTTTGCTATGGCCTTCTTTTTCTCTTGGTGGAAGGTCGCATAACTCCTAGGTATTATTCTTGTACAAAGCATCCATTTCTTCATTCATAGCAGTTTGCCATTCTGGATTGTCAACTACATCTTGGAAGTACACTGGCTCTTCTGTAGCCATGATGGTAGTCATAAGAGCATAATTGGTGGTATAACCGTGAATTGCTTTGCCTTTCTGAGCATATGCCAATCTGGCTAGTGGTCTCCTTTTTCTAGTAGACTGTTTGAGCTGTTGTGACTTTGCTTGGGGTGTTATTGGCAATTCTTGCCCTTCTTCATCAACCTTTTCTGTAGATGACTGCGAAATTGCTGTATCTATCTCCTGTGTGTTTGAGGTTTTCCATTCTGATTTCTCATCGAAGATTACATCTCTAGAGATAATGACCTTGCAGTTGATGGGATCATACAACTTGTATGCTTTGATTTCTTCACTGTAGCCAACCATGATGCATTTATGTGACTTCGCATCCAATTTCCTGCAATGATCATCATGTATGTGGGCATATGCTATGCAACCAAATATGCGAAGATGCCCAATGTGTGGCTTATGTCCAGTGAATGCTTCATAAGGTGTCATACCTAGTATTGGTTCGATAGGAAGCCGATTAAGCAAATAGTTTGCAGTGGCTATTGCTTCTACCCAATACTGATTAGGATGATGCTTCTCACTAAGCATTGCTCTAGCACTGTACCATTCTTCCTTTTGCCTCTTGCATTCTGTTGAGGAGTATCTGCACAAGTGAATTGTCTTCGAATGCCGTTGCAAAAGTTCATGAATGTTGAAGACATGTATTCACCTCCTCTTTCTGATCTCATGACTTTGATCTTTCTGCCTGTCTGGTTTTCTACCATGGCTTTGAGTTCTTAAAATCTGGAAAACACTTCATATTTCTCTTTCAGAAACTTCAAAGGTGCATCATTGGACCTTCCTTTCGTGGTTGATGAAGCGTTTCAGAGATGGCGTTCCAGTCTGTGCTTGGTGGAGGCCGTTGCTTGGACCGTGGAGTCAATGGGTGCTACTATCTTGAGCCCATGAGGCTTGGAGGGCACTGTTGGGCTGTAGAGGCTATCGGGTAGGCGGTTGGCCGTTGGATGCGGGTCGCCCTTGTTGCAACTTTGTTGGCTCATTTGAACTAGAGCTGTAGGTCGTGGGCGGCTATGGCGAGGCCTTTTGATCTATTATTACAGCCATCTATGTAGAGCCACTTGTTGAGGAGCACTATCGTGGATGCTATTGCCTATGTGCAGGGCGTGGTTGGAGATGGGCCGGCTAGGCATAGCTTTGTTGGAATCATAGCTGCTGCACTGTAGGAGGCTGCCATGAAGGTTGTAGCTATCGATGGAGTTTAGTTTCTACTCGTGGCCCTTGCAAGCTGGCTGGTCTGCTCGTCGAGTGCTTTGGAGAGTCGCTTTTGCCTTCTATGAGTCGGGGTTCATCGACTTAAGAGTTTGAGTCTATTGCAAGGCATCGTTGCTTTTAGGATCCTTTGAGGAGCTGGTCGTTGGTCACTGAGGTCGTTCGTAGAGGTCCGTCGACCTGCAGCCGTGAAGATAGAGCCAGCTGTAAAGGTTGCCTTGTTGAAGGTCGCATGCAGTCATGGTAGAGCCTGCTCGTTAGTCGGCTGGTTGGAGGAGATGCAAGTACCTTTTGCTGAAGATGCGGCTTTGCCTATGCAAGGCTAGCCTCAGTTGCAGAGTCCATATCTCTCTCTCAAAATGAATAGAGTAAGAAGAGATGAAGGAAAACTAGACTCTATCTCCCAATCTATCTAAAGAGAAGAATTCCTCTCATATGAATCCTCACAATCTAAATGTCTCTCTCTCAAAGAGATGAATGGAAATCTCTTAAGGAAAATGAACTGAAATTTATCAATGAACTTAAATCCTCTTTCATCAACGAAAGGATGGAAGCTCCCCGTTCTCTTCTCTGACTTGCACCATACAAAGAGGAGCCAGAATGGGAATTTGCCCAACATCACTCAAAGGAAGAGAATTAATTAGTAGTAGCCACAGGACTCCACACCAGACCACGATAGCTGGTATGAGGCAATAACTTCCTTTAGATCAGTCGAAGATGCAATAGACATGAACACATGGAAAGAAAAGATTTAAATATTTCACCTCCCTCGCAAAGTCATTATGGAGGTGACAACTATAATTGAGCTCATTCAATGTAGCTTCCGCAAATGGCAGTGTGAACATGATCCGCGTACACGGGAAGGATATAACCGACCTGACTACAACATCACATCCCAAGATCATAAAGATATGGGTATACAACCTCACACAATCTCACTCTCTCAAGGATCACAATGCCTTAGCAGAAGTCAAGGGAGCTCTGATACCATGACAAAATATGAAGAGGGGAGAGGAGAAGAGTGGAGATGAGGAGAGAGGGCATAGCTAGAGAGCACACCACAAATGACTAACTGTGCACTAGATTTAGTTGAAAATGTAGAATATTTACAAACCCATTTAGGGTGAGGATTAAGGCATCTAACCCTTTCCTTTATAGCACTCTATATGTGTTAGTGCTATGCACATGTAATCACATGATGTTGACCGTGGTCTCTCAACAATACTCTGATGCTATGAGGAGGTATGACCAATTCTTCCAACTGGCGTTTAGATCCAGCCCTCTCTGGGATATATATGAAGAAATTTTTGATATGTGGGAAAAGGGAAGGGCAAATATTTTAGTTAAGGCCCTGTCATATGATATGAAGATCACAGTGTGGAGGTCCATGTAGGACATTAAGGATGAAAAAGTCATCCTATCTACATTGGCCCAGGTCAAGGCACGAGAGTTCTCCTTGGATGAGATGTCCTTATTTTTTGAGGAGTAAGCTTCTATATTCTTTTTTGAATGAGTTCATTTTTCATTTCTATTTATGCTATGTTTTTGTATGATTAATCCAATAATTCTTGTTATTGTCATTTCTGTTTATAAGATGTTTTTATAAAATCTAATATATTCTTATTACTATATAGTCATAAAAATTATATGAGAATACAAGAGCCGATGTAGGTTAGACTCAATGTACTAACCTAGGGGTAGATTACCACAAACTATCCAATGTCTACTGCATTTGAGTCTTTGAAGCCTCTTTTCATTGAATTCAAGAAAATGGTAAGTAATGACATTGCTCTGGGACATGGACAAATTGATGCCATGGTTTCGACATTCAGTGCTTATATTTTATCTCAATCAATATTTTTTACAAATCTGGATTATTGAAACTTTCCTTATTTTACTATAATGTTTTAATTTATTTTTTTAGACTTCCAAACGTAGAAAGTTTTAAATTTGAAAGATTTTAATAGAGTAATCTGATCATCTCTCTGCGAAGGAGGGAGAGGAGATCAAGATCGTCTTACTATATGCTTCCATCATACTTGTACAATAAATCAACAATTTCATGAAAATAAGAGATCTCAAGCAAACGATATTATCGTATATCCAAAGTCATAGATATTCATCTATAAAGAATAAACATGCCAAGCAAACAATCTTATTGTCCATCTAAAGTCAAAGATTTTAAAATATAAAAAACAAACATGCATCTTATCACTATTCTAGTTAATAAAATGTCAAAGTATTCTAAAATTACCTTTTTTTTTTAAGAGTTTATTTTAAAAATCAATGTTTTTTTTAAATTTAGAATTTCCAAAATTATCCCAAAAAGAAAAATCTATTTATAACTCTCTTGTTTTTAAATGGGAAAGTCTGAATTTCACCTTAATTTCAAATTTTAGTTAAAATTTGGCACTATTCAGAGGGAATCTTAAAAGTGGGTAACATGCAATAGTTCTCACTGACACACAATGTCAGAAAAAACAAAGCAAAAAGAATAAAAATCGATAGGATGCCGAAAGGAATGCCAGAAGCTTTGCTTGAAGAATACGATGCTTGTATCACCGAAGAGTGCAATTTCTCAACTAAAAGAGTGCAATTCCTAAGACAATTGGTGTCAACAACCCTTTTATAACTGGGTGACATGCCCTTTAATTCCTACTTTCCTGCCAACAGTCATCCACAAGTTGTGACGATGTGGGGTGTTTAAACGAGAAGACATTTAAACTATTGATTGCTAAAAATGC
Source organism: Dipteris shenzhenensis (assembly GCF_047967505.1). Lineage (NCBI taxonomy): Eukaryota > Viridiplantae > Streptophyta > Polypodiopsida > Gleicheniales > Dipteridaceae > Dipteris > Dipteris shenzhenensis. Next base: position 44,562,149 of record NC_141611.1, read on the forward strand.
CTAAGGCATAGGTCCTAACTTGATTATGCAGCAGGGCCAATAAAGGACCTGACAGATGTTGCCTAGCCATAAAGGCCTGATAGGTGCAGCTTCGACTAGGATGCTGCATGACAAAAAGAAATGGTGTCAAAAACAACAAGCCCTTACCACAATTTGTACAACTGCTCATGCACTGCTGAGCATGCAAGCTGAAAGAGCCCCACTCTGATGCACCTCTAGAATCTGCACTAGGTTCTAAAAAGCAGTTTTTCTACTTCAAAAAATAACTCATATACATGCTAAACCCCATCATAAAGCTTCACAATGAAGTGGATTTTGATGCTTCCTGTGGACTCCGTTGTGATGCTTTGGAAGTAGACTCTATATCTTGAGGCTTTGATGCTTTAAGTGTATATGGACTGTTCCTTCATGCATAGAATTTGTCTACTTCCAAGTGTGGACTCCGTTGTGATGGTTTAGGCATAGAATCTAGTAGAGGTTGTGATTCCCCATGCATATATTGAATCTCTACTTTTGAGTGTGGGGTAGATGGTGATTCTTTGGGCATAGACTCCTTGAGAGGGTGTGATGTCCGTGGTGTAGAATGAGTCTCTACTTCCACTCGTGGACTTTGCTACTGGGATGCTTTGGGCGTAGCCTCCCCAAAATGGTATGATTATTTGGCCGTAGATTAAGTCTCTGGCATGGTTAGCCACTCAGGTTGGTGGCCCTGTTGGCTGCATAAAGCTCATTGCCCATGCCAACCGAATTGTTGCATCTAGTTCATGGGTCTAATCCACCTTATTTTCACCCAATGGGGACTTCTTTAGACTGTCTAAAGGAATCCTCGTCAGGTGATGAGTAGTTAAGTGTGAGGGATTGAAAAAGAATCTGTCAGACTATAAGCTCTGACTGTCATTCTACCTGAAAGTTATTTCTGCTTTTAAGTTTGTTTAAATTCAATAAAAAACCTCAGAGGAAAAGAACTTTTATGTAGAATGGCAGTCAAGGGATCCTTGGTAAATGCTGCCCCTTTTGTTTTAATGCCTTCATAATCACATCAACCATGCCTCAGCACGGACCCAATCATTTTCTTGAAATGACCCACAATTTAACGTCTTCATATTCATTTACACCATATCTTTGCCCATGTCATTGAGCCCTCTGATTGAAGCAAACATTGCATGCTTGTGGCTTTTACCCAAATAAGACAGCAGCCTCTCGCTCAATATTGATGCCCTTTCCCATCATGAAGCCTATCACTTTTTCAGGATCTTGAAGCCTGCCAGCTGATGCATATATGCTCCATAGTACTACATATGGTGCTGTGTTTTCAGGATCCAGTTCCAAAACATGCTTTGTATTAAGTTTTCCTCGGTCCACATCAACCTCATATTTACAAGCACCCAGCAATGCCATGAATGGCACAACAGTAGGTTGAAACGGCATAACATTGATCATATGCTCTGCACGATCCAGCTGTCCAGCTCTTCCAAGCATATCAATCATGCAGACATGATGATCTGCTTCAGGTAATATGCTATGATCTTGAATCATGGATACAAAGTAGTTACAACCTTCATCAACCAGACCTGCATGGCTACATGCCAAAATAATGCTTAGGAAGGTGACCTCATCTGGCGCAATCCCTTTGCATCGCATCTGCTCAAAGAGTTGGAGGGCTTCTTTGCCTCGTCCATTCTGAGAGTACACTGCAATGATTGCATTCCACACTACAGTATCCCACTTTGGAAGGCAGTCAAATAATCTACGTGCGTCATCCAAGCTGCCACACTTGCCGTACATATTGACAAGCGCTGTTCCTATGAATGAATCTGAACCAAATCCCCCATCGAGGATGTGTGCATGCAGCCCTTCACCATAAGCAAGAGTGGCCTGGCAAGCACATGCACCAAGAAGACTGATGAAGGTGACCTTATCTGGCAGAATGCCCTCTCTGTACATTTGATCAACAAGGTCAAGGGCCACCTCACGTTGACCACTCTGAGAATACACAGCAATGATTGAAGTCCATGAAACCACATCCCTCACTTGCATTTTGCCAAAAACCTCCTGTGCATCTACCACACTTCCACATTTGCTGTACATGTTCACGAGGGCGTTTCCCAGAGCAACATCTAACTCTAATCCTAAGTCCAGAATGCGATTATGTATCTCTTTACCTATAGATAGGATCCTTTTACTAGCACAAGCAGCAAGAATGCTTATCAACGTGACCTTGTTTGGTGGAACTCCGTCTTCTTGCATTTTGTCAAATAATTGTAAGGCTTCTTTGCATTGTCCATACTGCACTGACAATGCTATCATGGCAGTCCACGTGACCACATTCCGTGCAGGCATTCTCTTAAACAGATTTTGTGAATCCATTAAGCTGCCACACTTGCCATACATGTTAAGAAGAGCATTCCCCACAACAACATCTGAATCAAATCCATGGTCACAAATGTGTGCATGCATAAGTTTTCCCTCCAATAGGGTTGCCTGGCTTGCACATGCATCAAGGATGCTGATGAACAAGACCTTGTCTGGCTCAAGTCCTTGCTGCTGCATTTTATCAAACAGATCAAGGGCCTCCTTGCCTTGCCCATGCTGGGCATGTGATGTAATTATGGAAGTCCATGAGATTATGTCCCTTTCACACATTCTGTAGAATATTTTCCGGGCATCCTCCAAGCTACCACACTTGCCGTACATACTAACAAGTGCATTCTCCACCGCCACATCTGGCTCAAAGCCAAAGCCCAGGATACGGGCATGGATCCGCTGGCCTTCAGCGAGGGCAGCCTGGCTGGCACATGCATAAAAAATACTTGGGAAAGTGATCTTGTCTGGCATGTTCCCTTCCAAGAGCATTTGGTGAAAGAGTTTGAGAACCTCCTTACAAAAACTATGTCGAGCATACAGTGCAATCATAGCAGTCCATACAACCAGATCCCTTTCAGACATTTTGTCAAATGTCTTCTTTGCATCCTCTAACCTCCCACATTTCCCGTACATATTAACAAGGGCAGTCCCCACCGAGACATCTGATTCAAATTCGGAGTTCACAAGCCTAGCATGCAGCCGCTTGCCTTCTTGCAGGGCTGCAACTGCAGAAACAATGCAGACAAACGTAACATGGCTTGGCATTACTCCTTCTTGTTGCATCTGACAAAAATATTGGATAGCTTCCTCACGGTGTCCTTGCCGGGCAGATATTCTAATCATGAAATTCCATAAGACCACCTTCCTTTGAGGCAAATTTAAAAATAATGTCAGAGCATCTTCGAAAGATTTGCATCTGCCATACATCTGTATAAGTTGACTACATAGAAACGAGTCTCTCTCCCGTCCATCCTTGATGATAAGGTCATGGACGCATCTGCCATCAAACAAGGCCTTTGTGTTCCCACAGGACCGCAAGAGAGTGGCATAGGTGGTGGCATGATCAGCCGCAAGGCCATGTTGGTCCCTGCGATGCACGGTCTCCTGCTGGTTTGGAAATGAGTTTTGGGTGAGGCTAAAACTATGGCAAATGGGCTTCCTGGAGGGTTTCAAAGTCCGCACCGTTGCAACAATCAGGGGATTTAAGTTTCTTGCGCTTATGAACATTGATCGGGGGAAATCGAGGTCTAAGCTTTGAATGCATTCTGAGTTTAAGCCAAATCTGTGCTTGAGTTTGTGCGAAAGGTATACATTCGTTGCGAGTCACGAAAACATTGCAAGCAAATTAACACAGTTTCTACGAGATCAAATCGATGCATGAAACAGAATAATCACAACGGAATGATGGAGATACACTAGACGTTGTTACTCGGCACATTTTTGTAGTGGCATGTGCTCATTTGATTTTTTGCATAGCCATCCCGATTTCATTTTGTTGCTAGAAACTCAGCTCCAGGCTATTGAGGTTTGTGGGTGCAGCAGGGTTTTGCGTTTTCTCCCGCGAAAGATTGTGAAGGTAGAGCTATGGTTTGCACCACCGCCTTATATTACCTTATTATCTCCTTTTTGTTTGGGCTTTTCATTATTATATGGTCTCCTAAGATTGAATCTTCAAGGCATGTAGACCAAGTGGTAAGAAGGTGAAGTAACTTCAGTGGGCTTGCCACAGATGGTGCGCATGAATTTGAACTTGGAAGCTAGGTGAGAGAAGAAGAAGAGGACAGAGAGAGAGAGAGAGAGAAAGGGGGAGAAAAAGAAGGGGTGCAAATAGCAAGACATAGAGAGTGGAAGAAGAGGACGAGTCGAATATGGAATTTCTAAAAAAGCCTTCAAACTAATCTCTCTTCTTCAAGCAGGGCCATCGTACACCCACGAGGCCAAGCCCCTCGGTGTATGTGTATATTCGATCCCCAACCATCCCCTCTGTCTACTCGTCCAGGGCTCTGTGTCCCACGTAAGGTTTTTTTCTTTTTTAAAATTATAAATGTGTGGGAGAGTTTTGCTTGGTTCTAGCCCAAGGCCTCAATCCCAGTTTTAAAAAAAAAGTTCAATAGATGGAGACATGTGTTTAGACGAGGCCAATGTTTGGGATGATCTTGTAGAGTTTCGAGCCACCATGCTTAATCAAATTTATGCATGATCTTGTTGCTAAGTGTACAACACCCAAATTTTAAAGTCACCATGCTTGATAAATTCTACATTTCCCAATCTGGTTGATGGCTTGATATCACGTCCCCACGGAGTAGTCTGGGAGTTATCAGATTCTTCCATGATTGAGTGGTCTTTCTCGCTCTGATAGATTGAGCAAAATAATTAATCCTTTTCAAGAGAATACAAATGAATGAAGAGCTCGCAAATGCATGGTTTCATTACATATTTTTTTCATTCTTCCGCTCTATTCCATGCTCACAGCCAACAGCGTAAGGCAGCCCTCTACAACATGCTCCAACAGACTGTCCAAGCAAACGATTTAGCCAATAGTAGAGCGGCATACCAACAACGACATGCTCCAACAAGGCATTGACATCTACAACAACCGTGACTCGTGACATCTACAACAACCCTTAGTAGTTCACAATAGCGATACGACAACCACCTATCAACTCTGCACGACTACTAGCACAGGGACGACCTGCAACTCAGCCAGTTTTTGCATGCTCAACCACCTGCAAGGCTTAACACACGCCAAAGCACCTATTTAAAAGGCGGCTCTACTAGCGGTCTCCAAGCTCTTCAGGAAACCTCCTACGGGCTGGCTCCAATGTTCTTCATCAGTAAGACTCCCGCTCGTCCAACATAGCCAACCATAGCTGACTGAGAGCTAAGGGCATACGCAGCCCATCCATCTTCAATGTCGCCCTCTAAAACAATGCCAACCGACTTCCGTGCCTATCAAATGCCAATGAGCTCCTCAAAATGACTCTTTCCCAGATGGACGACCGACTCCTTCATGACTCCTTCCCAAAGCCGACTGAAGGCACACGACTAGAAGAGCAATGCCCTATGCTCTTAGTGCACTACAACACCATCCAACTACTTCTACGATGATGCTAACCTTCAATGCCTCCACGACAACATGCTGAGCAATGAGCTGCTAAGCTGAAGGGTGTGGACACAATGACGGACTACAGCAACAAAACAACACACATGACCTTGCATGACCTTGTAGCATAGCCTGCTCCTCCCGGGATCGTGTCCTCTTCGTCATCACCATCGCATCTCCCTCTTTACATAGACTGCTCTTTCTCCAATCACTTCTCTCTACCTCGCTCTACCCTCTCTCACTACCTCATAGTTTGACACGTGGTAGCTAAGCCCTCACTAGGGTTAGGTGACTCTGACCCTTAGTTTAGTTGATGATATGTAGCAGATAAGCCTAGACCTTGGCTAGGTCAAGTTGACCTTGGATTTGGAGACTGGACAGAATTTGGCCACATGGCATCATTATCCATTCAGTGGCCATGTCAGCTACCCATGTGGCAGTGCCACATCATCACTATCAACTCACCGACCTACCACATCAACTGGACATGTGGCAGTGCCACATCATTTTTGCTTGTGCCACATGGCAGTGCCAGCTCATAGTTCCACCTCAGCATCAGTGCTTCACAGGCACACTGCATGTGACCCACCCATTGCTACATCATCAGTGCATCCACATCATTTTTGGGCCCTCTTATGCTCAAAATTTGGCCATTCTTCTAGGAGCTGAATCTTTTGATCCAGGTGGAATTTAGAGGAGCTCCAAAAAGAAAAACTACTCGCCAGCTCACGCTCTACGTAGTTGTTACCTCATATTTCACATTTGGGATTTTCACTTTATAGTATTTGTAGAAAGCTCTTCGTCAAAACCCCTACTGACCAGATCACATCGTCTTCAAACCCAACACTTAAAATAAATGAAGATAAATTTTATTTTACTACTTTTCATCTTGATTGATGTGTAGACTAGTTATAGGACTAGCTACCTTAGAGGAGAGAACTCAACAAAAAGCCAACTAAAGCCATGCCCGAAATATCCCGATTAGTGTCGATCCCTGCGGAACCTATGATCGTCGGTATTCATCTGACACATATCCATACTTGTTTTCATTCTTGGATAGAGGGCAGATTCACTCTTGTTGAGTCACTTGGCAGTTTGGGTTAATGATTCAAGACAATTGCACCTATGTGCACTCACATGCCACCTTGTAAAGTCACTAGTCAACTATTTGGCATTGGTTACTGCACTATATCTTCAAGCCTTGTAAAGCCTCTAGCTATCACTGGCACTAGGTTGCTATTTGTATACAGGTTTCGATTCTTAGTGCACCATGGAGAAATCATATGATGATGTCATATTTCTTGATCAGAGTAGCAAGCTCAATGATAACAACTATGGCAATTGGGAGTTCAAAATGTTGAACACTTTTCAACTGAAGGGCTTGTGGGACATTGTCACGGAAGATGAAAAGAGACCTAAGCCTACCTCGATAACTCCTCTTACTACCATATATCAGTAATGAATCACACAAAGCAACAAAAAGAGTGGGATACCAAGGCTCAACTTGCCTTGAATATCATCAACTTCAATGTGAAGGATACGATGATCCCTCTTCTTCGTGGGTAGAGACCTCAGCTATACTTTCTTTGAAGACTTTGGAAAGAAGGTACAATGCCAAAAACATGTCACATATTAGAATCAGTTGAACAACAACTCAATGCTTCCAAATGAATCATGTCTTGATTTCTTACTCAGATTAAAGGACCTTGGCGATCAACTCACATCACTTGGACAAGAGGTCAAAGAAGAGATATTAGTCCAGCTTGCAATTTGGGCTTGGATCCAAATTATGCACAATTTGTGACTGCATTAGTCACTCGAGATGCACCTCCATCATTTTGACTCATGTCAGACATGCTCATGTAGGAGCAATTGAGACACAGTCTCAAAACACTTTCGAAGAACTATGACACCACCTTCACAGCACGAGGAGGCATAAGAGGGTTGTATAGAGGAAGAGGCAAGAATTTTGAATGCTTTAGCAACCAAGACAAATACCAAGGCAGATAGTCTCCATCTTCATCGACTCATAATCACAGTCCTCCCACATAGAGGGGGACATGGAATCCCAGAGCTAGAGGCAACTCTGGAAGAGGAGGAAATCAGGGAAGTACTCTTAGAAGAGAGGGAAATTGCAACTACTGTGGCATCCCAGGCCATTGGGAACTAGAATGTAGGAAGAAACAAATGGATTTTAGCCAATGTAGGCTAGTCAAATAAGTCACAGAACTCTCATTGAGGAAACCATCATCTATAGCAATCTGCCCACTATGCCTATGATGAAGACAACTCTCATAACTATCAACACAAAGTTCTCATATCACAATATGCTAAATCTGAGAAGTCCATAGCTCAGACACAAAAGGATGAGGACACATAGTGGTTTGAGTCTGGTGCAAGTAGCAACATGACAACTGAGAAAGAGTGGTTCTCCGATCTCCGTCCCAACCAAAACCTAAGAGAGAATGTCGTAATGGGAGATGACACATCCTGTAAAATTCAAGGGATCGGCAACATACCATTGCACAGTAATGCAAGCATTGCAGGGAGTATTGGAGATGTGTTAGATATGTCTCCACAATGGTACAGAACCTTCTCTCTATTGGACAAATGATTGAGAGTGAAATTGAAGTCATCTTCAACAAGTATGGGTGCACCATGAGAGAGCTCAAGAGTCTTGTGTCAAGATTGGAAGAATATTCAAGCTTTCTTCTGTCATTCCGATCTAGAGAGCCATCATCAGAATCATGATACTTATTTGAGTACATTGTGGCACAAGAGGTATGTTCACCTCAACTTCAAAAGCCTTGTATCCCTAAAAAAGACAAACATGGTACATGGGCTCCCACAGTTGTACTTTCAAAAAGATGTATGTGAGGCTTTTTGCATGGGTAAGCAACACAGACAGCCCTTTCCAACATCTTCAACTCAAAGTACCAACGTCCTTCAGATCGTGCATTCAAATCTATGGGATCTGATTTCTATAGCATCTCTTATATTATGACAATGGAGGTGAATAAAAGTCCACACAGAGTTCAATGACTTTTACAGACATTATGGCATCACACGTCAGTTCACATGAAAATATACCTCTCAGCAAAATGGGGTTGCTAATGAATAAAAGAACAGAGTGATTGCACAGTCATCCACATGCATGCTTAATGAGAAGAATGTTTAGAGATAGTATTGGGCCAAGGCATGTGGCACAGCTATGTACTTAAGCCCCACTGCTTCCTTGCAAAACATGACACCAGAAGAGGCATTCATAGGAACTAAGCCCTCTATTGGTCACTTGAGAGTATTTGGCTCTCTTTCTAATGCTCATGTTCTCGATGCACTTAGGACTAAACTTGATGTTAAGTTAATCAAGTGTGTTCTTCTTGGATATTTTGCGAAGTTGAAGGCATATTGACTCTATGATCCAGTCATGAAAAAATTTATTATATCCAAGGATGGTATCATTGAAGAGGCTTCATCATACTTTGACAACCTGACTACAGTTTCTACTTTGCCTTCACCAGCAGTGCCAACGATACATCATAATTCTTTGCCTGCAAAGTCAGATAGTATGCAGTCCATCGTGACCACTTAGAGTAAAGGCAAAGAGAAGGTTCTTCACATAGTGAATACAACCACTACCACATTTAATCACCGAGATCCCTGAAAGTTCCACTTCCAATCTCAGAAGATATACTCATGATCAAAAGGCACCTGAGAGGTGGACCTACAAGAGCAACTATGCATTCAAGACCAAAGTGATGGAATTTGATGAGCCAACCTCCTTCAAAGATGTAGTGCAAGTCCCTAAGTGGAAACATGCAATGGATGAAGAGTACAATGCTCTTTTCTAGAACGAAACTTAGACCTTGACAGATCTTCCTGCATAGAAGAAGCCCATAGGATGCAAATGGGTTAACAAAGTCAAACTCAACTCAGATGGTGAGGTTCACAAAAGCAAGGCCAGGTTGGTAGCCAAGGCATATGCCCAAGAGTATGGTATAGATTATGAGGAGACCTTTGCAGCAATTGCAAAGATAGCTACTATCAGGATAGCCATAGCGCTTGCAGCTCATGTTGATTGGACCATCCAATAGATGGATCTGAAGAATGACTTCTTCAAAGGTTTTCTAGATGAGGAAATCTACATGATAGAACCTCTAGGATATGTTGTTGGCGGGATGGAACACAAGGTCTGCAAGTTGCAAAAATCACTCTATGGTTTGAAATAGAGGCTCCTCATGCATGGAATGCAAGGATTCATTGTCACTTTCTAACATCTAGTTTTCAGCCATCAAATTCAGATCCATCTTTGTACATTAAAGAGACTACAAAAGACATCCTTCTTGTAGTGCTTTATGTTGATGACTTGATCATCACCGACTCCAATGGACATCTCATCTCAGAAGTGAAGAGTCAGCTTACCTTAAAGTTTGACATGAAGGATATGGGAGATCTCCATTATTTTATTGGGATAGAAATATAACACTATATTGGAGAATTTGGGAAAGTAAGGGGTTATTCTTCTTGTAGTGCTTTATGTTGATGACTTGATCATCACCGGCTCCAATGGACATCTCATCTCAGAAGCAAAGAGCTTACCTCAGAGTTTGACATGAAGGATATGAGAGACCTCCATGATTTTCTTATAATAGAAATAATATGGAGAAATGGAACAGGGACTACACTTTCTCAAGGCAAGTATACTCAAAAGGTACTTAAGTAGTTTCATCTACATGATTACAAGCCACTCCCTACTCCTATGGAATGCGATATCAAGTTGTCACCACTCGACACTTCTCCACCATTAGATCCTCTACAATATAGACAGTTCATTGGGAGCTTGATCTACCTGACTATCACTAGGCCAGACATCCCATATGCAGTTGTTGTGCTCAGTCAATTCATGCAGAATCCCAAGAAGACTCAACTCCTTGTAGCAAAGAGAGTACTCAGAGACCTTTATGGTACATGGGATCATGGACTACATTATTCCAAGTCATTTGAGTTACACTTCCATGGATACACAGATGTTGATTGGGCAGGAAGTGTAAATGACAGAAGATCCACTAGTGGATGTTGCTTTAGTCTTGGCTCTACAGGCTTGTCATGGCAAAGCAAGAAGCAACTGACGACAGTAGCATTCTTCCACCAAAGTAGAGTACCGAGGATCCACCAATGTAGCATGTGAAACAATATGGTTCCGAAGGCTTCTTTTAGAAATTGAGATCCTTTTTGGAGACCCTACTGTGCTCTATTCAGACAATATGAGCAGCGTCTAGCTGGTAAAGAACCTAGTGTTTCATGCTAGAACAAAACACATTGAAGTGCATTATCGCTTCATCCATGAGAAAGTTCTCAGTGAAGAAATCGACTTGGTACATTGCCAGACACAAGAACAGGTCACAGATATCTTCATTAAGCCAGTTATCCTTGATAAATTTGCCTTTCGACATCAGCTTGGTCTTTGTAAATTGCAACTTCAGAGGGGAAGTGAAGGTTAAGTTGTACACCTTTCGCACTCTTGTGCATCTTTTTTTATCTTTATTTCTATTGCCATTATGCAACATTCAGAAAATCCAAAAATTGTGTTTTGTGAAGTACCCTCTTCTTATGTAGTGCAATTTAAGAGGGGTTATTGAGAATGATGTAAATTGCACCATAGGGTTATGGGACAAACCCTAACGCTAACGCTAACCCTAACCCTAACCCTAGCCCTAACCCTAGCCTTAACCCTAACCCTAACCCTAAACCCAATTCTAAGGGGTCCATGTCTATATTCCTTTTTTCCATGTATATATTCCTTTTTTCCATGGAATACAAGTTAGTGTACAGTTAGTCAATCTTGTGTGCACTCCTCTCTCTCCCTCACTCATTTCCGTTAACAACTTACTCAATTTGATCTCCATTTAACAATCTTTCCATCATGTCAAGGTGGTCATGCATGGATTACTACACTGCCTTGCCATACATCAACACATTGGAAACATCATGAAGGAAAAACTCTGCTTTTACCAAATGACCTTTCTCTTCTTTTGCTAGAGAGGTTCCCCATGCAATGTTTCACACCCCTGGAGAATTTCCAAGTGTTAATGGAATGTTTATGCTACGTTAATTAGTCGTAGCAATACAATGTTTCTCTAACACAGTGGTGAGTTGGGAAATGAAGCAAGTGGGTCGATTGATCAAACAGTACATGTTTGAGTTGAGTTGCTTTAATCAAACACGATAAAAAAGTAGTAAAAAGTGGGTCGAGTGATTAAACAATACATAGTCGAGTTGCTTTAATCAACCGCAACAAAAGTACTAAAACGAAACACATTTCAACATACAGAGATAAGGTTGGAAGCCAGAACATGGAACTAAGAAATACAAAGCTCAAAGCTCCCTTCTGCGGAGTACTATGACTCAACTAACATGCGTCTAATTGAGCAAAGTCACTTGTATTTCTAAAGTCTGGAATCAACAACTTACAAAGAGGGGCAAGGTGCCCCTTATAGAGCTTACTTTGCAATGCAAATGAAGAGGGCCTTATCTAGTAGTGTTGTTGCATATTAAGTGAGAACTATTGTGTGTTATCCACTTTTAAGATTCCCTCATAATAGTGCCAAATTTTAACTAAAATTTGAAATTAAGGTGAAATTTACACCTATCCATTTAAAAGCAAAAAAGTTTTAAAATCAATTTTTGTTTTTGGGATAATTTTGGAAATTCTAAATTTAAAAAAACATTGATATTTAAAATAAACTCTTTAAAAAAAAGGTAATTTTAAAATACTTGACAATTTATTACACAGAATATTGGTAAGATGCACTTTGTGATGCATGTTTGTTTTTTATAGATAAATATCTTTGACTTTAGATAGATGATAAGATTGCTTGCTTAGTATGTTTATTTTTTATAGATTAATATCTATGACTTTGGATATACGATAAGATTGTTTACTTGCGATCTCTTATTTTCATGAACTTGATTTATTATACAAGTATGATTAACATTTTAATGAATATAGAAGCATATAATATAGATGAACATTTATGGTACATATAATACAAGTATGATTTATTATACAAGTATGATGAACATTTTAATGAATATAGAAGCATATAATAAGGCAATCTTGATCTCCTCTCCCTCCTTCAAAGAGATGATGAGTCATTGTATTAATTGATGTGTACCTCCCCCCTACCCCCCCTCTCTCTCTCTCCCTCTCCACTCTCTCTCTCTCTCCTGTGCCTTTGTTGGTGCTGCTCTGTCCTTCTCCATCTCCCTCTTTTCTGCCTCTATTGGAATTGCTCCGTCCCTCTCCTTCTCCCTCTCCTATGCCTCTATTGCTACTGCTCTGTCCCTCTCCTTATCCCTCTTTTGTGCCTCTGTTGGAGCTGCATTGCCCTGTGTAGGAGTCCCATTCTTGTTGTTGCAACCTCACTTTTTGAAATTTGAAATTTTTTTGAATCTCCCTCCCTCCTCCCTCCCTCCACCTCCCTCCTTCCCTCCTCCTCCCTCTCCCTCTCCATCTCCCTCCCTCCCCCTCTCCCCTCCTCTGTCTTGCTCCTCCTCCTCCCTCCTCCCTCTCCCCTCCTCCTCCTCCTTCTGGCTCCTCCTCCCCCCTTCCTCTCCCCTCCTTCTCTAGCTGCCCAGGCTCCCTCTCCTCTGCTCCTCCCTCCTACAGAATCTCTCCCCTCCTCCTTCCTCCTATAGCATCTCTCCCCTCCTCCCTTTTGTAGCAGCTCCTTCCCTCCCTTCTACACTTGTCGCCCTACTCTCCTCCTCTTCCTCTTGCCCTGATCTGCTTCTCCTCCTCCCTCTTCCTCGCTACTCTCTCCCTTCTTACTACTCCATCTTTGCCAGCTCTCCCCTACATTTTAGCTTGCATCACTGATACCTCTCTTTGAGTACTCATGGCACCATTTGAGGACATATCCAACAAGTACCATGTGAACCTACAACTGGAGGCAAAATATGCAAGCACATGCCATTTGGGATATAGTGGAACTCTTCAAAGTGTGCTCCACAGTCTTCGATTGCAAGGGAAGAAGCATCTTGACCTTTGGGTGGATGGAAACTTGTATCCTTTATACCCTACCACCCAAAAGAGTCCTCCTTTTCATACAATGCATTATGTTGTTTGGTTTGTTAGCAATGGACATGTTGGATTGGGCAATCATCAGCAGGGATCTAAAGGCAGTTCTCATCATTAAAAGTTCCAGCAACGCGAGTCCCCACCATCTGACTCTCATGGGGGATCCCAGGGATCTCAGCACCATGAGGAATCCCAGCACGATGAAGGATCCAAGCACGATTAGGGGTCCTCTTAGTCCTTCCACACAACTAACCATGGAAGTAGAGAGGTCTCCCAAGAGGGACAAAATAGTCCAATCAATCATGATCAACTACCCCTCCCTCCTCTGTGGGGTACTGGCATGGAGCATCTAGACCAACAAGGGGAGCAAGAAAGGCAAAGAGAGGAGATGGAGATATTAAAGGGGCCACAACAAGAGGAAGTATTTGGCTAGCTCGCAGATATAATGAACCTTGGCCCCAATCCTCCAACCAAGCAGACCGCATGGAAGAGCACCATCAACCCTCTGTGCTTCGAGATTATCACATATGAGGAGCCTCTAGTACGAGATGAGCAAGAGCCTCAACCTGTTGTCTCACAGCCTCATCAAAAGGAAAAGGGACCAAGGATAAAGAAGACCCCTAGGTGCAACAAGCCACCTCGAAGGACCCACTAGACACAGGAAGAGGAGTCTGAAGAGGTTGCAAGGGAGGAGAGGCGAAAGAATTTCAAAGCGAACAAGCGGCCATGGGGCCATGTCCAAAGGCCAGTGCAGGGTCCCCCAAAGATTAAGAGGTGCAAAAAATCAGGCGTGAAGGAACTTCAAGAGATTTGCAAGTTCCAAACCACTGTGGACAATCTCATTCCCCGTGCACCCTTCCAGCATGTTGTACATGAAATAGCACAACATTACAAGGATGATGTGTGTTTCAGTTTAGGCGCTATGGGAGCAATTCAGGAGGCAATGGAGTAGATGACAATAGGTCTTTTTGAAGACATGAACTTATGTGCTATCCATGCAAAAAGAGTAACAGTGATGGACAAGGACCTTGCACTCACCAAGCGCATCCACTCCAATCCCTCCCTTAGACCCTAGATTTTGTTTAGGTTCATTTGGTGTAATTTGAATCATTTTGTAAATCTTTGCCCTTTGAGGCCAATGAATAAAAGATATTTTTATGTTCTATTACTGTTCCCATGTTATTATACGTGTTATTCTTATACAAAGCTTCCCATCAAAGACTTATTATTCTTGTACATGAAAGAGAGGAGAGAAGGTGGATGGACCATTAGATAACAGTGGGGACGTGCCTATTTGGCAAGAAGAATATAAAGGAGAAAGAAACTCGCTAGAGCAAGCTCTGAGCGAAAATACATCATGCTAAGCATGTGAAAAAACACCTCAGAAAAATGAGGTAGAAAGAAACCAAGCTTGAGGCTAAAAATGCCAACTCAACCCTGTAGAAGTCTCAGCAAGGAAAGGAGAGTCTCTCCAATCCCTAAGAAAAGTAACTCTCCTAGAGGAGGCTGCTCGAGAAGATCCTTGCATAGTCACCCATATGGCCATCAGAGTGTGTACCGTATCTATCCAAGTACTAGCCAAGATCTGAAAAGGGTGAACCTGAGAACCCTCCATGGCCTCAGTGCATCTGGCTCTCCAAATGTGCCATGCTACAATGCTAGCTAAAACCTCCCATGGAGAGTCAATCGAGGAATGAGCAGCCTTGAAGAGAGTGGCTGGAAGATCCTCCAAAGAGCATGACTCCACAAGGTGTCGTCAGATGTGTAGAGCCCAAGACGAGTCATGTCTCTTGAAGAAAACCTGGGGCCCTAAAAGAGTGAGCCAAGCCACTGATCCCTAGGTCATATAGAAGGGGAGGCGAACAAAAGTGCTGAAAAGTCTTGCAATCCCCTTCCATATGATTCTCGCCTGTCTACAATCCCAAAGGCAGATATTTAATATTTTAACATTCTTTTAAAAGAAAATAAAATATTCTTTCAAAAAAAAGTGCAACCCTTGAGTAAATGCAAATTGTATTTCATTCATTCACATTATTTTGAAAAAATATAAAGTATTCATTCAAAAGAACGTGTAAGAATGAGTAATGAAAATTGAGAGACATGGATTCATATTCTATTGAAAGAATATACTCGAATTGTAAATCATTCATTCACATTCTATTGAAAGAATATTAAATATTCATTTGAAAGAAAGTATAAGAATGAGACGTGTGTTCTAATAACCTTTAAATCTCTAAAATTATAGACACAAAAAAAAACTCTTTGTATTTTTTCACATTCTATTGGAGTAATATTATAATATAATATAACACTCATTTTTGGAAAAACAAAGAATATTAAATATTCATTCAAAAGAAAGTGTGAGAATGAGACTCTAAGTGTTCTATTAAACTAAGACACAAAGCAATAAATTTACTTACATAATAGACAAATACAAAACAAAATCACGAACTCCCACAACAAATTCCATAGATGCGAACAAAGACCAAAAGCACATTTTGACAATCTAGTTGTTTTAGTTATGCAGATGGCACCATGAGACTAGCATCCCAGTCATCTAGAGGTACTTCAAGATAGGGCATGGGAAGGGAGAGCATGACGGTGCAGGTGCTTGTGTGAAGAGTGCTTTGAGATGACATCAGTTGCAGTATCCTGGCATTCATCCATGCTAGAGGGGCTAGCTACTCTGGCATCCATTCATGCTAGAGAGGTTGGCTCCTCAATGCTAGTAAGGATGTCAACATAATCCTCCTCATGCGCAACCTTGACAAGATCCTCTCAAGTCGTATGTGAAATCGGCTAACCAGTCTTGGGATCCATGATAGGTACATTGGGATACAATGCATCAATACAAAAAAAATCATAAGTGGTGACGTCCACCTCGTCCTAGCAAAGAGAGTATGTTGCTCTACATGCCAAATAGCTGATCATGTAGGACAGGTGGAACAAATGGCCACACCCAAGCCCATGAAATCCTTTTGCATTGAGTGCCTCTAAATACACTTTGTCATCAGGAAGAAAAGCAAGTGCTCTAGCTGGAAACTTCAGATGTGCAGGCACATTTGACACTAAGGCTAGGCAAGGGCTATGTATGGCTCATCCCATTGCTTGATGCTCACCACAACTTACCTGCATGAAGTACACCTCTTATCGATGCTACATAATCCTATGCATGACAATCTCCTCATATAGCTTGCTCTATGTGGCATGTAAATGTCTCTGTGTCTCCTCAAGGTTGCTGACCTATGAGCTAAGAGAGTGTGTGACTCATCAAGACACTTTGTGTCTCCTTGAGGCTAACCTATATCTAACCTAGGAGAGTATGTGACTCATGGAGGTGAGTCTGAATGTTTCTCAACTCTACCCTCACTCTCTCAACACTGAGAGGCTCATGTCTATTTGTGGAGGTAGGTGGTGGTTCCTAAGTATACATGTGCATAGCATAAATAAAAATACTAGCTTAATGCATTAAAAAATAAAGAAAAATGAAAAAAATTATCACACACCATAACGGGGGCGATGGTCAAAGATGGCGAATTGAGAACATGAGACACATCTCCACTGCTAGAAGGTAATGCCTACAGAACAACACGAATAAATCTAAATTCTACGTTAAATGATCCTAAACAAAAAAAAAAATGGAAATGAAAAACTGGCACATATTGTGACAAGAGAAGTGCCCGCAAATGATGCACCAACAACAAGAAGCACATTAGAGCCACTACAAGAGGGTCTCGATAAAGATGCATGCATCACAATAACAAAACAAATAAGAACTATAAACGTTAATCTAGAACACACAAAAAAGGCAACAAATAATATATATATAGCATGCCAATGGGATGCTTTGGTCCTAATAGTGTCCTAAGCACCCCATGAATGGACTCAGCAAAACTAATCTAACACCCTGTGTCATGTGAGGCGCCACCTACTGTAGAGAGGAGGATGGCACATACATGGACCCTCCAAATCATATCCCACCAACATCGCATGTGATGGGTCCCTTGCCTTGCTGGTCCTGCATCCTCCCCATACCAACGCCACCACCATGCTGCACACTAGAATAATCAACATCACATCCCAATACAAAATTGGCATACAACTGCATGCCAAAGTACAGTGAAATTTGACAATTATTAGGCATCCTTACATTGTTAGTATCCAAATATTGAGTGCAGATATTTGATGCTACCAATGGATGGGAACACCTGAATATCATCAAGGATTTTCTGCTTGGTGGCCTATTGCCATGACTATCTAGGAACATATCTTAAGACCCTCAACAATGTGGGGGATAGCTGGGATGTCATGCCCTAGCATGAATACTGGAGAGCTCCCTCTTGATGATGATAAGACCTCCAAAATAGGCACGAGTCCATCCATGGCATAGGGGAGGAACAATGGAGAAGAGAGGTGAGGGATGTGGGAACTAAAATGAAAGAGGGAACAAGGGAGGGTGAAGGGTATGAGGGTAAGAGGAAATGATAGACGGGGAAGAAAAAGTGCTAGTGGGCAAGGAAAGGGAAGACAAAGTGCTAGGGAGGGGCAAGAAAAAAGTGCTAGTAGGTGGACACAAGGCAAGCAAGGAAATGCTAAGGGGTGGAGATGGAGGCAAGCATGAGGGGTGGTAATGGAGGCAAGCATCAAATGGTAGAGGTGGTCACAAGGCAACCAAGCTAACCACTTAATGTTGGAGTTAAGAAAGGCACGAGGGCTTCACATCAAATGGAATAAACTAGCAAACAGTGAGGCTCTCAAAAAGTGGCACCTTAAGTAGAGGATTGGGGATCACAAAGAAACCTTTGTTTATGGGATTAATACCTCCACATGGCACAAGGTGAGCCATTCTCTCATCATCATCACCCGATTTGGATGTATGCATAGTATAAGGACTTGACGAAGGCATATGGACTGCCACCTCATGCTAGGATGTGCCACCTCATGGTCTAGGGGATGCCATGGAAGTAGGTAAGATGGCCATGCAAGCAAGTAGGTGCCATGCAAGCATGCCATGTAGATGTGCCACCTCATGGTCTAGGGGATGGCCATGCAAGCAAGTAGGTGCCATGTGAGCATGCCACATAGATACCTCGATCAACGTATTGGAATCCATGTCGATACCTTGATCAAGGTATCCATTGCCACCTCAACACCTCAGCTCAACATGCCCTATCCACCTCACCAAGCCATGCAAGTATGTGTGTGCTATGTATGAATGCCACATGGATACCTCGATCGAGGTATTCCTTGCCACCTCAACACCACCTTGTCCACCTCATCAAGTCATGTGTGTGCCATTTGTGCCATGTAGATACCTCAATCGAGATATTTGTGCCCACTAGGATGCCAACAAGGCATGTCATGTGTTACCTTAGCACCTCCACATGGATGTTACCTAGATGCCTAGTTCCAGGTATTTGCACCTCAACACGTGCTTTCCCTACCACAAAAGCCTCCCTAAGGTGCCAACTCACTCGGTAATGCCATGTCATTACCTCGATCAAGATTTTGGGGATGCTACCTAGGACACCCGAGCCTAAGCACCTTACCACATGTCACCATTCTATTGATTGGCAAGACCTCGATCATGTCACCAAGCTATTTCTAAGAAGAGGAGAGTGAGAAAGAAAGAAAGAATGGAGAAAAGTGAAAGAAGAAGGAGAAGAGGAAAAGAGGAGAAAAGAAGAAGAGAAGCAAGAGAAAGAAGAAGGAAAGGAAGAAAGAAAGACAACAAGAGGAATAAGAAGGAGAAGGGGAATAAGAAGAGAGAAAGGAGATCTGTAAGATCTTTGTTATAGGTAGGAGAGAAAAAGAGAAATCTTCATTTCCCTCACTCTTGTATCATCCTTCCTTGAGAGAGATTTCATTATTGAGAGACTGAGAGAGAAATAGAAAAGAGAGAGAGAGAGAGATCTACTTTATGAGATATTCAAGTCTTGGAGAGATCCATCGTATAGACAGGGAGAGTGTGAGACTCAATGACTCATTAGCCTAAATGATCGCTCCTTGATCTCCATCGGCATACTCGACTAGAAACGAGTCTATAGCTCACCAAAGGTGGCTCTACAAAGGCTACAAGCACCCTTCTCTAAGTAGCTACAAGCAACAGCATCCACAACAAGCTCACGGGCTCCCCCAACGTCAAACAACCTATACTCCAACAACCACATTAGCAAGGCTTCATGCCATTGTCCTCATAGCGACCCCTACAATAGTAGCAAAACCTAGCCAATGGCCACACTTTCCTCCACGAGCGGCTCCAAGCCTCTAAGTCCAACTACTCCTCCTCAATGTCAAACAAATGATAATCTGGCTCCACATAGGATCTCCTTAGCTGACTCTCTCCACTCATCTGACTCTCTCCATAGGAGCTCCACAAGATCTCCTCAGCTGAGACTCTCCACTCAGCCACTAAGGTCTGCATTCAAATAGCTCCAAACGACCATCTCAACCTCCAAAAGCTCTCAATGAGCTCAAGTGGCCTCCACTAACGATAGCAACAAACAAGCAGCTCCTACACAGTTGCCTCCATCCATCACGCAATCGGGCGACCTAGCAAAGTAGCTACTAGATGGCTCCAACAGAGCACCTCAAGATGGCCTAGCTTGCCTCCACGAGTCTCCTCTACAACAAAGACTCTCCAATCTCCTATGGCTCCAAGCTTCAACACAACACAAGCATCACACAACCAAAAGCGCCATACAAATGGAAGAACCATGACCAGCTCTAGTGCCTCCTCCAGCTTCATCAACATTGCTATGGACTCCAGTGCGGCCCTGCCCTAGTGCAGTGAACATCATCAAGTTCAACCATAGTGCAACCTAGGAGACTCAATGTTTCATCATGCACTTATGGCTGTCGTATATAGTCCATACTTGATGCAAATTAGTGGTTGGATCTCACACATACCTCACACATTGTTGTCAGTTCTTTTGGGTTGGTGACACCCTCATATGTCACAACCTACCAAATCCTTTCTCCATTGCTACATTGGCTAGCCTCACATCCGGATGCCTATTCTACAGAGCAACTACACAATCCATAGCGACACATGACATGTTCATCTCTGACATGTTGAGCATGCAGCCATAGACACAGTTCTCCACGTAATCATCTTTTGATCGACCAGTCTTTTGATCGACCAATCTTTGATCCAGGTGGACTTTACCTTCTGCATATTCCTTCTCTTCCTTTCAACCTATCTTCTAGGTTTTATTCCCAAAGGCAAAGGATGGCCCACAACTTAAGAGGGGGAAATCCACATTATGTACAGGATAATAGAGGTTAAAAGAATAGAAAAAAGAATAAGAGAGGAGTAAGAGAGGGAGAAGAGGGAGAAAATCCTAGAGGCATTCTCTGACCTTAGTACTCATGACCTAGAGCCTTGCACAATGGAAGACACCTTCTACTTCCACTTTAACATTCTTAGAGTTGCCTCTATTCAATACCACCTTGACCTCACTAACCCAATTCACCCCACTTATATTTTTGATGTCATGTGCCGCCATTCCCTCCATGCACACCTAGCATTGGCCATGGCATTTTTAGCGGTGGTGATCTCAAATTCGCTTGGAATCAGACCTGCCCTTTCATCCAATCATCCTAAATTTTTCTAGTTGGTGTAGGTGCATTATGGAATCCTTTCTTTTCCTAGTAAACACCAAAATTTTAAAACTTTCTAAGCCTAGTGACCTCCCAACATGGCCTTGCCCTCCATATTCTATGGCTGAAGCCCTCGGGTGGTGGTACAAGAATGCGGTCAGCAGGAGGAAGCTCATAGAATATATAATCTTTTGGCCACTAGGGCTACCTAATACCACAAGGTTAGCATTATCCTTCTCTATAATAAAATTCTAGAAGCTATGTAGTGCATACTCGAGAAGAGTTTTAGCCATTTTGAAACTGAGCATGTCGCTTACCCCCACCTCTTAGCTAAGGAAGAAGCTGATATAGCCATAGCTATCTTTAACTCCACCACCCACCCTGACACCTCGCAACTTCCTCACCTTTCTACTAATATTAACTACCCAACCTCTTCTCCTCTAAATACTTTAAAATTTTCCTAATCCCCCAACCCCCTCCCTCTCTACATAGCCCTCCACTTCCCAACCATCTGCCACCACACACACGAGGTCAATGGAGACACCTCCAAGAGCACTTGCCCAATGAATTTACCCTAGAACAAGTCCATACAATCTTGTGGCTAGCTTCTGTGCCTCTAGATGGTCTTCCACAACAACAGCCTTCCAAAGAGACGCATGACCTCCCCACTAAAGGAGATGACCAGGATGAAGACATACTAGCCAACGATCTGAAGTGTTATCGAGTCTTACACAAGTGCCAACCATTTGAAGACATGATGAACTTAAGCCTACAGAAAAGGAAATTATAAAATTTTGACCTTAAAGGAATTGAAATCATGGAGGTCCATGCCCTAACCACATTTATCAAACATACATTCTAGATTGGTAGGTTGCGAACAAGCTAGAGGACCATGGAGGAATAGGGACCCAAATTCTCAATCATTGATGTGTCACATTCTTCAATGCAGAGATGCACATGTGTGTAGATGATTGCATAAATTGAGAAGTATTGGCCCTCCAAATGGGGTGGAAGGAGTGCCCACATGAGTGCATTTTTGCTAGACTCTTCTCTACATGCTCCACACAAACCATAAACCATATGCATGCCAAAAATGCCCATGCTCACACACCATGAATCACACGAGAGTGTGCAACCCTCATGCCTCTTGGGATCACATCCCTTGGGCATACCCCATTATTCTACCCCTAGCCTATGACTCTTTATGCCTACCATTGATTAATGCAATACCCATGCACAATGCTACCCTTTCCTAACCATCCTAGGACCTAATGCATACGTGCATACTTTATTATATTCAATTGGCCATTTTACAATGTTACAACCATAGGGTAATCTCCTGATTCCCTAGAATGATCCACTAGGATCTAATACAAATAATCATGTCGTGACATGCCCTCTTGCTTAGAGAAGTAGATGTCCACATCTGTGTGCCTTCAAATAATCTTCAACAAGTGTGAGATAGTCCTTCAAGTGATCTTCATCTAGCCATTGACTATCTTCCATAGGATATCCTTTAAACTTTACCAAATATCGAGATCTCTATCTATTCCTGGTACTTCTGACCTCATGGAATAGTATTTGTTCCAGAATAAGTAATTCTACCCCATCTTCAAGTCTTGGTTCTTCTTCTTCAATAGGCCTCACCGGTGGTTCACCTTTAAATGGCTTCAAGATGCTAACATGGAAACCATTCTTCATCCTCCAGCTGGTAGGCAATGTCAACCTATATGATGTTGGAGTTCCTTATGAACGTATAACCTCTGAAACCTGGAAAGGTCCATAATATTTTACTGCTAGCTTTACAAACTTGGTATTTCCTTGGATTGTCTTTATATGCCTTTTGTCAATCTTTAAAAGAACCCAATCTCCCTTTTCATAATGTACATCCTTTTGCTTCTTATTCGCATACTTCTTATACACTTCTTGAGCTTGCTAAATATGTGATTTAACCTGTGTAAGTACTTCCTACACATCTTCAGCAAACTGATCAGCAACTAAAATCCTATCTCCTAAATGTGCAACGGGTATGGGAAGGACTTGGCCATAGATGATCTTGCAGGTAGCAGAATGGGTAGAGTTGTTATATGCAAACTCTAATAAAGGTAAATATAATTCCCATAAGGTAGGATTGTCATGGACATAACTACGTAACAATTGGATAATAGCTTGGTTAGCTATTTCACTTTGTCTGTCAGTCGATGGGTGATATGTAGTGGAGAATTGCAATTTAGTTCCTAAGTCCTCAAAAAGAGCTTGCCAGAATTGGCTTTGGAACTTGGGATCATTATTCGATGTAATGGATTTAGGTAACCCATGTAATCTAGAGATTTCCTTAATAAATAACTTAGCGGTTTCTATGGCAGTGATGTTCTTCTTACATGGAATGAAATGGGCTTGTTTACTAAGCCTATCTATAACCATAAGGATTTGCTCATTTTGTGTCCTTATCTTTGGGAATCTTGACACAAAGTCCATAGTAATATGGTCCCATCTTTCATTAGGTATGGGCAATGGTTGAAGTAAACCTAGTGTCTTACCATGATCACTCTTGACTTTTTGACAAGTTAAGCACTATTGGACTAAAGTAATTACGTCCTTTCTCAATCTTGACCAATAGAAATATGTTTCAATTCTATCAATGGTACCTCTAATACCTCTATGTCCTGAATAGAGGTCCTGAATAGAGACTACTATGCATCTCTTTAAAAACTAGGGATCTAAAAGTGGAGGGTACACAGATGAAACATCCTCTAAGAAGATACCCATCATGAATTGCATATCCCTCTAAGGAATCACCTTGTCTTTGAAGTAACACATCATAAATAGTCCCAAAATCTTTATCACCTTTGTAGGCATCCTTCATTGCACTGAGAGATTCTTCTCTCACTACGAAGACATAGTTTACACTAGGTCTATGACTTAGTGCATCTGCAACTACGTTCTCCTTTGTGGGGGTTAAAGGTCACTGTGCCTTTACCCCGGTTATGTACAATACTCAAACACATATATAAATGAATGAAAAAGAAGATTAGGGTGGTTCTGCACCCACCAAAACTTGTGTGGCTCTCTGTTTCTCTCCCTCCCTCTTCTGCTCTTGCTTTTGTTGAGAGCACTCTCAAGTGGTATCAGAGCCCGGGTGATCTAGATGAGCGTGCATGAATGCTTGAAGCTCAACAGCTCTGTGGGAGGAAGGAGAAGCTATGTGGGAAGCTTTATGGATGACTTTACTTGCATCCGAGTGTGTAGAGACCTTGGAGGAACCTTTGGAAAAGTCACTTTGGCTTTGCGAAGTGGTTTTGAGAGCCTGTTAAGTGTTTTTCAAAGAAAAAGTCGTTTTTTGAGCTTTTCCCCATTCCGTTCGATGATAGAGACTCCGTATTGACTTGTAGAGGCAACTATTGCTTGCCTTTGGTGTCCACTTCACTTCAGGAGCTTGGAAACACCTTCATTCTTGAATCTGGGATCATTTCATTGGATTTTTGACTCACTGTGTCAGTTTTTGCGTTTTTCTACCCGGGTGTTGGAACTCAAGTTTGGAGCAACCATTTGTAGATCTGTCAGTTCTGGTGGACTCAGGAGGTCCTAAAACTTCTATGTTGCTCATCATTTGTACTCCGATGGAGTTTACAAATAGCTTTGTCTCCAAAAACGTTTTTTAGTCCGTGTGTTGGACCCAGTGATTGAGACCACGATTTCCAAAACCGTTTGTCCCATTGCATTCCGAACGCCCAAAAACCCCTACCTGTCAGTTCTTATGCAATTCGATGGAGGATTTTCAGAGTTATAGATCTCTGTGTATTCGATTTCGTCTCTCTATTATGCATTTCTCATTCTAAGGTTTTGAAACCTTAGTTTTATGCCACATGGCAGTGGATAAGTGTTGACTCCCATTTCTCACTCATCGGTTGGGATTTTGGAGTTCCGGTAGGAGAGAGATATTTGCAGATTTTCTTGCTGAGTCCGATTATGCAATGGTGCCCATGTTTTGAGGCATCTCACATTCTATTTTCAGTAGCGGTCATTACCGTAGGACTATGATTTCTTGAGCATACCTTATGCAGATCACTCTAGTTGCAGGTTTGAGCAGTGTGCGCTCATTCGTGGTGTGCATTGGGTTGCAGTGGATGATTTATAGGCCATTTAGATGCATTGCGGTCCTTATTGGATGCGCTGATAGGCCCAAATTGCCTTGTGGGATGCTATTTTTTATGGATGCTTTGCACATGGATGCTATTTTATGCTAAGGGACAGCTTTGACACATTGCAGGTGATGCACTGATAGTGCTATGCTCTCTTGGATGAGATATTATTAATGCATATGCCAGTGAACGGTGTTTATGCTTGAGTCATTTGGCACTTATTGGCATTTTGGATTGCCATTGCAATTGGCATCTTATTTTGGGCCAGATTTGCTCATATGGATGCATAGTATATGCACATGAGTCAGATGCTTTGAGACATGAGTTTTGTTGATATTTCACTCTATTGTGGCATACACATTTGGGTGCACCTAGTATTTGGTGTGATTCTCTCTTGTAGGCACTAGCATTTGGGATTTTGCTTCATTTGCATCATGGCATCCTCTTCCATGTTTGAAAAGGAGTTTTTCAGCATTAAAAAGTTTGATGGGACAAACTTTTCTTTGTGGAAAGAACAGATAAGGAATGTGCTTATTCAAAAGAAGCAGATTAAACCCTTGGCAGGGATTGAAGCTAAGCCTGCAAATATGTCTGAGGATGATTGGAATGAGTTGGATGCATTAGCAAAATCTACTATTAGACGTCATCTTGCAGAGTTAGTTTATTTCATAGTAGTATAAATGAGCAGACTACAGAAGATTTGTGGAAGAAACTGTGTGCCACTTATGAGAAGGAAACTACCTCTAATAAAGTTTACCTCATGAAGAGGTTGTTTGAGCTGCAGATGAAGGAAGGGTCTCCATTGCTTCTCACTTGAATGAATTCAATATTATTTTCAGCCAGCTTCAGGCTCAAAAGATGAATTTTGATGCGGAGACTAAGGCAATATTTCTCTTATGTTCATTGCCATCCTCATGGGATACCTTTCGTACAGCTGTCAGTAACTCTGCACCTGGTGGAGTACTGAAATTTGATGATGTTGTGGGTAGCTTGTTGGCCGATGAGATTAGATGGAAGTCTATGGACGGCAATAAGCAGGATGCAGCCTTAAATGTGCAAAGGGGCAGATCACAATTCAGGGGGAAGTCCCAAGAAAGAGGGAAGTCTCGTAGCAAATCTAGGGCACAGAACATTGAGTGTTACCACTGTGGCAAGAAGGGCCATATGAAAAAGGATTGCTACAAGGTGAAAAGAGAGCAAAAGGATAAGAAAAAGAATGCAAATTGGGGTGCAAATAAAAAGGAAGAGAGTCCAAGAGAGGACAAAGGAAAAGTGAAGATCGAGGAGATCAATGCAGTCACACATGATAGTGACAATGACGTTCTCTTCATGTCTACTTTATCTGCAGAGTTGCTTACCACTTCAGATGATGCATATTCCCAGGATTGGATTTTGGATTCTGGTGTTTCATTCCATGTTACTCCCCATAGGGAATGGTTCTCCACTTATGACAGTGGAAAGACAGGTTGTGTGCATCTTGGAAATGACTATACATGTGACATAGTGGGAGTAGGTGACATAAAGTTTTCTTTTGCAAATGGGTCTGCATTTATTTTGAAACATGTGAGACATGTGCCTAAGTTGATCAAGAGTCTTATTTCAGTGGTTCAGCTAGATGATGCTGGTTTTCACACCACTTTTGGCTTTCAGAGTTGGAAAATTTAGAAGGGCTCTATGCTTTTGGCCAGGGGTGCCAAGTGTGGGACTTTGTATCCCTTACATGTATCAGGGGTATTTGATCATGTTGTTGCAATAACCAAGCAGCCAAGCACTTCTTTGTGGCATTGCAGGTTGGGGCACATGAGCCAGAATGGAATGAAACTCTTATGCCGTTTGGGTTATGTACCGCATTTGAGTTTCTCTGATTTTGAATTTTGTGAGCACTGTCTCTATGGGAAGCAGACTAAATCAGCCCATAAAAGAAGGGGAAAGAAAGAGTTTGACAAGCTTGATTTGGTGCATTCAGATGTATGTGGTTCCATGCCTGCACGGTCATTAGGTGGGGTTGAATACTATGTGACACTCATTGACGATGCAACTAGGAAAGTGTGGGCTTATGCTATAGCTTCAAAGAGTGATGTGTTCCAGGTATTTCAAAAATGGCTGGCCTTGGTTGAGAATCAGTCAGGTAGAATGCTTAAATGCCTACGGACTGACAATGGTGGAGAGTATTTCTCTCATGACTTTCAGCATTTCTGTGATACACGTGGGATTAAGAGGGAGCTCACATCCCCTCATACTGCAGAGCAAAATCCAGTTGCAAAAAAGATGAACCGTACCATTCAAGAAAGGTTGCAATGCATGCTTTCCAATGCAAGTCTTTTTGGTGGTTTTTGGGCTAAGGCAATGAAGACTGTAGTGCATGTGATCAATAGATCACCTAGTAAGAGTTTGGATGGTGGTAGTCCTGAAGAGGCATGGAGTGGCAAGAAGCCCTCTTACTCTCATTTGCATATATTTGGGTGCGAGGCATATGAACATGTGCCAAAAGAGCTTCGAAAGAAGCTAGATCCTAAGTCTAGGAAATGCATCTTTCTGGGTTATGGTGAAAGTGGAGAGATGGGCTATCATCTCTGGGATCCAGAAGCAAAGAAGATCATACACAGCCATGATGTAGTCTTCAATGAGAAGAAGATGCATAAGGCACCCATGAGGGATGTGGAAATGAGGAGAATCACTTTCCAGGATGTGAATCCACCTGCATATGTTGATAGACAGCAAGTTTTCCATGCACCAAATGTGCAAGGAATGGTACCACCAAGTACTCCCATAGGATACAATCAAGGGTAGATGATGGATCATCTATTGGTGGAAATGATGAGCCAAATGTGGCTGATATGCAGGTGGGACAGCAAGCTGAGATGCCCTTGAAAAGATCATCTAGAGTGTCTAGACCACCTGATAGGTTTGTTCCAGGGATAGACTATGTGATGCTTACTGATTGCGAGGAGCCTTCTTGCTACAGAGAGGCTATGATGCGCAAGGATCAACACAAGTGGGAGTATGCTATGCAATCAAAGATGAGTTCACTTATGAAGAATAAGACTTGGGACTTGGTTTCTTTGCCACATGGAAAGAAAGCATTGCCATGTAAATGGGTCTACAAGATGAAGGTCACAGGTGATGATGTGCCTAGGTACAAGGACCAGATATTCTCTCCGGTTGTGAAGATGACCACACTTAGATGCATGCTTGGACTAGTGGCGTCAGAGGATATGGAGCTTATGCAGATGGATGTCAACATTTAGAGGCGCTGCTATTTTAGCGGCATCCGCCACTCTTCAAATAGTTAGCTTGTCGTACCTCGTCCCCATTCCCCATTGGGTGCCCACTGCACTGCCCCTTTGCCCAGCTACTCCGCACGACTTCCTACTACTTATTTCCAGCTCCCCTGCCATCACTCACCCTCTTTAAGTTTTGCCCATCTCTCCTCTCTGGCTTCAGTAATCAGCTCTCCCCCGCAGTTCCGCAATCGATTTTTCTTGTATCAGCAGCCAACGTACTCTGATCTCTCAATCGTTATGTAAGCTCTCTGATCGTACGGTTTCCCAATTCGTCAAGCAGACTAGTTCATGGGGATTTGCATGAGGAAATTTACATGGTGTAGCTAGAAGGCTTTGAAGAAAAGGGCAAAGAGCATTTAGTTTGCAAGCTGAAGAAGAGTCTCTATGGTCTTCAGCAAGCGCCTAGAGAATGGTATCAGAAGTTTGATGCTTTCATTTGGTCCCAGGGTTTTAGAAGGAGTGAAATTGATCACTGCCTCTACACTAAAAGGGCTTAGGATAATAGCCTGATAATCTTGGCACTATATGTGGATGATATGCTATTGGCTAGCAAGAATACTTATGAGCTAGATGCATTAAAGGCCAAGTTGCATGAGGCCTTTGATATGAAGGATTTGGGACTTGCAGGTCATATTCTTGGTATGCACATCAAGCATGATCGGAGTAGGAAACTCCTTTGGCTTTCACAAAAAGAGTATGTTACAAAAGTATTGCAGCGTTTCAATATGGAGGGGGGGAAGGCAATGAGTACTCCATTGCCTCCATATGTGAAACTGAGTCATACAGATAGTCCCAAATCAGATGAGGAAAGGGCCATGATGACCAAGGTTCCTTATGCATCAGCAATTGGGAGTCTTATGTATGCTATGATAGCTACTAGACCAGACATTGCATTTGCAGTGGGAGTTGTTAGCCGATATATGGCTAATCCAAGAAAGAGGCATTGGGAGGCAGTTAAGTGCATCATGAGGTACATGAAGGGTACCAAGGAGATGTGCATATGCTTTGATAGAGGAGACATGTGTACTTGGGTACATAGATTCAAACTATGTAGGGCATGTGGATAGTAGGAGATTCACTTCTGGTTATGTGTTCACATTTGCAGGTGGTGTAGTGTCGTGGATGTCTCGCGCACAGAAGTGCGTTGCTTTGTCTACCACATAGGCTGAGTATGTTGCAACCACAGAGGGTTGCAAGGAGTCTATATGGCTAGTGGGAGATTTGGGGATTCATACAGGTGTACTGACATTGCATAGTGATTCCATGAGTGCTATTCAGCTAGCACGGAATCCGATCTTTCATGCAAAGACCAAACACATTGAGGTCAGGTACCATTTCATCAAGGAGATACTTGAGGACAAGCGCATAGAGCTTGTCAAGGTTCATACATATGATAACCCTGCAGATATGCTAACGAAGAGTCTACCTAGTCAGTGGTTTGAGTATTGTGGTGTATTGATGGGCATTGGATAGTATGCTCACTGGTTGTTCTCCCTTAAAGGCACATTGTCCTTTAAGTGGGAGGATGTGGGGGTTAAAGGTCACTGTGCCTTTACCCCGGTTATGTACAATACTCAAACACATATATAAATGAATGAAAAAGAAGATTAGGGTGGTTCTGCACCCACCAACACTTGTGTGGCTCTCTGTTTCTCTCTCTCCCTCTTCCGTTCTTGCTTCCGTTGAGAGCACTCTCACTCCTTACTAGGTTGATATTCTAACTCAGGTTGTCCAAACCCTTGGAGATATTTTGCCCACTTGATTTGCCGAGGTGAAACTATTGGTTGAGAAAATAAATGTTTAATACTTTGATGATCTGTCTTAACTTTGAAGTCGGACCCATAAAGATAATGTCTCCATAACTTCAAAGCATGAACTATGGCTAATAGTTCCTTCTCATTTGTGCTATACTTTAGTTTAGCACTTTGAAGTTTTCGACTTTCAAAGGCTATGGGATGTCCCTCTTGCGTTAATATAGCTCTAATGGATGTACCACTAGCATCTGTACATATAACAAAAAAAGGTTTATCAAAATCCGACAAAAATAACACAAGACTAGTCATTAAAGTGACCTTCAAATTCTCAAAGGCACTCGAATGTCTATCACTCCAGTGATACATTGATTGCTTCTTAAGTAGATCAGTAAGTGGTGATGAAATCTTAGAGAAATTCAAGATGAATCTCCTATAATAGCTACATAAACCAAGAAAAGAACTTAGTTCATGTACGTTCATAGGGACAGGCTATTCCTTTATAGCTTTCACCTTGGTTGGATTAACTTGAATCCCATGTTCATTGATGACATGGCCTAAATATTCTATTTCCCTCTTAAAGAACTCACTCTTTTTAATATTCAGGAAGAGTTGGTTCTCTCGAAGCAATTCCATCACTTGTGCAAGATGTTGCTTGTGTTCTTCTTCATTTTGGCTAAAAATTAGAATATCATCAAAGAACACAACTACAAACTTGCCTATGTATGGTCGAAGAACTCTTCTCATTAGCCTACAAAAGGTAGCAGGTGCATTAGTCAACCCAAAGGACATAACTACAAATTCATAATGTCCTGTTTGTGTTCTAAAGGCAGTCTTATGCACATCTTCTTCCCTCATCCTAACTTGATGATACCCAGACTTTAAATCCAATTTGCTAAATACCTTGGCACATTTCAAGGAGTCTAACAAGTTGTCAACTCTAGGTATAGGAAACCTATTCTTAATTGTCAACTTGTTAAGGGCTCTATAATCAATGCACATCCTAAAGGTTCCATCCTTCTTTTTCACTAGAAGGATTGGAGCCCCAAAAGGCGAACCTTTGGCTTGATTAGACCTTTCTCTAGCAAGTCCACAACTTGGTTTTCCACCTCCTCTAGCTCTACCTTATTCATTCAATAGGGAGCTCTACATGGAGGAGAGGACCCTGGGATCAACTCAATAGTATGATCTTCAGGTCTAGAGATAGGCAACTCATGCCGATCATCACTAGCAAATCGATCATCAAATTGCTTAAGGAACTCTAAATGTTGACGTTCCTGATTACTATGTTTGGGCTTCACTTCCCTAACATATATCACATTGTAACTCACTCCCTTACATAACTCTCTTTTAGCTCTAGTATGAGATATGAGTGGAATATGGGAAATATCTCGCTCACCTTTTAAGGTGATCCTTGTACCTTGGTGCTCAAAGGTACAAGTATGTTTCCTTACATCCATAGATGGTTGGAAATCATACCTCCAAGGCTTGCCTAGGATCATGTTGACTTCTTGCAAAGGAGCAACAAGAAAGTCTCTACGATCTTCATACCTTTGGATCTTAAAGGGCAAGTTCTTGACTTGAAGTACATTGCCCTTCATTACCTCTAAACGCACCACTAATACTCATATCCCTCAGTGGCCATTTCTTAGCTTTAACTATATTAACCAACCTATCTGAGATAATATCATAGTTACTACCATCATCCATGAGGATGATGACATGTTGACCCCCAACATATCCATGTAGCTTCAATAAGTCATGTCGACCAAAGGTGTAATGCAAACTAGCGTTATTGCTCTTTTTATTATTTTCAATATTTTTACAAGAAGGCTCACCCTCTTGCTTAGGGTGAGAAGTCCTAGTTACATTCGTCTTACCCATCTTCTTCTTTAACTCCGGACAATCATAGAATCTATGATCTATCGCCTTTTTGCACCCAAGACATTTTCTTTCCTTAAACAATCTATCCCTTTCTTGAGGAGACATGAATGGAAGTTTCACATGTCCTCCTAGAGTAGGTTTCCCTGTTGGTTTGCTATTAATTGCTTGTACTCCTGCTCGCCTAGGAAAACGTCATCCATTTTGTTTAGAGTTAGCTGATCGAACAAAGGGTCTACTTTGTGAAGTTGACGCCTCATATGTTACTTCTCTCCTTCTAGGATTGACTTTCCTTTCCAGTGCCTCAGCCAATCTAATGGCATCCTTTAATTTAGTCGGACTTAGGAGTTCCAACTCATGTCGGATGTTGGGTCTAAGACCCGGGAGATACTTATATAATTTATCCTCTTTCATCTTCGTTGTGAACTCTAGAGATAAATGCCAAAATTTGTTAGTGTATTCGCTCACTGTCTCCCTATCAAATTGTTGTAGTTTCTCCCATTTAAACATTCGGTCCTCCTTATACTTAAGCGGGAGAAACGTTGTCTTTAATTCTTCCAAGAATTTAGACCACTCCTTGATCATATTACTTTCCGATTGGCGTATGGACCACCAAAGTAACGCATCCTTCTCCAAATGTGGAGTAGCCAGTGCTAACTTCTCCTCTTCCGTACGATCAAACGTACGATCAAATTGTACAAAGTACAATTGGAAATGTCTAATCCAATCGAGGAGTTTCTCCGGATGCTTAGCCCCATCATCCTTTGGAAACTCAAGTCGCTCCATAGGATCAAACCTTCTTTTCTTAGTCTTTTCTAAAGGGTCTGCCTGATCCTCAAATAATTTCCTTTTTAAGGGCATTTCCCTTTGAATTGTGTCACTTATGACTGCCGACAATCCTTGAAGGAATTCTTGGATTGCGTTGTCCGGGTAGTGTGGTGGTGATGGTGTCCTTGGTGGAGGTTCGGTAGGTGGCTGAGGGTTATTGGATGATGGATCAAATACGTTTTGGTGGATAGGGGTGTAAGGTGTTGTTCCCATGAGGTTTAATGTGAGTGATGGAACACTTTCAGGTGTGAATTCTGATTATCATCCATGTTTTAGAAATGCAAATCAATTTAAGCTCGTAATGAACTACGAATGTGTGAAATGAATTTAATTGAGATAGAAAGAGGAAGTTCAAAATTAGAGGTACTTCCCCTCGCCCATTCGATGAAGCACCCACTCATGTTTCTGTCACGACTCAACGATGCTGCTCCGACTGCCGGGATATATACTGGTTCCTTCTTTTTTTCTCTCTCTTTTTTTTTTTTGAATGGCAAAGTAAGGGGGGGGCAGCAAAGAGAGAAGAGAAATTACAGGGGAAAGAAGGGATACCTAGAGTGAATTAAGGGTAGAAAAAGAATTCCAATATGGGGAAAAAGAATTCCATTATGGGCGGATTTTTTTTTTTGATTGCAAAAGGGGGGGGGTAATTAAACAATGTAGTGATGAGAGGGGGGGGGTTTTGAATTGCAAGGGGAAGGTAAGTGATGATGAAAAGGGGGGAAATTAATGCAGGGGTAGAGGCGGTTGGGAAAGAGGAGGTGGTGCACGAGTCGACATGTGGCACAGGCACGAGCGGGCAGAGGGTGACGGCCCGCAAGCACAGTAGGCAAGACTACAGGGTTGACGGGGATGCAGTCTGGGATCCAAAGGATAGAGGGCAGGATTACTGTGCCACTGCAACGGAGACAGCGCACCATGCAACGGCTACAAGGCTACAAGGATGGCTCCCAAGCGCGGGCCGTGGAGGAGATTGCAGCAGTACGCTCCACCCGTGCACCACACGACCTTCCAAAAGGCCTTCATAAGGCCTTTTATACACAAGGGCCAAGGCCTTATATAAGGCTCCTCTTGTGCCTAATTAATGGCACATGCCAACTACACAGGGGCCTTAAGGCCAGCGGTTGGCGGCACCGGGCCGGTTCCCCACACAAGGGCCTGAAGTCAGAGGATCTTGGCTCTGATACCACTCATCACATTCTTCAATGCAAAGATGCACATGTGTGTAGATGATGCATAAATTGAGAAGTATTGGCCCTCCAAATGGGGTGGAAGGAGTGCCCACGTGAGTGTGTTTTTGCTAGACTCTTATCTACATGCTCCACACAAACCATAAACCATATGCATGCAAAACATGCCCATGCTCACAGACCATGAATTACACGAGAGGGTGAAACCCTCATGCCTCTTGGGATTACATCCCTTGGGCATACCCCATTATTCTACCCTTAGCCTATGCCTACCATTGATTAATGCAATACCCATACACAATGCTACCCTTTAATAACCATCCTAGGACCTAATGCATACGTGCATATTTTATTATATTCAATCGACCATTTTACAATGTTACAACCATAGGGTAATCGACAGATTCCCTAGAATGATCCACTAGGATCTAATACAAATAATCATGTCGTGACATGCTATGCATTGATACAAACGTTGGTCTACAATCTACATGGTGGGTTCCCTTTTTGAAGAAGCCAGACTACTGCTACATATTGCAATGCATGCCACTCCTACTATGAATCCATCCTACATAGATGCCCTCATCTTGCCAATGCAAATGGAGCCTATTCTGGGAGATGTTAGAGAATGACCCCAGTGTCATATACAATTTTCCCAGTTTCAATTTTCCTCTTGTTGCTATGGCCTATAGCCTCACTACATAGATGCAGGACTACATTGATACATACACCAAAGCCCTTGATCCAGTAGTCATTGTCTCCATTTATTTTTTCTGACTCTCTTGATCACTTTGCTAAGGCACGTTCCAGAGTAGTGGTGGTCGACCCTAGAAGAGCGGCACCTTAGCATTTGACACCACGAGCTCGAACTCAATATGGATAAAGGCCCTTTCTTTAAGCAAGTCATCTGCATGTACCTTTGCGTTTGCAATCTCCATGCCCAGCATATTTGTACATTCGAGGAATGCATGACACACACTTTTGGGAGCCTCACTTTCCATCTTGTCGATTCTCACAATGACTTTTTGATCGACACTCCCTAG
Source organism: Dipteris shenzhenensis (assembly GCF_047967505.1). NCBI lineage: Eukaryota > Viridiplantae > Streptophyta > Polypodiopsida > Gleicheniales > Dipteridaceae > Dipteris > Dipteris shenzhenensis. Next base: position 44,597,414 of record NC_141611.1, read on the forward strand.
TCTAAATTATGCAAACAACTAGCTTACTCTGCACAATCGATCTAACGAGGGATCAACTACAACAAGGGGGGCATGTTAACCCCATGGGACAATGGAGCTAGTTCCCATAATGTTTTGCAAGATAAAGTGCAGAGGAGGAAATGATGAGATGAAACAATGGAATTCTGCCTTGGCATATGGCCCAAGTGCTTGTAAATGAGAAATAAGGAGAGTGGTAACAAGGAGAAGGGTTGGCCCTCAGAGATAAGTTGACATAACATTTTCAAGTCAATCTATGATGTGGAATATGCAAAAAATATAAGGAATGTATGATGCATTTAATGTGGTGATGCCCAACTATTAGAGGAGTTTGGGCTTGACCTGAGTAAGCAATACACAATTCTAGGCTGATGGCCCGGTTTTTCATTGGGAGTAAAATGCCGCTATTAGGTGAGGCATACGGTCTTATGTCTTTGCAAAAAGCATTTTGGTCATATATTAAAGGAGCACTATGCCTTGCTATTTAATATACTAGAAACCATTTGGTCTCAGTCTCGGTAGTTAATGCTTAGTCAACGATCTTGAGCTCTGATCTTGAGCTCATCTCAATGAAGGTTAGTTGATCTTGATGACATTGCTAAGTTTCTCAGGGAAATTTGATTCCCTAGTCAGTGATTTTCTGCATCAGGTAGCCCTTGCTCTTTGATGAATCTTACCTGTGACTAGCTGCCTTTACTCTACCTTACATGTGTAGGCCTTGAGGGTCACCCTCATTTTGGACATTTTTTATAATGGGTCTTTTCTTGGGCTTGACCCCCTCCCTCTTTTAAAAAAAGTCGGCTCTTTTTGTTTTTGTCTTTTTTAAAGAACAAGCTTATATACAAAAAGGTTTTACAAAATGTTATTTTATCGATACAAGAAAGCTCAGCTTATATGTTTCCCTGGAGAACTTTAAATTAAAATTTCTATTATAAAGAAAGCTCAGCTTATATACAAAAAGGTGTTTTGTCGACACAAGAAAGCTCAGGTTAGTTGTTGAGCTAGGTACCCAAAAAGGCTCACTTGACACTCTACTCAGCTACTGGTGAGCTACCCAACTTTTCTAAGAATGACCTTCATCTCGTTCCAGTTGCACCCATCATCGCAAAAGCTCTCACAAGATCCTTTTTGTGGTCTGGTCAACCTAGCTATGCGGTCCAAATCAAATCCACAAATAAACATCTTCAGTGCAGGACTCAAATGTAATTCTCAAGTGGAATGACTCAGATAGATTGCCCATCCAATTAAGGTCCATTAGCATCTTAGCCATGCTACAATTGTGGGAGAGAACTGCTACTACTTTGGAGACAGCTAGGTCCATTAGATCTTAGCCACTCTTTGATCGTGGGAGAGAACTACCACTACCACCACTTTGGAGACAGTTAGGAATAAGAATGGAATCAATTGAAGGTGGGACAAAGCCAGAGGATGGAGACAAGGGCGGAGTAGTAGGAGGGTGGAGTTGTGTGAAATCAATGAGGGTGCTAGACATGAGGGTACAACAGTGCGATGTTGACAAAGGTGGTGGAGATGAGGGTGGGAGACGATGGAGCAAGAGACGAGGGTGGAGCTGTGTGAAGTCTACAAGGGTGGTAGAGACGAGGGTAGACTGGTGTGAAGTTGACAAAGGTGGTGGAGATGAGGATGGGAGATGAGGGTGGAGCAATGTGAAGTCGACAAAGGTGGTGGAGATGAGGGTGGATCAATGTGAAGTCGATGAGGCTACATGGCACTTAAATAGCTAGTACCCACCGAGCCACCTCAACGAGCTTGTCATCCTTCTAGTTAAGCTATTTTGATCAAATTGCCAGCAATTATTAGCCACCAAATAGCTACCTGATTACCTCAGAAGGGGCATCATAGGAATTTTTTTCCAACATGGCACTTCATTTTCACAAGGGGAAAGGACAAAAATCTGAACTCCACTTTGAACAAAATTGTAAACATTGTTGATCAGATGGTCGTCCCATCATGCAAGCCAGGTGGTTGTAGGAGGCTAGTGGCTATTTCATTGGCTACAAACCTGGTGGCTAAAAAGCAACAACATTAAGTCATCACACTTAACCCCAATCAAGGTCCGAGGGCCACCACTTAATCCTTACCACACCATTATTTTGCACTCCACTCCATCATTATTATAAGTCTCCATGTCCCTCCTATTGAATGCTAGCATGGTGACAATTGATGACTATCCCAGTGGTGTTGTGTTTCCAAGTAGTTAAAATAGTTTAGTTTATGAGTAGTTAAATTAGTTTACTTTAATTTTTGGGCTCTCCGCCCCATCATTATTAGAAGTCTCCATGTCTTGCCTATTGAATGCTAGCATGGTGGCAATTGATGAACCAGACCGACGGTGCTGTGTTTCCGAGTAGTTAAATTAGTTGAGTTTTTGAGTACTTAAATTAGATTAGTTTACAAGTAGTTAAATTAGTTTAGTATAATTTCTGGGCTCTCCGCTCTATGATCATAAATCTTCATGTCCTGCCTATTGAATACTAGCACATGGCAATCAAAATAATTGATGACCAACCCGATAGTTGAAATTGTTGTGGTTCCAAGTAGTTAAATTAGTTTAGTTTCTAGACTATTTTGGGTCATACATTGGTTGGCTTGGTGGACTGTGATCATCCAAAACCAGCCTAGTGGTTGTAACAACAGTATATACTTCATCTAGTTAATGTGATTGTCCTTAGCTGAGTTTTTTTATTGTCTATTTATAAGAATTAAAAAGAAATATATTTCTCAACCAAAATAATTGATGACTAGCCCGATGGTTGAAATTGCTCTGTTCGAGAACCAGCGTGGTGGTTGCACAAGGATATACATATGTGTCATGCCACTAAACATATGTGGCATGTCTATATGGCCCTTGCCCCTAAAGGGGACCCCTCAAGGGCCAGATCAAGATGAAAGGACACCCCTCGATGTGAAATATATGAATAAAAAATCTTTATCATTGTGGGACTCCAACGCTGGTCTCACGTGACCTAGCCAATTAAGGTAAATATATTTTCTTTGGTTTAATTAAGAGTAGCTGCAACCACCACTAAAATAACTCCAAGAACTAGCGCGGTGGTCGCACCAAGCCAACATTAGTATATATACATGTGTGTGTGTGCGCGCATGCGGTGGTCGTAAATCTAGATTAGCGCAAAAAAGTTGTGCATAGATGAAAGGTGGCGAACTGCAGGTCGATGACAAGACTGTGGACATGTTGATGCAAAAAGATGCTACACAGAGGCTACACGAAGGAGGGAAGAATCGCTCGTGTAGTGACATGTGTTGAGCTCTACTCATGCTCTGAATAGCAAGTTTTGACAGATTGCACTCATTAGTAAGCCAATAAGGCAATCATTATGTTAGGAAAAATTTCGGTGAGAGCGTGAGTCCACCCAAAAGTCACCTCAAGCCAAAATAATTAATCTTTAATAAAGCCACTAGACCCTCGCACGATTGGCACAATCCCCATAGAGAACAAAAAACCCCGACTCTTCACTTATGGGTAGGCCAAAAGTGGGAGTAATTTTCCAACCTTAGTGGTCACTTGAGTTCTAGCGGTCTTTACACACTGAGGCTCCGCTCGTTGTACACACTCCTCGGGAACAAATAAAAGCAACAAGGGCTTCACACACCCGACTCGATTGCCCATCCATGGCCAACAACCATTGGTTGCCCATTGATGGGCACCCATTATTCCAACCAATGCCTTGCTTTCCCGCTAAATGAATCCAATATATGGGTTGTTCAAACTTTAATGCATGTTCGGGTGGGTAGTGTATCTCTAATTACCTATTTGTCTTGTGCTCTAACAATTGGCACACTTTGGGCAACTTCTCGTGGCTAATAACAGGCCCCCATGCTAGCTGGCAGCCCACTTTGAGAATTTTTTGCCCACTGATGCAAAGGAGAGTCCCCATGTCTTCCCAAAATATTCGTCCCGTTTGCAGAGGAGGTTGCTGATGGCTTCTCCCACAGTCGACATGGAATGAAAGCGTCAAGGATAGACTTATCAAAATCAGGCACATGAGAGTTTCTGATTGCAGTCCGTCACGATGACTGGAATTATCAGAATCAAGGGCACATGCAAGCTAAATTTGGCTGGAAGCTTGCTGGACGCTGTTGGAGTTAGGGGCACATGGAATCCAATTGTCTTGTTTTCCATTACCCCCTCTTGTCAGATCTTACATGATTGTGCAGTGTGTTTGCATCAGTCAAGCACCTGATAGGCATCCGATTGGCTTTTTTGCGTGAACCATGCCAAAAGGCCTCCATGTGCCCATCTGTGGCTCCCATGGCATGTACGAAGTCACACCATGAAATGAGCTCAGGTCTCCCGGACCGTTGACCCGAAAGTCGCGGAGTAGTTGCATGTTAAAAACTAGGGCCTTGCTCTAAGTATTAGGCTAGTGCAAGCATGACGCACATGACCACGCAGAGTGAGGCGCTCAGCTGGGTCACGTCCCTCGAAATGAGTTTGCTTCCCTGCCTGCCTGCTCGCGAGCTTCAGGCAATCGATCGCTCTGCGCATCCTTCCCATCAAGGTCTTTTTGCTTCTTCTCTGTGTTTTGAACCTATTGGCTGACTTGAGAGAGACTTTTCTTCAAGCTAAACCTATCTCAAGACGCGACATGACGCCAAGGTTTGTAAATTTCTTTGGCGTTTTTCGACCCTCGGCATATATTTTGCAGCCGATGTCGAGCGGCACGTCAAAGATTTTATGGAAGCTGCAAGAAAACTTCAACTGTTTTTCGTTCGCCTCCAACATCAGCATCAACCTGGTAAAGAGGAAACGCTGACCAAGGTAATGTTTGCCATTTTCGATTGATCTAGTGTCGATTTTACAGTAAAAATGTCGCGTGTGCGCACATTCGAATAATCATGACCGTTGTTCAGGAGATCGAAGCGCTTGAAGCAGAGCTGAAGGAGAAGAATGAACTTCTGGAACGACAACGGAAGCTATTAAATGGATGGCAAGAGCTGTTGAAAGCACAAAAGGCTGCACACATTGCCGAGCTGGAACGAGTTTGACCCTTTTCGTTTGGTGAATAAATGTACGCTTCCCATGAAACTTATCTGATCCAGAGGACAAGACATAGTGCAGCATGCTGTTCTGTGCAATGTCACGGATGTATACTTTACTTTAGGAATTCGATGTCGTTTTCTGCAATTTACTTACAGAATGCTGTATTCACAGTAGGGCATTCTGAACATGTGATATCATCGGCTGGGATAGATTTGCATATGTTTGTTGGTATCAGTTTGATGGATAGGTAGCGGAACGTGGCTCACTTTTAGACATATGGGAAGCCGTTATTTTGAGATATTGTGGCATGGGCTGCTCTAATTCCAGGCTGCCGTACATGGATCAATAATTCTCCTATGAAGGTCTTCTTAGGTTAAAAAGAAGATTGCTAAGCAAGTGGGATATTGTTACAACACTGGCTGTGGCAATCCCAACTTAAACCTCGTCTTTGCCTTGCTATAAGCATGTATAGACAAGCATTTCAATGCAGATAATGGCAAAGAAAATGATGGGAAATGCTAAAAAAGCAACCTGTCATGCAAGGACTAGAATGCGAGCCAGTGAATGCGGATGGGATGCTTTTGAGTTTTGGGGGAATGGTCTTGCATCAGTTGGCAGACAGCAAGCCATGTCGGTCTGTTTAGAGTCTAAGTCTGTGAATTCCAGTCGGACAGTTCTGGGAGGTTTGGGGCTTGCAAAAGGAGCCCCTCCCCTTATTTAGCACCAGCATCTAGTGCAGTAGCTCCAGCGGCAGCAGCAGAGTTTCAGTATCCCACTTCATTGAGAGAAACCCAATGGTTGTATACCAAGGGTATTTGGTGTTTACAACATGAATAAAGTTTACATAACTCTCAATGCAACGATGAAATATCTTATGATTTATCCAATGTAGCAAAGCCTACCTCTAGCAATAAGAGCTTACTGGGTGGACAATCCCTGGTTCGAGAGTTCTTGGCCACCAATGACTAGACATGATGGGGGTAGTTGGAGCTTCTTATAGAAAAATATGGTAAAATCCATTGAGCATTGGTTTGGGCATTGTTGGAAAGAATGGTGAAATCATAGAGAAACAAGATGTATTCCCAAGAGTGCGTATTACACTCATGAAAGCCAAAATGAGGATATCCTCTACACAGGTACCCTAATTTTAATACTAACCCCATGGGAAAAACCTCCTAACTATAAACCTAATACTAACCTCAGGGTGGAAAATGTACTAACTGGAGGGAAAAGTGCCAACATTGAGAGATGATCCGAGAAGCCTAGAGTTCTGGAATCTTTAGACTCGGTAGAGGACAGTCAGAGTAGCGAAGCTGATGACACAGTAGTCATCATTAGAGGAGCTGGAGATAAGGAGGGACACTGAAATTGGAGGCATGTGCTGCATGAAGATGTAGAGTATTACATTATTTTAGAGTTACACAAGCATGTATGATAAGGTAGATGAACTTCCACGAATGGACTCAAAAAAGGTGCTTGGCTTATAGGGAGAGGACGATTCCAGTCCATTGGCCAACTCCAATTTTGTGCCTCCGCAGCCTCTCTGAGGCAGTCAAAAGCCGTCAGCTCCGAGGCATCCAAAGGCCATCACTTCGAGATTGTGCAATTGCCTCTCAAGGAGGACGAACCTCAAAAGCCAAAAACTAGGACCATCTTTATTATCTTAAAACAATCCATAGGCTTCACCCTTATGTCTTCATGAAGATCAACGTCCACAATTGCGACATGTGGCTTCATGAGGGCTTAGATAAGGAAAACTTCCCTCTAGGCTGCTTGTCATAAATGTATCTGATGCTGCTTGTCATAAATGTATATCTCTTTCATGAGCAGTGTCTCTTCACTGGCTTGCACATGTATGTTGAGCATGCTAAGGAAAGAAGTTATTGGATACCATCTATAACACCACTGTGTGAGTTCTTGGGCTACACATATATATCTTCCACTACGTATACTCTCTGTTGTGGTTATTTCTAAAATGGTATTAGAGCTCGGAAAGAGGTTCACAAGTGGTGGAGCTTGAAGGCAAGGACATTTGCTGAAGGAAAACCTTGATCAAGCCTCTAGGGAGTCATCTCGATGTTTGGAGGATCGTGTCCTTGCGAGGAGGGTGACTCGGGTTTAGGAAGGTGTGTAAAGTTTGTTTGGTTGCTACACGGAATTCTTGTTGGTTGCTCAATTGATTTCCAGAAGCTATTTTGGTAAAGAAGGATTCTGGTGGTGGAGGTTCTAGGGTAGGTGGTTCAGAGAATTTCGGTGGAGGTGTTGGCACCATTGGAGGTGCTCCTGCACCTACGATCACTGTAAATATAACCACCACGCCCTCTTTACAATTTCAAATTTCTAAGAGACCAGGAAGTTGGACGTGACAAACTATCGTATATGAAAGGTATAGATCCGGAGCCATTTGGAGGCCAGGAAGTTGCCGAAGATCACGAAGGGAGTGGATCGTATGCCCACAAACATCAAGATGTGTCGGTAAATTCATCTTTGCTATAGATCGAGATGAGCTCGAAGCGTGGGAAGATAGATGCCCAGGCCTTGCATTGATCATAGGGATGATGACAAATGCAATGATTCATGACATCCAAATGGCAGATATGTCAGTCGAGGCGTGGACCACTTTGAAGGATTTATGCGAAACGGATAATACATCCTGGATCGTAGCTCTCAATCATCAATTGTTCAATATGAGCATGGATGAAGGAGATACGGTCCATGACCATCTCACAATGGTGAAGGTGGTGAGAGATTAGTTGGCCTTACTTGGTCAAAAGGTGGACTTAAGCTAGTTGGACTTATTGGTACTTGGGAAGCTACCACGGAGTTTCAAGGGCTTCGTTACGACTATGACAGCAATAGAGAGTAACATGCCTCTGACTTTTGAGGAGTTGGGTCCGTTATTGCTATAGGAGAAGGCTCAAAAAAACTTTATAACAAGATGAAGGCATTGCTAGCAAAAGATAAAGTTGGTGCCGGCAAGGGAAGGGGCAAGCCTAGTAGTGGCGAGCCCAAAAGGACAACTCTGAGGACACTTCAGAAAACAAGAAAAAGAGAAAGCAGAAGAAGGGCTTCTACTATGATATGCCAGGCTATTTTGCAAAGGATTGCAGAAAGAAGAAGGCAGATCAGAAGAACAAGAAGGGGTTGAGCTTAGAATCAAGGGAGTCTGACAGCCAATATGGTAGTCAGTGCACAACTATTCTTGGGGACATCTCCGAGTGTTGCTGAGGTAAGATCTGTAGACCCAAAAGTCACAGTGGGGATGTCTGATATTGAGAAGTGGGCAGAAGAAGAGTCAGAAATCTTTGTGAAGGTGAAGGGAAGCATTGAGTGCTTGGACACTTCCAGGTGCTTGACTGATAATATTGACATAAGGGAGGATTGTTGGAGGTGGTGGCCTTCACCCCTCAGAGCATGGTTAAATAGAAGAATTGAAGAGGGGGGCTTGCACTGTTGACACGTGTAATATGGGGATACTAATCCCATATAGTAATGTGGAATCTTGGTGTCCTTGTATATAAAGGCCTTTATGAAGACCTCCTCTTATCCCTTGGTCGACCTTTTGGGGGCTGAGGAGTCAGCATGGCTATGGGACGGTTTGGGACCCGCACCCGGCGCTCATGACACGTGGCATGCATAGAGCGTACCAACATGGTATGAGAGCAGGTTCAATAATTGCGGACTGTTTTGGCGGCGGCTGGCACTGGGTGCTATGGAGTTTGTCACGATCCACGGCAGAAATTAATTGCGGCTTGATAGCGGCGGCTCTTCTTGATTTGCTCCACGCGCGTGCCTCCCGTGGGCTTTGGCTACATGCCACTTGTGTAAGCTGATCTTTGTCCCATGTGTTGGAAAGGTCACCTCCCCCATGTGTAAGCCCCCATCTGATCATTGTCCCATGTGTTGGAAAGGTCACCTCCCCATCTGTAAGCCCCCATATGAGGAGAGCTTGGGGGAGGAAGACCTAGGGCAAGAGCTGCCACATGGGCATCTGTTTGGATGCCATGTGGGCAGCATGCCTAGGGGAAAGAACATGGAGAGGGGGCTTGACAAAATATGAAGAGGGGAGAGGAGAAGAGTGGAGATGAGGAGAGAGGGCACAGTTAGAGAGCACACCACAAATGACTAACTGTACACTAGATTTAGTTGAAAAAATAGAATATATACAAACCAATTTAGGGTTAGGGTTAGGGGATCTAACCCTTTCCTTTATAGCACTCTATAAGGTTAGTGCTATGCACATATGATCACGTGATGGTGCTATGCAGACATGATCACGTGGTGTTGAGCGTGAACTCTCAACACCTTGCCTCAAGATCAACATCATGAAGTAGGCCTTCCCTCAAGATGATGATTTTAGGGAATCGAAGAAGGACTGAGCATTACATTCCATCACACCCCTTTAATGGGAATGTCTTCCTCTGCGTCAAACCAAGAGCTAGTCGGTGTTTCTCGAATAGCTCTTTACCGAGTGGTTTGGTAAAGATGTCTGCAACATTATCTTTGCTATCACAATGCTGTAGTGTGATGTCACCAAGTAACACTCTTTCTCTGATGAAGTGCTCTCTGACATCAATGTGCTTTGTCCTGGAGTGATATACTGGATTCTTGGCCAATGCTTGAGCCGATTGATTATCACAATATATTGTTGTTGGCTTTGACTCATCAAAGTAATCTGTTTTTTCTGACAATGGTCTTCTGAGCCATATAGCCTCACATGCACCTGTGGTGAGTGCTCTATATTCTGCTTCAGTCGAAGACAAAGAAACAGTTGGTTGTTTGTTTGACAACCATGATATAGCACCTTGACCAAGGAAAAATGCATATCCCTGTGTCGATCTCCTGGTCTCATGATCTCCGGCATAGTCACTGTCAATATATCTGTGCAACCATGGATGACTTCCTATGTATTCTATCCCAAATTGTCTTGTACCTCTTATGTATCTCAAGACTCTTTTGGCTGCATTCCAGTGAGACTGTTTTGGATTTGCCATAAACTGTGCTAGTGAGCTTACTGCATAACAAATATTTGGTCGTGTGATTGTCAGATATATAAGAGATCCAATGAGCTGCCTGTAGTATCTGTCATTGACTGTAGGCTTTTCTGAATCTTTAGTAAGTTTCAAACTTTGTTCCATGGGAGTGGCTGTAATCTTGCAATCTGCCATATGAAACTTCTTCAGGAGACTATCAACATACTTGAGCTGACTCATGAATGTGCTATCTGAATCTCTCGAGAACTCAATTCCAAGACAATAGTGCATAAGTCCAAGATCTTTCATGTCGAACTCTGCAGATAAGTCTTGTTTCAGTTTTCTGATGAAGCTATCCTTGCTTCCTGTAACAATCAGATCATCTATGTACAAAAGTGTAATAAGTAATGTCTTCCCCTTGAACTTTGTAGTAGAGAGTATGATTTGCATTGGACTTCATGTATCCCAAATCAGCAAAATACGTCGATTCTGTTGTACCAACTTCTGGGTGCTTGTTTTAAGCCGTAGAGACTTTTCTTGAGATGGCAAACCTTATTCTCTTTTCCTGGTGCAACATAACCTACTGGTTGTTGCATGTAGACTTCCTCGTCTAGATAACCATTGAGAAATGCATTCTTGATATGGAGCTGGTACACATTCCATCTGCTGAGTGTCGCTAGTGATATCAAGAACCGTATGGAATCCATCTTTGCTATTGGAGCATAAGTCTCATCCTAGTCTTGATCATATTGTTGTGCAAATTCTTTTGCAACTAATTTGGCTTTGTATCTCTGAATACTGCCATTTGGATTGTACTTCACTTTGTATACCCATTTGTTTGCTATGGTCTTCTTTCATAGTGGAAGGTTGCATAATTCCCAAGTATTATTCTTATACAAAGCATCCATTTCTTCGAAGTACATTGGCTCTTCTATAGCCATGATGGTAGTCATAAGATCATAGTTGGTGGTTTTCACCTGAATTGCTTTGCCTAGTAGACCATCTGAGTTGCTGTGGCTCTACTTGGGGTATTGTTGGCACTTCTTGCTCTTCTTCATCAACCTGTTCTATAGATGACTGTGAAGTCGATGCTTCTATCTCTTGTGTAGGTGAGGTTTTCCATTCTGATTCCTCATCAAAGATTACAGCTCTGGAGATAATGACCTTGCGGTTGATTTCTTCACTGTAGCCAACCATGATGCATTTGCATGACTTTGCATCCAATTTTCTGCGATGATCATCATGTATGTGGACATATGCTATGCAACCAAATATGCGGAGATGCCCAATGTGTGGCTTGTGTCCAGTGAATGCTTTATAAGGAGTCATACCCTGTATCGGTTCGGTAGGAAGCCGATTAAGCAAGTAGTTTGCTGTAGCTATTGCTTCTGCCCAATACTGATTTGGAAGATGCTTTTCACTAAGCGTTGCTCTAGCACTGTCTGCTAAAGTCCCATTCTTCCTTTCAGCTCTTGCATTCTGTTAAAAAGTATCTGCACATGTGAATTGTCTTCGAATGCCATGATTTTTACAAAAGTTCATGAATGCTGAAGACATGTATTCACCTCCTCTATCTGATCTCATGACCTTTATCTTTTTGCCTGTCTGGTTTTCTACCATGGCTTTGAATTCTTGAAATCTGGAAAACACTTCAGATTTTTATTTCAGAAAGTAGACCCAACAATATCTACTGTAGTCGTCGATAAAAGTCAAGTAGTAAAGTGAACCATTGATGCTGCGGGTCTGGGCATAACCCCATACATCTGTATGAATCAAATCAAGAATACCTCGTGCACGAGAGGTACTTTTGACAAAGTTGGTTCGCTTTTGTTTGTCGAAGCAGCATGCTTCGTAAACTTTTCCAAGAAATTGTAGCTTCGGAATCCCAATTGCCATATTCTGATTCCTGAGATCTAACAAGTACTTGAAGTTGACATGACCATATCTCTTGTGCCATTTTGCAGAAGTGGCATTTGTTGCGGTTGAGCTGACATGGCATGCTTATCTGGTACTGTAGCTAGCATTCTGTATAAGCGTCCTTCCTTGACACCTTTTGCTACTAGCTGACATCTTTTGGATTTGTCTCTGATAGTGCATTCATCACCGTCGAAGATGACTTTGTAATTGTGTTCCGTCATTTGACCTATTGACAAGAGGTTCTTGCTGAGCTTCAGAACATAGAGCACATCTTTCACTAATCCTTTTGTATTAGTGAAATTGTTCATAGGGATAACACCTGTCCCTTGAACCGGATTCGGTGTATTGTGTTTGCTGTGTAGATGACATTTTTCTCACCTTCTAATGGTTTCATCTCTGTGAACCATTCCTGATGATTTGTCATGTGAGATGATGCACTGCTATCGATGTACCAAGGATCCTGTTCCACTTGGTCGACTTGATAGCTGTAATCCTCTTTGGGATTGAAATCAGTGTCTAGGTACACTGTATCACTCTGATGCAATTCCTCGCTTGCAAGAAACATATTTCCGTGTTCATTTGCAAAATGACTGTGACTAGAATGTCCACCACGATGATTTCCTCTGCCTCGGGAATTTCCTCGATTACTGCTGGATTGACCGCCTTGGTCGTACTGCTTCTTGCGGCAATCTCTTTCATAGTGTCCAAACTTGTGACAGTAGTTGCACTGAATGTTTGACACATTGGTGGATGCATCCCCTCGTCCTTGAAATCTTCCTCGGTTGGAATGATTTCCTCTTTGTTGATTCTGATGTTGCTGAGGATGATGCTGATGTTGATGTTGATGTTGACTTTGATTTTGTTGCTGATGATTACCACTTTTCTTACCTCTGCCTTTGCGTTTGCCTCTGCTTCTGTCTGAAGCTATGAATGCTTGATCATTAGAATGACCTTTACGTGCTTGAATTGCCTGAGTTCTGAGTTCTTTACCAAGTAGGGCTGACTGAAGTTCTTCTAGTGTCGGAATTTGCCGTTGGATGACAATACTCTGGACTAGATTCTCGTATCCCTCTTCTAGTCCATTCAGAATGACTTGAACCATTTCTGCGGGATTCTAGTCTCTCCTGCTGCTGCAAGTTGATTGTTGTAGTCTTTTATGTTAAGTACATAAGCATGACCGGTTTCGCTGCTGTTGCAGAAACTCTGGTTGATTTGGTTTCTCAAGGTGAGAATCCTGGATGTGTTCTTGGACTCGTAGAGAGTTGCGAACATATCCCATGCTTCTTTCGATGTCTTGACTGTGTTGAGCTGTCCTAGCATGACATCTTGCACATTCTGCTTGATCAGGTGATAGGCATACTTATCTTTCTTATCCCATTTTGCTTGCGCTCGGGCAATGACAGGATCGGCTACTGGTGCAGAAACTATTTGTGTAGTTGTAGATGCCGTTGCTGGTGTTGTGACAACAGATGGAGTAGAGCTACTTGTGGTTGGATTGTTCAATGGTCTAGGTGTAGACCCATCGACATACTCCCATTTGTCCTGAAGTACAAGAATGGTCTCCATTTGGTATTTCCATGTACCGTAATTGGAGTTGTCTAACTTAGCAGATGCCTCCAGATTGAGGTTGCTAGTCGTAGACATGGTGCAAGAAATGTACTCAAAAGTGTCGTGAAAATCTTTGAATGAATCAATTGCAAATACACTGACTATGCCAAGTGAAATCTCTATACCGTCGGTGAAGATAGAACTGCAATATATAAAATCTGATCTGTATTACAAGGCTGAAATGATGTGCACGATGCCGTGAGATTGCCGAATAGGCTTTACAATGGTGGCATGTGTGTGTGTTATCGAATGCTATCTGCCCACTAAAACAATCTGCAATGCCTCTGAACTCTGAAGTCTGCTCACTGAACTGATGAACGTAAGGTTTCAGGTAATACAATGATGTGAAACCGTATGTGAGCGTATGGATTGACTTCGAGTAGGTACTAGTCGAGAATTTCGGGCATGGCTTAGATTGGCAACTTGGAAAAATTGAAAGCGTCCCCTCTATGGCGATCTAGTCTACTCTAATCTAGATCTATACCAACCGTCGATCAATGAAAGAACATCAAATAATTCCTTTTCTTTTGTTCTTTTTAAGTGATGGGTCAGATGCGTCGATGTAGAGGCAAATGTGCGTGAAGGAAGTGGTTTTGTCGACGAGGCTCAAATGTGAGTGTAACTTGCGCCGAAACGTGCGCGTGATGTGACGAGCGCGTAGAGCACGAAAAAACGAGTGACTTTTCTTTTTGGAGCGTCCTCAAATTCTTCTTGGATCAAGAGATACGGATGACATGGCCTGTTGATGTGGCAGTTGTTGAGGTGTCAGATGAGATGACATGGCACTCTGAGCCTACGTGGCAGAGAAGATTACACGTGGCAGATAATGTGTGATGACACGTGGCACGTGGATAAGGTTACATGGCACTAGGCGGGCTTGTTGACGTGGTTGACGGAAGATGACGTGTCCTAATGGAATCTCAAAGATGCCGACGGAATCTTTGAGAATCTGTCGTCTTCTCCGTTATTATCTACGCTTTGGAGAAGAAGCTATAGGTAGGAGGCTTGTTCGTTGTAGAACGTAGGCGGGTTGGAGAGTGCAGTGGTCGCTTCGAAGCTTGTTGAAGGCGGGCGGAGGTGCGTTGATGGAGGCTTCTTGTTGCAGATCGTTGGAGCGTGTTGGTAGTCGGTTGAGCAGATCGTTGGAGTAGAAGCCTTCGTTGTCTTGTGCCGTTATGGGAGCCTGGAGGTTGCGCGGGCTGTGCGAGGTCGTCGTTGAGGTCACTGATCGTCGCGGGAGCCTGTCGTTGATGCGTTGTTTGCAGCAAGTGGCTGGCCGTTGTGCCTTTTGCTTTGGAGAGAGAGCTTTGGGCTAAGGCTATGGTTATGGCATGGAGCCACTGCGGTTGAAGAAGAGCTTCATGGCTGGGGCGCAGATGGGATCGGAGGGGTCACATACTTCACTGCTGTGAAGCTTCCAAAGCATGGTGGAGCATGTGGGTTCGAGTCTAGAGATAGCCAGCAGATAGGAGGAGTACCTTGTGGTAAGATCAGAGGACCACACCATTGGTGGGACTTTGGATCTATCTCTCTTTTGTATTGTGTCCAGAGCTTTGGATGGAAATATATTATTTTGGTGGTTTCTCTATTTGGTTGGTTCATTGTCTATTGATGAGTCTGCACACCTATGCTATGTACATAAATTTAAGAAGTTTGTGATTCCACACCCCACACCACACTGTGTGAGCTCCTGGGCAATTCTATTAGTCTTCCGCTGTGCGTACCCTCTGTTGGTCGATTTCTAACACCATGTGCCTTGTTTGGTTGGCCCCTCCTTGCTTTGGTTGGGGGTCGCCTTTGGTTTGATCAGTTGTACCTCGAGGTTTGTCCAGAGGGGGGTGTTGGAGGTGGTGGCCTTCACCCCTTGGAGCATTATTAACAAGATGATCTTTGTTGGGTATAACTCTCATTCAATTGTGTATTGGTTGTATGATCCCACGAGGAGAAAGAAAGAAAGAAAGATCTATTAACATGTGCAGAAGACCTCATGGGTCTATGAAACAAAGTACAAACACCAAAAAGTGACCTACTACATCTAGATGACCAGAGAATCGAGAGAGTGCCCAAAGCTCAGCTCCTCCCGAGTTAATATAAGGCATACCTACATTCTAATACTGTCATAGAGTGGCCTTATAACATCAATTTAAGACTGCGAGTCTTTTGGTTTGGATTTGAAGTTTCTAATTAGTGCATGCCCATCTCGATACACCGCCCATTTTTATGTTTTGTGTGCTTGCTTTACTTTGGTGAGTTCATTATTTCTTTGTTTGAGTTGGATCCCCTTTGAAGTAGACCTATGCTTGTATGCCGCTTTGATTGATATTGCATATATCATTTTCATCCCATTCAACTTGTGGTATTTAGGCATGTGATTATGTCATCTATGCTTTTCTTCTCATCATCATGAAGACAACCATCTTTCAACCCACCAACATGTAAGATCATTTTGTTCTTCAGTCTAGATTCTTGCTCTTTTACTTCCAGATAGAAGATTAGCTTTAGTTACTTTATCACTAGCGTGAGCGATCATCTCTTCTTTGATTGAACTTGGTTACTGAGTATCTCTTTAATCGTGAAGACGAGCCGCGATGCTGATGGAGATACGCTGCATTTGTGTATTACTTATGCCATGAATCCTTGTCTTCCACTACTCTCCACGTCCTATACCTTCCTTCCGAGAGCTACAAGTTAGAGCTTGAGCTCTCATATTTCTTGCTGCAAGTAATATATCTGCTTTTGCGGGTTTGAATGATCCTTCGCTTCTGATGCATCTTTGCATTTGGGGGGGGGGGAGGGGGGGGCGAGGGGATGGGAGCTTCACCTCAGGAAATTCCATAGTGGCTTATGTAGATTGGGCAACCCCTTACTGAATCTAACCCTTGGGTTGGGTTGGGGGTTTAGACCAACTCGAGGTTAGGGGAAGGGCCAGAACCTTGGACCTTCGGAAACTTTGGAAAGGAGGCTAATGAAAGGCGGTTGAACTGAGAGGTGACTGTTGAAACACGACTGTTGGCATGTGAAGCTGGCTGCGTGGAGGGAGTACCTACGACTTAAAACTGTGAGCTCAGAACCATAAGGATAAGGTGGTACAAAATGAAGAAAAGGAGAGGCGAACTGATGGCGGGAGTTGAGTGGCAAAAACGTTGAAACGAGGCTAAGTGAGGGGGTGTTTATAGAGCAGAGCAGGTATTGAGGAGGGCTGAGGGAGCTAACATGGGACTATGAGGGAGACAGGCTGATAGCCGAGGGGGGCTGAGAGAGATTGTACCAAGCAGGGATGGCTTCTTCCATCATCCATCCTCGGTGGTTGATGAGCCACCTATTCTTTGCAAGCAGCTGATGATGAGGAGAGTAACATTGTTCCTGTGCTTGCCTGAGCCAGCACAAGTGCTAACAAATGATCCAGACAATGAGTCAGATGATGATATACCCCCTCGAGCAACAAGGGCGGGTTCAATTTCTCAAAGGGTACCCAAGTGGCTGATTGAGATTCTTTGAGACTCTACAATGACTAATATTCCTTCTTCGTGGCTCAAGGAAGAGGAAGCACCGTGTGCAGGTCACAGCATGGCAAGGAGAGAGTTCTGGAGGCGATCCCTCTTCAAGTAAACTATTCTTTGATGTCTTGGATCATGAGAGACAAAGAACCATCGTTTGTGTAGGACACACTCTCTTAGGAGCAATGGAAGAGAGCTATGGAGCTGGAGATTGAGGCCATTGAGAAGGACGGGACCTGAGAGCTGGTTTTAAGTCCGAAGCGGTGGTCTGTCATTGGTGTCAAGTGGGTCTATAAGACCAAGTATACTTCGGATGGAGCTGTGGACGAGCATAAGGCCAAGCTTGTGGCCAAAGGTTACACATAGCGACGAGTGATTGACTATGAGTCTTGAGAACACCTTTATCTCCACGACCCGGATGTCTAGTTTTGGCAGTCATGCTGCTCATCGACAATGGCCAATCTATCAAGTGGATGTAAAATCATCTTTTTGTAATGTTGATCTGCATGAGGAGACCTACGTGGCACAACCCCTAGGGTTTGTCAAAACTGAGAGTATGATCTACAAGCTGAAGAAGGCCCTGTACGGTCTCAAGGAGGCCTCGACCCTAAAGGTTTGTGGTGAAGCCTCGAGATTATTCCAGACGTAATATTTGTTTTATTTAAGTCCAACAAACCGCCTAACAAACCCTTTGTTTCACTTCACTATAAAGAGCGTCTGAACTTAGCAACAGTTTCTCTAGCCGTTGCCAAGTCGGCACTAAAATCTTTATCTTTGGTCTTATCTTTGACCAGGGGGGAAGCACTGATCTCAAGTATTGTTTGTTCTGTCTCTTGGGTTTAATGTGCTGTCAGTTCATGAGGCATGCAAACTTGGCACAACAGTCTTGTTCGAAGTAGGATATGTGGAGGTCAGAGATAAAGCAACTGCCTAGGTAGTGTGCACTGGTATGGTGGATCATGGATTTACAAGCTGACGACGCTCTCTTCTATCACTGGGACCCCTTGAGGTGACCTGTTTTTGGTCACTTGAACATTGATGCACTACGGCGAGCTGCTTCAGAGAAGACGGTTATTGCTGCTTCAGAGAAGACGGTTATTGGGT
The DNA here is from genome assembly GCF_047967505.1 of Dipteris shenzhenensis. Lineage (NCBI taxonomy): Eukaryota > Viridiplantae > Streptophyta > Polypodiopsida > Gleicheniales > Dipteridaceae > Dipteris > Dipteris shenzhenensis. Next base: position 44,615,554 of record NC_141611.1, read on the forward strand.
ACTTGATGTGGGCAACAAGCACGGTCACTGCAGTTCATGTTTACGAGGGAAGCAACATCGAGAGGCCTTTCCAAAGCAGGCCACCAGGTGGGCTTCTAAGCCCTTGAGATGGTACATACGGATCTCTCTGGGACCATGGCGGATCTCTCTGGGACCATGGCGATCTATAGCCTTGGGGCTGCGTTGTAATTCATGTTGCTGGTTGATGATTTCAGCAGACATGTGGATCTACTGCTTGGCTTAGAAGGCCTTTGTATTCCCAGTTTGGAGAGTGGAGCGTTCTTGTGGAGAATGACTCTGGGTTGACTGTAAAGCCCTTAGGGCTGACAAGGGTGATGAGTATGCAAACAGAGGTACTGCATCTTTAGGTTCCCGTTTTTCTCTAGGCAGAAGCTACAGCGATGATGGTCCATATCCTCAACGGTTCTCTGACAACAAATTTTCCTAAGGTAACTTACTTTGGAAGGAAAAAGCCATGTCTCTCACTTCAGAGCGTTTGGTTGTGATGCCTACATTCATAGCCCAAGAAGTAGAGGGGGGAAATGGATGTGAAATCCAAAAAGATGATCTTTGTTGGGTATAACTCTCAGTCAACTCGGTATTGATTTGTAACACGCAACGGTAATCTGATCGTGTAATTCACAGCAAGACCTTCTTTAAACCTTTAGCGAGGAATTAGCGTTGTTTACCATAGAAAGAGAAAGGAGATGAGGGTAGAGAGAGTAGAGTCGACAACCGATTGGGTCCTTGTACCCACTGAGGGCCCCCTCCCCCAATCAGGGGAGAATTTGCTTTATACTTGGAGAACTGAGAAATACAAAGAACACTCTTCGAGAGAGCACGGAAAACGCACTTTTGAAGAGCTCACTGTGCACAGGTACAGCAGACCCAAAGACTTGAGAGGCAACGCCGACCAATACCGAGGCCTTGATGCTGTCCACACTAACGATGTAGGAGGCTTCTGCAAGGCAAGGGAGAGGCTTGTGCTGTCCACCGGAATGCAGGGTTACTGCATGAGTGAGAGAGTGAAAGCTAGGAGTGATAGATCCTATAAGAGAGCTGGGAGATGATTGAAATATAGAGCTGAGAGTGAGCTGTGTAAAGCTGTACTCTCTTAGGAGCAATGGAAGGGAACTATGGAGCTGGAGATGGAGGCCATTGAGAAGAATGGGACTTGGGAGCTGGTTCGAAGACACAAGAGAGGGTTTGCCATTGATGCGAAGTGGGTCTATAAGACCAAGCATACTTCCGATGAAGCTGTGGGTAAGCACAAGGCCAGACTTGTGGCCAAAGAGTTCGCATTGTGACAAAGGATTGACTATCAGGACACCTTTGCCCCCATCACCCTGACGTCTACTCTCAGGACAATTTTGGGTAGTGGCACTTCTCATCAGCAATGGCCAATCTATCAGATGGATGCAAAGTCAACTCTCCTTAATGATGATCTGCAAGAGGAGATGTATGTGGAATAAACCCAAGATTTGTCAAAAAAGAGGGTATTGTCTATAGGCTAAAGAATGCCCTGTATGGTCTCAAGTAGGTCCCACGTGCGTGGAATCAAAGATTGACATAATTTTTGTACGGAAGAGTTTTCGGAGTAGATCCGAACTTGTATGTCTTCTGGGACATGACTTACTTACCTTGATCATCATCCTATACGTCCACTACCTGTTCATTACAAGCATACATGTGGCACGTATTGCTGAGATGAAGGCCACTTTGTCATAGGCATGCGAGATGATGGATTTGTGGGGCTAGTCCCTTCGTTCTTGGTTTGGAGACTTGGCAGGGTAAGGCTTCTTTGTATCTCAGAAGCAGTGTGTGTAGGCTTCTTGTAGCCTTCAAGATCTAGGAGTGTTCCCCCATGGATCCAACACAAAGCTATCCAAGTAAGCCGGTGGATGCAAGTTTGTATCATAAGCTGATTGGATTATTGATCTAGCTTCTCAACACCAAATTGGATCTCAACTTTTATGTGGGGTATTGAGCTCCGTGATGCAGACGCCGTTGAAGACCTATTGGGATGCGGGGATGTACACGTGATCAAGGATTATTCTATCAGATAGTTGGGGGGAACAAGTCCAGGATTCATTTACAAGGCTGGAGTGATTCCAATTGGGAGGTGATCTTGACACTCGGCCATCGACCACATGCTATAGTTCCACCCTTGGGTTGGCAGCAATTACATGGAGCACCCATTGTGGCCTTATCGTCTACAGAGGCTAAGTACTATCCCGCCTGCTTAGCTACCTATGAGGCAATATGGTGGTTTGCTTCTATTATTACACGATGAATGGATTGGTAGGATGTGTGGATTCGTTATGGGAATCCAACGTAGTGATTTTTGGGATATACTAAAAACAAGCATGGGAATTATTATTTGGGATTTACAAAAACAATTAAATAAACCATCATAGTGGTTGTTTGGGATATACTAAAATGGAGCATAGTCTCAGATACAAATTCCAAGACATATTGTTTCCTTGAAATGAGACTGCATACATTTTCTTAGTACTATCTCAGTCATCCTCGTCTACTGCTCCAAGACACCCCAAGATGTGCTGATGTGTATCTAAATCCAATTTGCAGACACTCTTGCCCTTCTTTCATTGTAGCATAGGTTGCATATGGAACTTAATAGCTCTTACTAGATAAGAGTACACACATGTTTGTGGACTCTTATGTAGTAGTTCATAATTGTAGCCTCTCTTGGATGTTTTTTTGTACCAAAAAGCTCCGACTACTACACGGTTCCCACAGACGTCTCTGAGATCATGCACACGATAATCAAAGCTATATCGCACTTACTTGCAATCTGGTGTTTCATGCTCGTATGAAGCACATTGAGATACAATACCATTATGTTCGAGAGAAGGTGCTAGATGAAGTGATCTTGCTCATCTTTTATAGGACTATGCCTTTACACTCCTAAAGAAGTGATCTTACTAGATGAATTGATCTTGCTGTTCGACCCTAGGAGGCTACACATAATCTATCTTTTGTTGTGGTTCTTTTTAACAGGATTCTCTTTTGCAAGATATGTGGAATGTGGGCTTGGTGAGTAAATGGAATAATTGCAACATATGGAACATGGGCTTGGTGAGGAAGTGGTCAATAGGATGTTTGTTAATGTGTATGCCAAATGTGGCTCACATGTAGAAAAAATGAAATTGTTTGACAAGCTTCTAGTCTCGTGGATAGTACTAATCTTAAGGTATGTTGAGCATGTGCTTGGTGAGGGAAGTGCTAAACTATTTCAGATTGTCTCCAAAAGTTGCACAATCTGTGTTGCTTGAAGCATAGACAAGGTTGAGAAATGCATGCTAAGATTTTCACAAATGGGTTGGAAACAAATGGCTGTGGGGAGTATTTAACAACCTTCTAGTTTGAGATGTGGTCTCATAATATGCACTTATTCCAATATAGGTAGATGGCTTAGTGAGGAGGTGGTAAATTTCATCCTATCTCAAAGACTACTATCCCTTAAATGTACTTCCAAGCACCCTATGCAGGAAAATGTAGATTCACCTCATATTTCTATGCATCTATGAGAATTAGGCACACACTGCTATGCTTACCAAGAATAAACGAAATATGGCAATGCTAAACTCTAAAATGTATAGATGTTCGGCACCAAAGAAGGATTCCAATTTGTTCTTCCCAAATGAGAATTCACACAAAAGCATTCCTCAAGGGCTCATGAAAAAAAAGATCTCTACCAAGAAGGATTTCATATTGTTCTTCTCAAATGAGACTTCATACAAAAGCATGCCTTGAGCTCATGACAAAAAACATCTCTCTATAAGATTGGCTAGCCTTTTGTCACCATTAAGATGTAGATGCAAGAGAGGATTCAAAAAATTCAAGAAGATTCATTAAAATAGATTCCTTAATGAAAAACCCACATAGTATGTGAGGTCTCTATCACCACTTTCACTAGGGTGACCCATGCTGATCGCACTTGGCTATCAAAACAAGATTCCATTATGAGGAGCACCTTGTCCCAAGTTCTCCTAAGGCACTCCCAAGTTCTCTCATGGGGTACCCTTGAGGTTAACATAGCCATGATGTTTTTACTAGAACCAGTCCCAAGGTCCAGTACCCAATGAATATTAAGGGAAGTTGGTGGCATCATGTGGTGGTAAGGGAAGTAGCTACTTCAAAGGAAGTTAGGATGGTCATAATGTCGACTCAAGATCTTGGACTTGGTACATTTTTCTTGGCTCAAACACATTTTTTTAGGCCAATATAAAACGTGAGGAGAGAGGGGAGAGAGTGAGAGTGAGAGAGCACCATAGAAACCTAAATATAGAGCTTTATTTAAAAAGAAGAGAAATGAGAATATTTACAACTCATCCCTTAGGGTTAGGGTTTTCCCTTTTAGGGCCTCTATGAACTTGAGTATATGGTGCAATTTATAGCTTTCTTTAAAGCTTCTCAAAATAGTATTTGACTAAGTATTGAAGTTTTCATGTGAAGTACAACTTCATCATCATTTCCCCCTAAGTTGTAGTTGATGTTGAAAAGAGTGAAGTTTGTTAAGGAAAAATGGTATTTTAGAATGTTAGTAAATGGGCTACCCTTCTTTGTGAATCAAACCTAATTGAATTGGCATAATGAACCTTGTTGTTGAAAATTGATCTTGAACCTAAGAACTACACTTTGTATGTGTGGTGTTTCAACCATTGTTTGTTGATTTTTTCTTCCTCATGGATCAAATATATGGATTTGGTTAAGAAGCATTGGCTAGCTTATTTTGAATTGAATTTGAAATGTCTCTTAGACTTGAAGATCGGACACTATCCATGAATGGTCTATTTACTTGATTGAGTTGGTGTCATGAGATTGTTGCTATGGGATCACATAAAAATGGGGACACTTTGATTCAAAATTCAATGCTTAAGAACTTGGATTTATTTTCTATTGTAGGCTTTTTTGTCAATATTATCATTAGTATTAGCACTAAATATGTAACACCAAAATAATGCCCATATTAACATCGATATTAACATTAGAAAAATGAAAAAAGGTGTTGTTATTACTTCATATAAATCATATCGATGCTTGTACCAACATTGTGTTTTTTTTTTCTTTTGTAAAATTGGGTAGATTCGGCCATGCCCCCAATCTACCCAATTTCAGGATGTTTATATTATTTGTATAATATGCATGGACTTTTGCAAGACGCATTTGGAACTCATTTGCAAGATTCCTCATACAGTACAATGTATTAAAAATAATATATTTTAATTACATGCTCTGAGGAGTTATCTGCTCAATCCTTTACACATGTTGTAGTTGCTCAAAAGGCAATTCAAAGTTATATTTTAAATTTAGGTAGAAAATTGCAACAAAAGCTAAAGCTCAAAAGACATGGATTGAATTAAGGGTCTTTTACGTGTTTTCTTGGCCCATCTTTATTTATTTCTTATCTACACAACAACATGCTTTAGAAAATAGAATCAATCAAAAGGGTATGAGTAAAGACATAACATCAACCCAAAGGGTAGGGATGGAGAGAGAGTATTTTAAAAAACATGAAACTAGTTCGTTCCTTTAAAATCAAAGTGGAATGCGGTAGACTTCTACAACCTCAATTGTGTTGCCACATTTTCTTGCTTATTGAGCTCTAGGATCTTGTTTAATTCTTTCTCGGTAGCCCTAAAATTAGAGTTGCTACAAGTGGGTTGTTTTATATGTTGATAGTATTTTTTTCCTTTCCCACTCATTGCTTGGGTTGTTGCAACATGGTTGTAATGACGTATGGAGATGTTTAAATAGAATGAACACTTAAGGAGAAAATATTAGAGTACCATCATATAATTAGAGTGTCGAGTTGTATTATGGACATTTAAGAATACCATCATATAATTAGAGTGTCCAGTTGTATAATGGACTAGGGGCTCTAAGATCAAGTACAAACAATTGATGGCTACATGATATGGCTTCCTCTTGTGAGTGTGCAGACACACATGACACCTTCCTCTCATTCTTTGTCTCTTGCACAACAAATATGCTCAAAGAAACAATCTTTGCTCATCTTGGGGACTTTGTCGTAGCCTCTTCTGTTCTTTGGCTACTCTCTACTTGGGTTGTTTTGATCTCTTCAATTGTTGGATACTTAGACTTCTTCAAGGTGTTCCCTGCTTTGAGTTGCCACGGCCCTTCCTTAAAAAGGGTTACATGCACACCAACAACCTCAGCAGTCCTTGTACTCTGGTCTACACCACCTTTTGTTTGGACAATTTCTTGCACATATCCTTGTATGCTCCGCATACCAATTGCCTATCACCTCAACCACATTTGTGTTCTTCCTACATACAAGTTTCTTACATGTGGGTCGGTGGGTTGGGTTGAGTCTGCAGTTCTTGGCACTGGATGCATGTGATTGTCTATGGCTTTGTCTCCTTGGTGAAGGTTGTTGGAGTTCTTGGTCTTGTTCTTCCTACATACAAGTTTCTTACATGTGGGTCGCTGGGTTGGGTTGAGTCGGCGGTTCTTGGCACCAGATTCATGTGATTGTCTATGGCTTTGTCTCCTTGGTGAAGGTTGTTGGAGTTCTTGGTCTTAGAGAGGATAAAGATTATGATGAGATTGGGCTTCACAGATGTGACCTTTGGTCGCCGAAGATAGAATTGATATTCATCAGGCATCAGTTCTTCAAGCCATGATGTTGTCTTCGAACATTTTTCAGACAGTGAGGACATTGTTTAGAGGAATGAAGCATGTCATAGATATATCCCTACCATAGAAAGTAACTATAGTTGTTTTGATAACTACAAATTAGAATTTCTTTGATGACTATAGAATAATCTTGCACATAGATTTGCATAGAAGTTGGGGGTCAGACTATAGTAGATGTAATGGTAGATGCCGGATTAGTGGTGAATGCCATGAGTTTAAAGATGTATGAGAAGTTAGGTCTTGAATTCTCAAGTCAATCCTTTAAGAACCTTTGAATGGCAAATGATTTGGAAATCATTTTAGGAGAAATGTTATACCAAGTTCTAGTGGGACTGACTAGAGTAGTGGCAATGTTTCATGTGCCTTGAATGGCAGAAGGGCAATGATGTTGCTCTAAACATAAGCAATGGATGTGCTCTAGTCCACAATTAGCCATGGAAGCATAGTGATTGCAAGTGGCATTTCTTTGAGGGATGCATGATGCAAAGTCAAGAAAGCAAAGAAGTGGCTTAAAAAAAGACATGCAGAGGCAGTCAACCAAAGTAGGTAAAGAATGGGCAAGGGTCATCAAAGTTGGAGCATCCACACTCACAAAGGCCTAACTACTAGTATCTCATCAAGTAGTCAAGGCTCTCTAGCATTAATTATGGCATGACAGAGGTGGAAGGTAAGCAAACTAAGGTGGAAGGAAATCATAGATAAAGCAACAAGTTCCTAATTCTGACTAAATTCAACAAAATTTTGACCCATGATGACTTTGGGGGTGGAGAAGTGAAAAATGCACATTGGTAGTGTTGATCTTGAGGCTCTTCCAAGTCTTATGTTGAGGACTAATACAGAATGAGGATGGAAATTTTTTAACTATGCATAAGGGATGTTGATACTCTAGAATAGTGACGAGCATTGCAATCTTTTCCGGTATACATCCCCATACCAAAGCCTCTCATAATAATGTCATGTGAGCAGTTCAGGATCATGTTGCGACGTTTTTCTATGTCTTGGGCATTGGTAATGTAAGAGTGCTCTAATTGGTTGAAGAACAAAAGAAAATAAGAGTGGATAGTGAGTCCCCCCATGTTGGTGGCAAAGATGGCCCAGAGAGCCGTGATTTCCAACTTCTTAGATAGAGTAAGGTCCCTAGATCTAATAAAAGGGTGCGCTAAGGATGCATGGCTCACTGATGAGGATGCATGACAACACTTAGATTAGGGAGGAGGGGAGGAATTCACATCATAGATGATGAAAGCTATAGAAAGAAATCCACAATATATTTTGTAGGCAATGGACCAGATAACAGTAGAGGAGAAGGAGCATGCAAAGAAAAAGGGATGATCGACATAAGGATAGGTAGAGGAGCTACTGTTGATATGCCACTCTAATGCCTACAAGAATATACGGCATTTGCTGATCATAAGCGGCAACTAATTTTATGGTTATATAATAAGAAAGAGCCCAAAGGGATGCACAAAATATAACTTGCACCAGATCTAAAAGCATGAAGGAGGTGATTTAAGAACCTCTTCACATTTCCCCTTCTAAATACATCCTACTACGCAAGGTGAGGGTCAAGTAGCCAACATTCTAGGTGTTTTCAAAGAAGCTAATTATAATCATGAGTCAAAGGTCTCCAATAGCAAGGCTTAGCGGTGGACAGCTATGATGTTGTAGAGGTGGAAGATGCAAGATTGCTAACATATTGGTTTTGGAGGGAATCAAAGGAATAATCAATGGGTCCAAATAGTCCTACAAAGTTTGACCTTCGACCCTTGCCTTCCAACTTGTAAGCCTTGCCTCTAACCTCCAACCCTTGAATTCTGACCAGCCAATGTTTAGACGGAGTCCAATGTGCCAACAATTTTCATGATCTGATGATTCCATTCCAAGATTGGATGAGATGTGCACGAAGCACATTTTCTTCTATCCAGTGGTGTAAGAATGGGCCGCCAATTCTCAAATTTGACTCTTCTTCAAATTGTGCAGTGATACACATGTATTTTCTCTTTGTGCCGTGGATGCACATGACTTTTTTTTAATTGTGTGGATAATGCATGGATTCTTTTTCCCCCTCCTTCAGTACATCCATTGATCTATCAATTCATCCCTCAGCCCGAATCCATCATCAATTTTTTGTCATTAGACTTTCATCAGTCGATGCATGGTCATGTGTTTGTCTATCATTAGTCATTCGTTTGTCATCAACTCATCATTGGTCATCGGTCTAGCCATTAATTTTTCTTCTTCTAATGTGAGTGATCATTGCTATAGTTTCTATTTCTCTCAATGGTGCACTAGATGCACGTATTTCTCTTAGTTTTGTGGTTGATGCACCTGTTTTGTGCATAGATACACAGATACTAGTATTGGATTGCCTTGGAATCCTTGCAAGGTGGTTAACCTCTTGTAAACGCAAGGTTGAATGTGAACAATGTACAAATTCCTGTAAAACCAACAAAGGCATGGAGCTAGTTGTAAATTTGTGGTTAAAGTTTATGTGTGGAGCTGCTTGTAAAACCCAAGCAGTGCACTATTCGGAAGGGTGATTGCCTTAGAGGTACTTCAACTAGCAAGGGAGGCAGATGATAGACAACAATTATTTCTTGATGATGTGACACCAAATGTAGAGAATATTACTATGTGGCCAAGATGTATTCCCTTTCACATAGATGATCTAATGTGAGATGTTGCATCAAGTGGTTCATGTCCAATGCATTCCATAGGTCTCAATGACTCTACAAGAGGTTACATGGCACCATGTGGTCATTTCCATATGGTGTGTCATGTTAGGAGCCTTTTGGCTAGTGCAAATATGAGTGTTTGGAATCCATGTATATAACCATGGGTTTGGGCCATAAATATCCAAGTGATACATTCAAAAGTCTAGACATTAAGGAGGTGAGTGTTCCTATTGATGTAAATGTTTACAAGATTCATGGATTGATAAGTGGAACTATGTGGAGAGATTCCTTCATAGATAGTTGCTCCCTTATTGGTCTAAGCCATTGACCTTGTAGATCATCTTGAGATATTTTTTCAAGTTTTATGCATTGAGACAATTACAACCAATTTTGTAATCGTATGCGCATATTTACTTGTTATACAAGCAATTTCTTTTCTTTAGTATTTTGAGTATGATTTTGTACAATAAACTACCTTGTATGTCTGATTTCTTTTAATGTATGTCTGATTTCTTTTAATGTATGTCTCATTTCTATTAATGTATGTTCCATTTCTATTAATGTAAAATGATGTTGATATATATGCTCAACTTTATTTTATTCCTATTTGTTTTGGACCATGGAGGCTAATTAACTTATGTTTTTCCATGAATTAATTAGTTTATTTGGGTTAATTAATTTCTTTAAAGCTATGTCTAAGAGGAGTGCACATTATTCAAGAGGGTAGGATTTGAACCCACAATGTTATCTTTCCCACATGTGATCCCTACCACTAAGCTATAGACTGGAAGAGCATACCTAGTGCTAACTAAATAATTACCCCCCCTTTTAGCAGGTGCCTTCTTCTTTAATAGGAATTTCCCATTATAATCAATAGCCCAAGTGGTGAAGACTTAATGATGGCCACAAAATTGGCAATTAATACTTATTTAATTAATTTTGAACAGGGTGCTCTCCAAAACAAATTGTATAATTACTTTTGAATAATATTTTATTAAAAAATAGAATCTCTTCATACCAAAAAAAAATCTCTAAAATTTAAGATAATTTTGAAGATAATCATACTTATTATGATCTATGGCCTCAATTTTAGTGAATGCTAACAAGAAGGCAAATTCGATCTTCAGCACATTTGACATGTCTAACAAGTTTTAAACTCAACAATACTTTGTATATGTCTTCACTAGGTATTAAGGAGTTGCATGAGTTTTTAGGGGACCTAACATAATGTAGAACACCACTTTCAAACCTTCTTTTGATTGTCCATTATGCTATACTTTATGCTAGTTTAAAGATAGAAGGGCTAACTGATATTATAAGAACCTCCAAACGTTTAAATTATACTTATAGAGTGCTAACATTAGGAATGACTGATACCAATTTAGAAAAGTTATATGTAGAATACTTATATATGGAATAATTCAAAACTGTAAGAGTGAGATTTAATGTGCAACCTATTTTGATACGACATGTTACTGCCCTCTTTTAGTCGTTGCAAAGAAGGATCCTCTTTGAACATTGGCTGCATTAGGGTGGGCCCTTAGACCATGGAAAATTGTAATAGACTTGTTTATGAAACCAATTACACCACCCCTTATATGAGAGTCACCTCATTTTACAATATTTGAATTTCGATTCAACAAATTCATGCACATTGATTGTGCAAACTCCCATTCTAGGATGATAGACTTATGTTTTTTAATCCCACTGGTCTTCACTCTCCTTTTTTTTGTTTAATAAATGCTCTAGCTATACCTTGACTAGATCTCTAATGAACATTATGCGTAGGATGTTGCAACCATTTGTGGTTGTGGAGCTTCATTTGACTTGCATTAGCATTAATAGTTCCAACCATAGTCTCATCAACCACATTGTGCACAACATCAACAAGTGGGGCTTGTATGTTATCAACTTGATTTGTAAGAATTTGCCTCCTACTTTAAGTTGTTTCTCTCCTTGTGCTTCCAATACCTATGTGTCTATTTCTCATCTCCATCCTTATAGCTTTTTAAACAAAAAGTCCCAAAGTAAAGACACAAATCAACACAGTCTCTCTAAACACAATTGGAACCACACATGAATACAAAGTCAAGTTATGGTTGACCCTCATCACAATAAACTAAAAATTGGAGCAATCAACCACTTTGGCAACGACAATGAGCTCTCTCTCTCTCTCTCTCTCTCTCTCTCTCTCTCTCTCTCTCTCTCTCTCTGTGTCATGACTCAGTTGTGGTTCACCTTTCCCCACCATTCCAAATGCCCAAATGAAGATGCTCGTGGCTCTTGCAAGCCTTTTATATTTTAAAACTGGGTAGGAAAACCAATTGAAATTATCACTAGTACATGTCATAACACCACCTATATTAATCACTATACTAGAGCTATATAGACATCTATTGATTGTAATATTGAGGACCCATCAATATTCTAGATAGTACTACCAATTTATGCCTATTACCATGGATATATATACGAGTGGATTTTTAGGCAAGTAGCATTGTGCCATGAAATGAAAGTCTTGCCTCTCCTTGAGCCACATGTCACAAAAATTTCAATTTGAACTATCATCTAAATTTTGGGAATGGCAAGAAAATCCTATTTCTTTCTGACAACCACAAGAAGCTGTCAAAATCTCACGTCTCTAGTGTCTTTTCTTTCTTTTGTGCCTTGTTATCATGATCATGAGCATCATCTTCTTCATCTTCATCTTCATATCTTCGTCTTCAACAACTAGAAACTCTGTTGCTTTTCTTTCAAAGATTTTCACCACCATAGACACTGCTTCGCTTCAAGCTCAAGCTTTCTTCACCATTGCCCTCATTTTGCCTCTTTCTCCCTTCCTTTGAATCCATGGATGGATGGCCTCCATCACTTTTGTGCGTCCCTCGAGTCCTCTTGTGGTAGCTTGCATACCTCTATCAATCAGCGCCCCTCCTCCTTTCCATCTTCCAATGAGTACCTTCTCATTGTTTAATTTCTCCATGCCTCAAACAATATAGGTACAAGCTAGGTAAAATTGTGTGATGTGGTGAACTTCGAGATCGACCCCTCCAATTTTTGTTGATAACGGAAATCCTTACTACCTCTTGTAAAGGAAAGCTCAAGTGCAAATTCAGACGATTCATCCAAAAACGCTATCGTCACAGTACCCCAAATTAGGATACACAAGAAACATGACGTAGCTCTTCCAAACTCGTTCAAAATTAGTCTATGGAATAAATGATTGTGATGATAACGGAGGCTCAAAAAGCTCTTTTTTTGTTCATCCTATGCTAGTAATAGTGAACAGGTTCAAGTGGTTGGGACTCCCTAAGATAATTGGTACATATGAATAGGAAAAGATCCTGGGGTGTACGATTCTCTGAAACCTTCGAGATATTAGCAAAATTGAATGGTGGCTAATTTCTGAAATGTCTCGATTTATCCCGCTGGAGGCTTGAAAAAGAGCCTTAGCTAGCTCCCAGATACTCAAGTTCACTCAGCTTGCAAGATTTGGTACTCTCAGATGTTGGTCTTGTTTGTTTAGCACAAGAAGGTACACTGGATTCCTTTCACCTCCAAAGTCTTAGGGATTGACTTTATGAATAGAATCAAGTCCTGATTGTCAACTACTTTTAATGCCACTAAATCAGAAGGGCGTGTGCTATGCAAAAGCCCCAATTAACTTGGCAGGTGAGTCTTGGTAGTCTATGTTTAACAACTGAATAAGTTGGTTCATAACGTGTCAAGGGTTGTATCTTTGCATTTTGATCAAAACTATATCACCAACTCTAAGGCTTAAGGGTGGCACTCATTTGTAATGATGATCTATGTGGTAAGAGCGCTTAAAATTTTTTATTTTGTTATGAACATGTACAAAGTTATCATTTCCTATTTTGTTATTAGGCACTAACTGCGATGAGGAGTCCAATACAAGTGCTAGAAAGGGTGTTAATTTAATCAAGCCACTGAGTGAGAAAGAGTACAATAGCAATCCAAGATGGTTGAAAATGCATACTTCTTTTGAGGTTGAGCTTTGCATTACTGCAATAGTCTACCCCTTTGCATTTAATCAAGTAGGGAGCCAAGTCTATGCTTTCCTAGTAACTCCTTAATAGGTTGGGAACATGATAACACTTTTTATGAGAGAATATGTAACATTTGGTACGAGAAGCCAAATGGAAACCACATCCATAGTTTAGAATGTGCTACTGGTTATCTACAATAGGAAGATTTGTTTTCTCTTGGTGCTGGTAAGTAGCTATCAATTGCTATATAAATAATCACATAGGATCGTGCAATATGCTAATAAGCTATGTAGTACTCATCTTCTTTTCTACTCCAACCAATGGAGCTTACATATTCAGTTTCATTTCATAGAAGAAAAGGTAAAAGCCTGCTTGCTATTACTTGTATAACTGGGATGCCTTTCAACTAGACATGAAAATGGTGCATCAGTGTATCGCCTTGTTCTCTCTTAAAATGTCAAGAATCCTTGTCATTTTCCTTCAGCCCCATGGTTGTACAAAAGATTAGAAAAGATGTTTTGTTCTAAGTCCTCGTGGGAATGCTAGGAAAGATCTTTGAGGCTGTTGAAGAAACATCACATGAGAACTTGCTCTGGATGTTGACGATGTGCAACCCGAGTTGGTTTACTTTGATTGAATGTGTTTTACTCAAACTAAAAATTATACTATACTGTAGCACAATATTAAGAATTTCCTGAAAGAACTAATGGATGAACATGTTCTTTGCAGCTATTTGGTTCCCACTAAGATCCTAAGATTTTTTTAAAATTGTATTAGTTTGAATGAACGTGTTGTAGGTTGAGACTTTATCCAAACAAAAGCCCTATTTCTTGTGGTTAGTTTGCTTCTGACTTCTACTTCTATGGTAAGTAATTTAGAATCACATGAATCAACAATAGAGATTGCCTTTTTGAGTTTCATTGACTTATTTCACCACATGTTTGTGTAGGTTAGGATAAGGTAGGCTAAAAGTTGCTTCTTTGTGAGAATGGTTTCAATGTAAATATCCAAACATCTTGGATTGTTCATAGTTTATCATGTTCTATTGGGAGGACCTAATTTTTTTTCTCTCTTTAAAAATGTGTACTTAAAAAATTATACTTTTTAAAACTATTGGGTTTTCTAGATTGCTTGTTGGTACTTGAGACCTTGTAACTTTTTTTAACTTATTCTTGTAAGATTTCTCAAGTTAGATACCCAAACATGTTAGTTTGCTTGTTTGTTCATAGTTTAAATTAGTGGCTTATATCTATGTTAAATACTTATAGGTTGTAGATTGTTTCTTTTGTTGCTTGCATTGAGATTTTCTCTTTCTACGGGCTTGCTTATATTCTCCATTATTTTTATTATTGTAGATTGAGATCTACAATGACAATCAAAAGATAAAGCAAAAAGGTGTTTTCATGCTAAAAGTTCTAGGTATTGCATTTAATTCTCAAAAGTTTTCATAAACATTGCCAAAAATCCAAACTTTCCTTTCCTCTAGGTTTGTAGGTGAAAACACTACACTTCAACAATGCTCATCACTCAATATTACAATATGGAGAATTTCATGATGACAAACAAGCATTTGAATCTTGGCCTTCAATTTTTGCCTGGGTGTCATGAGTGATGGATAGGTGGACAATGGTCTTAAAAAATGCAACAATCTAGCTTGTCTTAACAATCATTCTAAACCAAAAAATACAAACAAAAAGAATTCACATAGCAAAGTGTTATGTGCCAAATCCAAATTGCTATGTTCTAAATGCAAATCAATATGAACCCAAGGAAGGGCACATTCCTTGGTCGTATAATTTTTGGAGAGAAGGTGTGCCAACTCTCCCCCCACATAAATGTGTGGTTTCGTGCTAAATGCAAAGTCCCGTGTGCAAAATTCAAATTGCTATATGCAAAATCCAAATTGCTTTGTGCTAAATGCAAAGTTGTAAGAATCCAATGTAGAGCAAATTCCTTGGGCTTAAAATTTTACATTGGTTATGTGCTAAGTGCAAAGTGTTATATGACAAATGCAAAGTACTATGTTCTAAATTGGAAGTGCTATTATGTGCTATATGCAAATGCTATGTGCTAAATACAAATTAATATAAATCCAAGGAAGGGCACATTCCTTGGTCTTTTAATTTTTGGAGAGGAAGTGTGCCAACTCTCCCCCCACACAAATGTGTGGTTATGTGCTAAATGCAAGGTACTATAAACAAAATGCAAAGTGTTGTCTGCCAATTCAAATTACTATGGGAAAAATTCAAATTTCTTTGTGCTAAATGCAAATGGAAGAGAATTCAAGGAGGGGCACATTCCTTGGTATTATAGCTTTTGGAGAGGAAGTGTGCCATCTCTCCCCCCATATAAATGTGTGGTGATATGCCAAACAGAAAGGACTATCTGGAAAATGCAAATATGCATTGAATGCAAGGTGTTATGTGCTAAATTCAATTGCTATGTGGAAATTTTAATTTAATTTTCTAAAAACAACACATGTGGTTATATGCTAAAATAATAAAGTCTAAAGAAAATATATATTTCTATCAATATAGCTACCTGCTCGGATCTAGTTCTAGTTACCAAAAATTTCTTTCATGAATAACAAGTTAATGCAAACATGAAAACACCAAAAAAATTCCTGGACATGTTTTAAAGCTCTTAGATTCTTGAGTTTGTATAATTTAACATCGCACCTCATCCCTTCGACTTTGCCTTCATCATTTCAATACATTCTCTATGTCCTTCCTTAGCATGGGTTCAACTATATGTAAAAGGAAGAGCATCAAAAACAATTGTGCTCATCCCAATTATGTTATCTACCTGATCTTAGTTAGAGATGGGACGGGTGTCAAAAAACAAGCTCAAATGCATCAAAAACTCTCTAGGGATAGAAATGATAGTTTGTACTTTTCCTACTGCAAACACACACTTCTCCTTCCAATCCAATCCTATACTCACTAACAACACTCCTAGATACTCTAGAAAGCATTGTGCAATGGGCTATTAATGGTATAAAGCTTATGCAATACAAAAGCATACCTCGAACTCCTTGACAATGGTGCCAAAACAATGTGTAATCCGACAGTGACTCACATGTCATGGGGATCTTGGAAGAATGCCATAAATAATCCGCTCCTAAGAAACTCCTTGTGTGGGCTTTGTATGCACAAGCCTTATGTGAAAGTGCGGATTGTGCTCTCCTAGTGCAACGTGGAATTAGCAAAAGATCAAGGGGGATCAAACCATAGAAGAAACTCCATGAGAGAGACATATGGTAGGCAATACTCAATCTATTCAAATGTGTGTAATCAACAATACATGATAGGCCTCTTATATAGAGAGTGCCCTTAGAATAGTCAACACTTGTGGGATCCTCTGATCCACATCTCTCCTTGTGGATATCCTTGATCCACATCTCCACATCATGTAGTCCACATCCTAGGGTGGCTACTTTGATTCTTTCTTATACCATACCTTAGCCTCTAATTATGTGCTCATGGCACCATATCTCAACACCTCCCCTTGGTGCCATGATCTATTGGCTACTGCAAGGTGGTCAAATGTGATTTTACATGTCAATACCTCCCATAGCTACTCTCAGCTGGTCAGGCTTGATTTACAAACATGTGGGCTAAAGGTGGCAAGGTTTTTGCTTCTCAATGCTTGATGTCGATAGCATCCTCTTCTTTACTTGATGTAGCTTGATGCCTGATGCTTTGTTCTTCCTATTCCTTTAATGCTTTATGTGTGGATGCCATGTTCTGTGCTATGTTCATCTCATACACTTATGCTTTTGGCATGCTTATGACAGTGATGTGTGCATTCATGCTTTGATCTGTCATTTGTTGCAAAGGTCTTACCAATTGATTTCTTTCAATATTAGTAGTGTCTAATTGCATACAATGATTCTGACTTGAGAAGCGTGTAGAGCTCAAAAAGATCTTCACTTTTCCTTTTTGGAGCATGTCAAATTCTTCCTGGATTGCAAGTTACGGCTTGTCAAAAGAAAAGGCGCAATTGATGATGTGGCAGATGGATTCACATGCTGCACTCACACTCTGCTTAGCAAGAGGTTACTATGCTGAGGTGGCCCTATGCCATGTGGTAATCTTGTGACCCAAATAGGTTATCCCAAGGTAAAACAAACCTAACCATGGTAAACGTAATCTAGCTAGAAACTTAACCAAGGTCACATCTAATCCTAGCAGCAGGTAACTTGACCCAAGCTAACATACTAACCATGATTTAACCCAAGGTCAATCTTGACCTAAGCTTACTTGCCACATGTCACTTATAGACTAACCCAAGTGTAGTTGACTAATCTAACCTTACTTGAGAGGTTGGCTACTATGGCCATCCATCAAAGTTAATTACTTGTTGTAGATTATTGTGGCTGGAGCTGTGTGCAGGTTTTGCTTGTAGTAGGTCATAGAGGTAGATAGGCTAAGTCGCTCTATGTTAGCTTCTCTTGCATAGCTCTTTCTCACACTAAAGAAAGCTCAAGGAAATGATCTCTCTCAATTCCCTCAGAGACAGGATTTCCTCTCTTTCTCTTACACTCTCATATAAATCGCAAGATTTTCATCTCTAAGAACAAGAAGAACATGAGCAATCCTGATGAAGAGACAATGAACTAAAAAACTAAGCTTTGAGAGCAAGACTTAGGCTCTAATACCATGTGAAAGTGTGGATTGTGCTCTCCTAGTGCAACGTCGAATTAGAAAAAGATCAAGGGGGATCAAACCATAGAAGAAATTCCATGAGAGAGACATACGGTAGGCAATGCTTAATCTATTCAAATGTGTACTCAACATGATAGGCCTTTGACATAGAGAGTTTCCTTAGAATAGTCAATACTTATGGGATCCTCTGATCCACATCTCTCCTTGTGGATATCCTTGATCCACATCTCCACATCATGTAGTCCACATCCCAGGGTGGCTACTTCGATCCTTTCCTATACCATACCTTAGCCTCTAATTATGTGCTCATGGCACCATATCTCAACACCTCACACTTGTGTCACCTAAGTGGCTACCGGATTGCATTCGTGTGATTCTACGAGAGTGAAAGGGGAAAGAGGGAAGAAGGGAAGAGGAAGTGGAGAAGGGAATGGGAGTGAGAAGGGGAATGGGAAGGGAAGAGTGAAAGTGGGAGAGTGGCAATGATAAGGCAGCTTACAATGGAAACAAGAAGACTCAAGTACAAGAGAATGTAGAGAAACAGAGAGAACTTCTATTCCAATGTTGCAAGTACACAATGAGAGAGCTTCTATTCCAATGTTGCAAGTACACAATGAAGACCAAAGTAAAAATTTTGGCCTTAAATACATTCCACCTTTTAAAGGGAGGGCTAAGCCTTTTACTCTCTTGTACCTCTCTCACTCTCATATTACAAACACTTGGGCCCATATGGCTCCAAGGCAGATTGCATAGTATATTCTTCACACCCTCTCCTACTTCTCCACTTTGACATATGAGCTGTTAACCATTGTGGTTAACACAATGCCTCTTGCACTAATGTGTGTGGTCTCTATTGGCTATGCTACCTTGTCACCCCCATAGTGTGATTTGAGATACTTAATATTATCATACTATGGTGGATCCACCATCTTGTGAGGAAAAATAAAGTTTCTTCAATTCAATTATATGGGAAAGTCCAAATGCAAATGATAGCCCTAAAATAGGGTTTAACCAAACCAAAATGTTCCTAGAAACATCTAGAGAAAAACTGACTGTGAACACATTTATCATTTGGGCTCTTTAAATTGTGCATTTGGAATATAGAATTTTCCTCTTTGATAGGACAAGAGGAGAGTAGCAGCGCAGAGGTAGGGATGCTAGTGGCATGGGCAGCTCATGTTGGCTTAGGTTAGCTTTTCAATTTGGGTATGCGTCCCTCTTCCATCATGCTCTCAATCATGAAGCAGCATCATCTTGCCACATTAATCATCTTTTTCTTATGTATATCCTCTCCACCTCCACACCCATTGGAAATTTGGATAGAGCCTTGTTTCATAATGGTTTCTCTATCTTGAACATCTTTGCTTAGTTTTCTAAAACCCTTGAGTTAGCATATTTGTTGCTTTTAAATGCAAGAATATTTTTCATATGAAGATACTTGTTCGTGGCAAAAAGGTGAAGGGCTTTGTTGATGGTTTGGAAGATTTGTTGTGTGCACCTATACAAAATTTTTTGATGTTCATGTCACATGGAAAGAAGTCTAGATGATTATTTTATAAGGATTCTCAACTGCACTGTAAGAATTTTTGAGTTGGCATGAGATATTTCATAAGAGTTGTGATTCATTTGTCTATAATCTTATTTTCGTATGTAATCAACTTTATTAGGCTTAACATGCACAAGTCATTGCAATCTTAAGGAATTATTGATGCCATTCAATTTACCATCTTGGGCCAAACTCCAAGAACGTCTCTAAGTTTTTGCTTCTAATTCGCTATGAAACCATTTTGGGGTTGCCTTGTGGCTAGTAGAGTATGGTGAACCACGTAGCATTGGCTTCAAAATGCTCAAATTTGCATTCCCTTAAAATGGAAGGTTACGCTTCTAGGTGATTAGGGTAGTCTTAATGAATATCAGATTTGGCTATGCAACATTATTCAAGCCGTAGAGTGATCCAACAAATCTAGAGGACTTGGAATTTGATAGTGTATCATCTGATTGACAATTTTGGATTGCTCAAGGTGACATCATTTGGGTCCTTGAGTATTTTGGTAGCCGCTATGTGGACTTGGTTGCTGCTTGTTGCAAGGCTCTACAAGATGATATCATTAGCACACTAGTGTTACTTTCCAAACTCTCTCTTTCTTTTAACAAGGTTGCACATGGTGCACAAAAGAACTTGCTCCAATGCCCAAAGAATTCAAGGAAAAATGTTGGTAGCCTTTTTTGGCCCTTGTGTTGTTTGTTTTTGCACGAGTATTCGTAATTGTGTCGGACCATTTGTTATTGACTTTTTCTAGGGTGGGTCATTTTCATTTTGGTGCCAGGCCTATAAATGAAACCATTGAGTTAGTCAACTCTTTCTTCCATGAACAGTTTCAAGTGAATTTCTATTTTCATTAGTGGCAGTGAGATGACTGGCATCAAAAATACCCACCACAGTAAATCACTTAGTGAAACATGAGAAATAGTCCAAGCAAGAGCAATTCTTTTGGGAATTAAAACATAATGCAAATTGCCTTTAATTTTCTTTGAGCAATGGCATTTTTTTTTGTAATTGATACGCAATATATATAGGATTGTGATCAGTCCAATATGCTTCAATTGTTCCACAAAAACTTATTGTTATAGGATCATTTGTCCAAATCTAGTCAAGTTGAGATGCATAAATTGTTGTATCTATTTTACTTATTAAGTACATATTATGTTTGTCCATAAGTTTTATTAATTGATATTGCTTTAAAGCTTTAAGAAGCATGTCAATGTTAAAGACCCCTACCATGTTGTATAATCAATTGGCTTTTGATTTAGTATTTGCACTAAGTATTGCAAGAAGATGCCAAGTGCACATCCCTATTGAGAGAAAAAATGAATTGAAGCTTGGAGTCTTAGATTGTTATATGCATTTACATCTAGACAATGCAATTATAAAGAAGTGTGTTTTGTGACTAGATGATGATGTGTTTTGAGCCCATTTTGGCAAGCATAGCACATCAAACTCCCAAAGTGTTATAGCAAGGAGCCTATCCATTTTAGCTACTGCAATTGGATTCACATGGAAATGTCTTGTGCTTAATGGCTTCAGAAGATAAAGGTTTTCTTTGGTTCACACCCTTGAAAGTGTTGTGTATGTGATGCCATGTTGCGGCCAACTAGTATAGTTGAAACATAATGCTTTCTAGGGTTAAGACCTGGGCATGATGTACCATTCTTGCTGGTGCCAATTGAATCGGATACTGTGTCCAAGAGATTGTGTAGTTCATATTATGACATATTTGTATTTCCTTAGTAATTGGAAGTATTGCTATCCAATGTTGCTCAATGTGACTCTCATACATATGCTTTATTCATTAACGAGTATGGGCCTCAGTGTAGGGGTTTGAAAATTGCACCCACATAATGGTCAGAGTGGATCATACCTTATTGTACCTTGAAAGTATCCACTGCTCCATTCACAACACCATCCATCGTATTGTAGTTTCCCGCACATAACTCAATCACCATGCCATGTTTCAATATTATTCTTTATAAAGCCCAATAGTTTTATTGGGATCATTTAAGAATGTTAGTGTTGCAGGGCAATTGTGTTATCTTTTGTCTATAGCTTGGAAAGTGTAAGTTTCATTGTTTGTTTGCTGGAATATAGCTTTATTATGTGCAGATATATACTAATTTGTTAGTGCAAAACAAATGAGCCAATGCTAAGTCTAGTGGTGGGTTACGATAACATATACAATTGATTGTTCAATCTCTTGCTATTCTTGTGTGTTTACTCTAAATTTGTTATGTAGCATTATAGCTTTGAGTTGATGGCATATTATTTGCTCTTTCTAGAAGCTTTGTTTCAATCGATTTTGTTGCTGGAAAACCCACTTGTCATGCACGAGGGGCAACTTATGCACAAGTCTCTAGTTATTGTAACATCTAACTCCCCAAATGGAATCCCATGGAAATGCTTGATAGCACACAATCGTCTATCCATGAAATTAAATATCATTTTTTCAATAAGAAAAATTTCATCTAGAATAATTGTCTAGATATCTGCATATTGCTTTGCGAGGTTTTTCAATTTGTAAACTATTAATTCTAGCCCATATTGAAAAACGCCTTAGTGTAGACATTGTGATTTGCATTTGTGGCCATTTCATCAACTTGTTGCTCTAAATTTTGCCAGACTCCAGCATTTTGGTCATTCAAATTCATGGCAAAGCTAAACTTTTCTGTAGATTTTGGTGATTTGATCTAAATTCTTGGGATAGGTTGATTGCCATGTGTTGGTTACTTGTTTTAAAGTCTTTTTGGTTCCTCAAAACAAAACATATAGCACTAGCTACTCCTTGTAATAGTTTTTTGGATTGCTGTGCTGATCAAAGTGTGAGAATCAAATCAATTATGGCTACTTGTTTTAAAGTCTCTTTGGTTCCTCAAAATAAAACATATAGCACTAGCTGCTCCCTGTAATAGTTTTTTGGATTGCGGTGCTGATCAAAGTGTGAGAATCAAATCAATTATGGTTTCCTTTTTTTTTTTGTATGTCTTATTGTTATACTCAGACACAAATTACTCAAGAGATACTAGCTCAAGAATATTTGGCTATGCTATGTAATGATCAATACTTGAAGCACACATAGTGGAATCATTTGGTAGCATTTGCAAATATTTTGTCAAGTTTTAGTATCATCGCACATTGTTGTAGAGGCACTATATTTATAAATTGTGTTGTTCTAGAAGCATGGTGCAATGGCAATGAAAGTATTATATAGACTGCTTGTTGTGCTGACATTAGTAGTAAGTTTAGAAGTGCAGCCCCCATCTTTTTTATGTGAGCAACTGCATCACTATGTTCCTCACTAGATTTTTTTATTATGTCATGGAATGCTTTTGTTATTACAGTGTCTACTTTTGTAACATATGATGTGCAATAACCAGCTATTGTAGCATATGGATCCAATATGAAGTGTGCATCAATGTTCACATCCCATAACAACACCAACGATTTAGCAAATGGATTTGTCGAAGCATTAGTTGGATTTCTCTTAAAAAACAATGTGGGTCATCTTATATTCCCCCGCAAACATTCAATGTATTTGTCCTTGTTGAGAAGAGGTATAGAGTGTAAGAGATAGCATCTCCATATCACCGCATTTGAGCTACCATGTGAAGCTTCCATTCAATGTTTGGTCCTTGATATTTTGCAATAAAGGTTCGGTAGGAGCTTGTCGGTAGGAGCTTGTTGCTGCTTGCTTCAACTCAACGCTTGGATTTTGATATTTTGTGACAAAGGCTTAGTGGGAGCTTGTCACTATTTGCTTTTTTTCTGAGGTATTTTAGATGCTCCATTATCTTTTACAAAGGAATACCTTGTCCATGATGAGTCTCTTTGTAGTGCTTGGTAATTGCCATAGCCAATTCATGGGGCATGCTATCTTGAATCACTTCCAAGGATGCATCTTCTTCCTTAGAAAAAAAGATTTCCCAACGATAGCAATTTTCTTATCGATTGCACCCTCAAATGCAGGTTTTGCCAAAACTTATTCATCAACATGCATAATGTTGCTAGATGAGCATTGTTGAAGGTCAAATTATATGCATGGCCGCTGAATGAAAAACGATCCTCCATCTTCAATAATTTGTTAAATATGCATTGAGTTTTCATGGTACATAAGCTAAAAGGGAGCCAATGCAAAAGTTATATGGCATATTAATAATAAAGTTTCTTCTAAGATAAAAACCATATATAGATTGGCCTTTCAAGATACTTGGAAGCCAAAGAACACAAAAATGGTCACCCTAAAGCCCATCGTTCGATACCAGCTTGCTCACGCATAGCAAATATTCTTCATAGTCTTGCCCCCCTGCAATGTTTCCAAAAATTCTAGAGCTAGAAATGCCATTAAACACTCTATTGCTTTTGGAAAATCTTAGCGCAACACACCTCTAAATTGATTTACTATTGCAATCCGTAACTCTTGTGTTGATAGTTTTGAATTTAACAAATACCCGAGAGTGTAACTAAGCAACCATCATAAGTATATTCATAACTCTTCACACGCTTTAATTGGTGCTATTGCAATAAAGAATCAATTGCCTTGAGTTGTTCCATCGAACAAGAACTTTTGTGCATGACTTTTGATCTTGCAATTTGTTTTGCCATCCTTAAATATAAAACATTAGACAATTCAATCACACTAGTGGAACCCTTTTCCTCACTTCCTATATTATCCCACACAATTGGCTCAAAATGGTATGGATGCATGGGGCAGTCATCATACAAGATTTGTAAAGGATTCACAAAAAAAATGTCACCATGCTTTACATAAATTTTCTTGTTCACTAAAGACCATACATAGATTGGCCTTTGCAATTAAGTTGATGCCCATAGAATAGCAAATTGATCTCCCCACAAGCCACCCCATGATATAGAGATGCTCATATGTGTAAGGTATTCATCACAAGTTTACACACCATGTAAGGTATACAATAGACCTTCGCATAGGCATGTTTTTAGGCAATCTATTGCTTGGTTTTCTTTCCTATGAAAAGAAGCAACAAATTCTTGAAGTGCAATAGTTTGGATTTCCTTTGATGTCAAGTTTGTGTTTGCCAAATATTGTATCATATCAAACAAGCAATCCCTTGGGCTATATTTGTAATTTTTCTCACGGTGTAGCTATTGCTTATACAAGACAATGTCAATTGAATGATCTTGTTGGATGTCCTTTTGGACTAATGTCCTCGCAAAAGTTCCAATGATAGCAACATCTTCTTGAATGTAGCATCAACACAACAAAAAACATTTACTAGTGTAGCAAGCAATGATCTTATCTCTTGTTGGTTTGTAAAGCCATGGAAATACCCTTCATAGCATATGAAGTTTCAGGGTTAGATGTTGTAGATATCTCAACAATTGGTGCAAAATGAGCGCAATTCATAGTCCTATCATCATACAAAATTTTCAAAGGTTACGAAGAATATTTTTTCCCACATTGCATGCAAACTATTTTATTAATTAAAGACCACACATATATAGGCCTCTAAAGAAATTCAATAATCGACAAAATAGCGAATTAATCACTCCAAAGAATGCAATACATTGCTAGAATAGCCATTTGCTCAATGTACTCTTTGCAACATTGAACCCCATGCAATGTACATCTAAATTCCAAAGATAGACATGCTTCTAAAAATTTATCGCCCGCTTGTTATTATCTTGCAAACACACGATGAATTTCTAGACCGCTACAGTGTAAAGCTCATTAGAAATTACAATTCCTTGCATTAGAAATCTCATCATGTCAAATAAACAATCACCAACTGCATATTCATAGTCAACTGCATGGCATACCCACTATTTTTGCAACATGTAATCAATTGTTTTGCTTGTAGCCATTGTAAACAAATTATAGATCTAAGATCTTAGCTTATACCCCCCCCTCAGTTTGCACCTCAATTCCTATGCTTGAAGCCACAATGAGAAACACTTAACTTTAAGCTTCCAATATTATTACCCCCTTTCTCTATCCCAATTGAAACAATTTTATTCTATGCTAAGCCCATTGTACCATACATGCAACTCCCAAGCTTGCATTAAGGTTATCCCCATCAGAAGCCATAGCACAAAGAATCAATCTAGCATTTAAAAATGCAATATTCTAAGCTCTTGGACATATAAAACATGTAGCATTGCTCTAAAATTGCAATTTCAAGAAAAATCTTTCCTAGATTAGGTGAACAATAGCTCCCTCCATTGCATATAGATTTGCAAGGTATCTTTTCTTTCTAGAGCACATATGCCAAGAAAAAAGAAAAGAAATGTTGCAAATATATTTACAATGAAAAATTTTGTGATTTAGCCAATCCAAGAAACAATTTCTTGAAGCTGCAAATTTTTAGATCAAAGATTTATTACAAATCTATACGCAATGAAAGATAGAGCTATTTTTCAAAAGACCATGTAGTTTTTTTTAATCTTTTGCAACAAATTGGAAAATAGCTTTTTGGATTGGCTTGGCAATGGCTTTCTTGTAATACAAAGATTTGCAAAATAGCTTTAATTTCTTTGGCAATGTATAGTTTCTTTCAGAGACTGGACCCCTTTTTTTTAAAAATGCTCAAACAATAGCTTCCCTAATTACACAAGTGCTACCCAACAATTATCACTACCAATAAAGTAATAGATTTAGAGGTAGCGTATTCTTAAGTGGCAACTATCTGTGCTATGTCATCATTTTCAAAATTTGCTTGTGTTGTATAAGTAGTCAAAAAATTTATAGATATCAACCCAAACTATCCATCAACATGTGTAGAACTAATTTGGTGCCGGAACTCCCTCTAGGCTCTCATTCTTATTGAAATATTCATCAACTAAAGTACTATCCCTAGCAATGGAGATATCCAAGGGTCTTTTACATTTGCTCAAACCTCGTTATCATTTCCTAGTTTAATTAATGCAACCATATAGTTGACATTTTATGGCTCTACTTGACGGCCATAATGCTTGTAGCTGTAGATATATTCGACTATTCTTTGCAAGTTTGTTAGTGTTTTGCAAACTAAACATGCAATAGAAAATGGATGAGTGATTTGTATGAATGTTAGCTCACTATAAGCTGAAAGAAATAGGACACATATAACAATCAAAGAAAATTGCAAATTCAACAAACATCAAGATTAAGAACTTGTCAAATGTTTCTAAGAGCAAGGCGAAATACCACAAGATCCTATTCACTCACAAATTCAGTGCTACTACGTTGCCCTTAATAATACTAGTAAACCTCAATGAGTTTACGAATAGTAGGTGCATCAATTACTGGAGTAGCTATCGAGAAACTTACAAACTACAACTACTTCTTGCTACTAGTATGCTTTCCCATCGTGGAGCTTTTTATCACATAGATAGCAGGCCAGCCAATGCATTTAACATCTCATTTTTCACATGCTCATGATCTCCATAGAACATTAATTGTGCAAATAAATAAAGAACAAGGGACCAAAACATAGAAGAGAAAAAGAAAGAATCTAGCAAGTATGGTTAATGCATTCAATTGCCAAATATTAACATTAGCATTGTAAAAAGAAGTACTAACAATTGAGAAATTGCCTATTCCCATGCCATCTACACTTTTAGGTAATAGCTTGTGAATTTCTCATATTCATGTGTCCCGTAAACATCCAACACTACAGCAATGATTGAGCCAACTGGATATGGAATCGTGCTTTGCAATAGCTTGGCAATTGATTTATTCTCAAAGAACGTAAATTCAATTTTACATGTTGGCAACAATATGTGACCATGCTCCTCATCACCTTCAATGTCAACACCGAACCTCCTTTCTCCCATTTAGACTTTTTAGTAGCAATCCAAAAATTTTCAATACTCACATAGTTGTTAGAGAAAGCCATATTGGTTGGTGAATTTTCAAGAATTCTCTATAAAATCGAGGAGAAAATCTCATCTCCTACACACCTAAACCAAACTGAGCTTTTAGCTCATCAATGGGCTTCCAATCAGTGTTATGCATGTCTTGTAAGTCAATCCATCTCCTTAAGACTTTCCTATGAAGGCCCTGAGCACATGAAAGATTAAGCTTAGCCAAAGGCTCGCCATCCTATTGAACCACCCTACCCCACCAAATAGATTCACCAAGGCTACCATCAACTCTGAGGCCACTCCTACCTTTCCAACTTAAGTTTTCACTGGTATCCTTCCACAACTTGACTAGGCCAGAGACAATGTTAGAACCTTTGATTTGAGTAGGGAATGCCGATATAAGCTTCTCATACTAGGTAAGATCCTTCAATCTACCCACAACCCCTCCACAACCTTGCCTTTAGATTGCTCAAGATACCATTTCACAATTTGTATCCATGGAGAGTTACATTTAAACAATCTGAGGATCCATTTATAAACCAGTGATTGATTTTTAATAGAGATATCACATAGACCAAGACCACCATTGCACTTTGGGGTTTTGATCAACTCCCAAGAGATAACATGCAATTTCTTCTTGCCAAGTTTCTCAGCCCATAGGAAGGCTCAAAAAATTTTTTCAATCTCCATCCAATGACCCTTCCGAAATTTCCAAGACGCTCTATAAGTAGTTGAGACTAAAAGAATATGTTGTAGAATTAGGAACCAAGCATTCCAGTGAAGGGGCATACCATTCCATGGAAGCAAGTTTTGCTTGAGTTCGACCTTGAACCATTAAAACAATTGACGAATGGAGAAACCCAACCCTATGGGAGCACCTGGAAATTTGATAATTTCACCTCTCTTAACCCATTGTAACCCAAATCTTTAGCCCAATGAGGAGGGTCATCAGGATCACATCTAATAGCAAAAGATTTGTGCTAGCTGCATACCAATCCAGAAGATTGATAGAAAGACTCGACCATCTCAAATAGGCTGGTTACACTATTTTTATCTTCCTGAGAAATGGTCAACATACCATCAGCAAGCAAAACATTTGTGCTAACTGCATACCAATCCAAAAGCTTGATAGAAAGACTTCACGGTCTCAATAGGCTGGTTACACTATTTTTATATTCCTGAGAAATGGTCAACATATCATCAACAAACATTTGGACACTTAGTTGATTACCAGCACAAAGCATCGCATAAGTACTTGATCGAATAACACACCTAGTAGCGTGTTTTTTTCCGGATGTGCATGACACTATGGCAAAAATGGTATTTAATGCTCGATCGACAATGCAAAGCATATCCGATGGGCACAATACTTTTCCTACACCTTAACCTAGGTGGTATTGAATTGTTCTCAAAGAGGCACACCCATCCGATAAGTACTTGGTCAGATAACATACCTAAGGGCGTGTTTTTTTACGGATGTGCATATCACTATGGGAACATTGCACATCTTTTCACCAAGGCTGTAGGGTCATCTGCTTGCTTTTGCTATACGTTTTATCCCGAGAAAAATTTGACCCTTGCCTCACCGACCTTCTTAGCTCATATCTCTCCACTAAGACATAAAATTGTTGATGCATTTTTAAAAAGGGAATCAACCATCCGAATGAAGTCCACACCAAATTGTTTAGAATATTATTAAAAATGTCTCATGATTTGATGAACCCAATTTGCTCACTGTCAACTACATGTTTGCATATTTCTTAGATCCTCAATGCCAGAGCCTTGGCAATTATCTTGTAAGAAGTATTTAGCATTGTAATAGGCCACCAATCCCCAACACTTGATCTTGCTTGCCAATTGGGAAATAATTTTACCAGCCCTGCATTTACATCTTCCGAGAGGTCACCTCTCATCATTACATAGTTAGCCATATTCACTAGGTCCCTTTAATCAAGTTCCAAAAAGCAATAGAAAAAATTCTATTATCAGCCCATTGGGGCCTGGAGATCGCTCCTTCTCTATGCATTTAATAGTCTCCCACGATAACTTCATTGTAAAAGGATGGGCCAGTAAATTCCTTTGACCCTTAGATACTTTGGCATCCACACCCGATAGAGCCTTTTCAAGAGTAAGCTGCCAAGCTTGATCACTTTCACCTTCCTTTGCAACAATACTACTAAGCTTACTTAGGAAAACTTTAGCAATGTGTGAGTATGCAGTTACCAAATTACCATTCTGATCTTGCACTCTGTCTATTGTTTCTCTCATGTGCTTTCTCTTAATTGACTTGAAAAATAGTTTGGAAGGATAGTCACCAACTTGTAGCCAGAGCTATGTGCATTTGATCCTAGATACCTCTACATTTTCTACTTCTATAGAGTGAATGGTGGATTCAACTTCAGCCAACAAGGTCGCCACAACCAAATCTTTGGGGCATTCTAGGATTGTGCACTTTTCTTGGATCTTGTGATCATTCCATGGATACCCCCTTCATGTTTGATAACTGGTTCTTAAATAACAAAGAGTTTTGCGGTCCTGGGTTGAAGCAATGTCCAATCTAGTTGATCCTTGTTTGAGATGGGACTATGCAATCTAAGCTGTAGTGCTCAAAGCAAGAGCATGGAATGTTGCCTACAAGACTAGCAGATGTAATCAGGAAAACTAGCTTACTTTATGTAATTTTTTAATTCGTAAGACCAAACAAATTTTAATTGCCCATACATATCTTACATGGCCTTTACATTAAGAAATTTCATCAAAATACTTTCTTCAGATAATTACTAGCAATAATATAATTACCTTCCTTTTCCTTGGAAAACAAACACCAATAGCTTTGCATGAAACCTAGTCGAGTATAACGCAACCAAAACTCCACCCTATTCGAACTAATTAAAGTTTTCCAACCCACCAATATGCAGACACATGGTTCAGAGACATCCTGCACCAGCTCGAATAGCAATGCAGGGGGAGGAGCTTTCTCATAAAGCTTCGCTCAAGCTATGCATCGCAGCCAAGCTTCCCAGTGCTCTGCAAAATACTACCTCGTTTCTTATGCGTGCAAAGAAGTCAAGAGGCATCGCTTCCTTGCTTTCTCCCATCTAAGCAATGTTGTTTACGTTGCAACAGATGCAACAATCGATCCCCCGTTGTGATCCAAAATCTAGATGGATGAAGGGCGACTAGGAAAGCTGGTTGGTAGTGAGATCAAAATCAGATGATCAGAGACGAGGCGATATAGAGGGTGTTATTGATTATTGCGATCGAGCTACTGGGAGCAACGAGCGGAGCGGAGAGAGCCCACCACTAGGGAAAATCCATAGCATACTTTGCTCTATCGACTATCCCACCACTAGGGAAAATTTGTAGCATACTCTTGCTTTGAGCTTGCGGATTGAAAAGAAACACAATTACTAGAGCTTGCTTGAGACATCACTCCTCTGGCTCCTTGGCTATTCCACCAAGGAGCCTCAGGGGAAGCTGTCGAGAGGGTTATCTCTGCTCTACATGTTGGCCTCCTAGGTTGTTAAAAACCTTTGTTGTTTATGGGAAAAGTGCCATTTGCAACAAAAACAAAACTCGAGCTGATTGATCATAGACCTCATTCCTAATTGATATTGATGCTAATTATTTTGTAACTAAAACCTTGAAAAGCGTGCATTTGATTTTAGTCAATCAACGGACACAAATCAAGCTTTTATATCTTAAATCATATAATAAAGCTTAAAAGAATTTAAAAATTTTCATACCGTTAGATTTGCGTGAAATCAATGTCCACGATTGTGACGAGTGGCTCAAGGAGAGCTCGAAAAACGTAAGAGCACATTCCCACGCTCTAGGTTTCTACAATTGCAAAACTCGGAAGGTCAAAAAATAGGTTGTAAGTAGAAAAGTCGCCTTCCTCATCAGGTTGGAGAAGGTCACTGCTATTGTCGTGAATTTCTTTGAAGTTAGGCGTGATTGTAGGATTGCCGGCGTTTCCGTCCTCATTCAACCAATCCTGAAGGCTATTTACGCCATACTTTTGCCTGACATTAGCGTTATAATCGCTGAAGGAGACGCGATGGAGTGTTCCCCCGTTCTCTCCCTACGTCAACGCCTTGATTTCCTGCTTAACGTTCGTGTACACACGGGAATGCTCTCTAAACTTCTCACTAAACTTCTCCCTAGGCTGTCGGTGGTAATGAGGTGTAAATGGAAAAGGCCCTTAAAATTAGAGGATTATTGCCAAGTGGGATATCCCAAATCTCCTAGAAGCATCCAGAAAAACGGCTCACTATAAAAGGGCTTTCTGATTGATATTTAAGGGTTTTGATGTGAGGAGGTGAGCTGGACGGCGTCTCAGCTCAGTTTAGGTTTCCTTTCGAGGTATGCTCTTAATCAATCAATTATCTTTCCTTTTCATCACCCACCTCAGCTATATGGTAGAGCCATGGTTTCGTAATCGCTGCTCCGTGTCTTAACACCTTTGCTAGGCTGGCCAACACTCTTGCTGCAAGATTCTTTTTCACATGAAGCTCTTGGGTCGTTGGCAGAGGTGGGGGGGCTGCTCTCCACAATGTGTTTTGGGGTTCAGCTCGACATCTTTAGTCGATTTTATCAGAGTTAACTTGCACGAGTACACTGGAATTAGCTACGGGAGTTTTGCCAAAGTTTGCAAGTGTTCTTAAAAGTGGCCCGCATGTGCCTGGGTAGATATGACGGAGTCGTTAATGTGATAACAGTGGTTGGTTTTGTATTCGATTCTTGTTTGGGATCCAGCAGCTCGAGCTATATGTTCCCTGAACTCTTAGTTGTGATTTTGCATCATGTTGGCAGCACGCTGTCGTTGATGCGACGTCTTTAGCAGTGCGCTTTGTGGCAACAGCTTACCTAAGGCTCCAGAGAGCTTCATTTTTGTTCCTTTTTAAAACTTGGAATGTGTTCCGCCCATTTTTTGTTTGTACTATAGCTGGCGTTTGCTACAATGAGAAAGCTTTCGCAAGCTTCAATGTTTTTCATCCTTGATTCCTAATAAGTGATCGCGGTTGGCTGGCTGTATAACTATGGGTGTAAGTCTAGTTATGGAATTTTAGTTTTAAAACATCTTTAGTTATGAATTGTGCTTGATGTGATACCTTCTTCCCCTTGAAAGTCGTCTGTCTTTGTGAAGATGAAAACTTGTCTTGGTGGATGATCATTGAGCCACCAAAGGCTACTGTAGTGGGTCTGTTAAAGCCAAGGTGCTTGCGACCTCTTGGAATGAAGGGTCAACCGCCCACATCTGTTGCTAGTTTACCTACCCGTGTGAAGTATTTCAGCAGTCTGCAGGTTCTGATATGACTCATAAAGCCACGATAAATTCCTTAGTCTTCTTGCAGACTACAGGTCTCTTGAACATTACTTATCATGATGACATATAGTCCATCTGGAGGCCTTTCTTGGAGAGCTGCTGCTTAACATCCTTCTAAATTTTAGTGACACACCTTCATTCAGGAGGCAGCCTTTTCGCTCAGAATGAACTACTTTGTTTTTAGTGTTGCTATGCAGAGTTTTGCAAGAAACTTTACATGCAGGCCTTTGTATTTTTTGTTTGTGCATGGCAGCGTGGATTTGTCTCTGTTATGGTATGCTGCTTGTTGCCGCCCTTGTGGGATGTTGAGTTTCTGGAATGCAGAATATGAACTTTTGTTGACTGTGTTCTGATCATGCAGTGCAGGCATTTGAAGATCTTCTATATCATATTAGTTTCTCAAATAACTCTTACCGCTGAACTTTGCCACAATTCGGACTGTGTAAAAAGTGTCTTTTTCGTGTGAACAGCAAAGCTCCTCTCATCAGCTGGGGTTTTTCAATTCAGGAGAAATATTGTTTTGCGTGGTAAGCAAAATTTCAACCGTGTAACGAGAAAGGTGTCTTGCAGCAATTCAAGTACGTTTATATTCCCGAGGGAGGTCAGGCAACCGTTCCTCAGATGCAGCCGAACAGGACCTTTTCAGTAAGTAATGGTTTAACAAATTGCAGCTATCGTCAATGGTTGTGCTCATTTTGGAGAACAAGCAATACTTTTAGTGATGTCGAATCTAATGTAAAGGACTTGGGCCCAAACTAGAGGTTGATTTTATTATATTGGACTATGGTAAAGGGAAGTGAGGCCCTCGCGCGACGGCGAGCTGCTGAGCAAGGAGAGGATGTTGAGGTGGACTTCTCCAAGCTGCTTCAGAAGGGAGCACCTAGGACCCTGCAAGGTGTTATCAGGGAGGTGATGACTGTGGGCTTCTTTGTCACACTGCCCAAGGGCTACAAGGAAGGTTTCCTCCCAGGGACAGACCTAGGCATTACTGGTGGTGCGGCTTGTCTATCCAAAGTGTGGAAGGAGGGACAAGAGATAACTGTTCGAATTGTACCTATGAAAGATAATGCAGCTCGTGAAAAACTCACCGTGTTACCAGACAAAGATGAAGCACCAGATGGGACAAAGCTAATGGATTAGGAGAGGAGGGGTTGGGGATTAGTGTGCAAGTAGGATTGTATTACTTTGTCATAGTTGTTCTGAAGTTGATCTTATGTTATGAGTGAACTTGTGTGTCTGAGGCATTGTTTAGGCACATTGGAATTGCTGTTACAAGGTCTCGAGAAGGCTTAAACACATTAGAGATATATCGTAACATTTCTTTTGCTTTTATTTGATGGATGGGGTGTATGTTAAATGGGGTGTCTGTTACATGTGATAGATTTGTAGAGATGGATCAACCAGAGATCTCAGGCCTTAAGAAAGAAAATGGTGAGATCCACACAAGGCAGCAATATTATTGTAACTTAAATGGGATGGTTCAGAACTGTTAAATTGAATAAGTCTGGTTCAGCTGCTCAGAAAGAGAATTCTGAGATCAACACAAGTCAGTAACATTGTACTGTAAATGAAACTTAAATAGGATGGATCAGAACTGCTGATTTGAATAGGATTGGTTAAGGTGCCCATGACAGGCACTTATGACGCTAATGAAAGCTGATCTGGCAACATTATCAATCCACCCAAAAACTGACAATGGCAATGCTGACTATATGATGTCTCACAAGTGAGCCTTTGCATTAAATGCCTAGGTTACATAGCGTACTCTTTCCTTGCAGGACTTGACCTGCTATAGATGTTACCAATGTAGGGATTTTCTCCAAAAGATACATTATGCTTCAAAGATATATAATAGTCCGACCCCATGACTTTTAGTATTTGGCAAGGAGGATGAAAACTTTAAGCGAAGGTAAACGAAAGCTCCTACATAATGGCTGTTGAAAGGTTCTAGATTCCTCATGAAGCGCCTTGCCTTCCTTATATCTTCCTTACTCCATTTCAATGCCTCTCTCCCTCTCTCTCACTGTATGTCCTGCCTCTCTCCCTCCCTTAATTCCTCCCTTAATTTGTTGCCTTCCTCTCACTCGTTGCTTCTCTCTCTCTCTCTCTCTCTCTCTCTCTCTCTCTCTCTCTCTCTCGCCCCCCCCCCCCCCGTCCCCCCCAGCAACCTCCTCATCTAGAGGGGAATTTCCTTAAGTATTACGAATTTCCTTAAGCATTATTTCATACATGGAATGTCATAGCAACATGATGCTCATAGGAGTACGCCTAGACATCCCTATTGGGTAAACAAATTACTTCTCCTTATACCATACTATGGGCATGTGCCATAAATGCATTCAATGTGTCTCCCTTTGGGCGAACCATTGGCTCCCAGAGTCTCAAGCTTTCTTGCTTTTGCAATACATGACGAGGATTTAAGTGGTCAATAGATGGGACAATCACTTGGGAAACATGGGCATCTATCGACATGAAGCAACGCACAAGGCTTGCAATGATCAAAGAATGACCACATCTTAGGTCACTCAAGACTTCCCAATGTGAGCTTGAGAGAATTTGCATGTGTCCTTAAGCAGGGGATGATTTCAACATTCTCATATCATTTAATATAGGCTATGGAAAGCACAAAAAGGCAATTAAGGCAATTATCATTAGAGAAAGTCCGAAGTAGCGTAACAATGCAACTACCTTCAGAGTACGTCGGAATGAGATCCTTGATTGCAACTGGAGTGATGTCGTTGAAAAAAGAGTGATCAAAAGCAAGAATTGTTGTAATTTATTGAAAAGACATAGGAAATCTCCAAGTTGTGAAGATATATTCCACACGGTAGCATCAAGTCCAAGAATCATCAATTATTGAAAAGACATAGCAGATCTCCAAGTTGTGAAGATATATTCCACACGGTAGCATCAAGTCCAAGAATCTTCAATTGGAACCAAGACTTTTCAAACTGAAGACCATGGTAAGAGGGAAATTCCACAAAGGCAATTTGCTACTTCTATAAGGGACAACTAGCAGATGAAAAAATCATGTTGTACATGGGCTTTTTTGGTAATAGACTTGAACTTGTCCTTTCTTTTATGAGTCTAATTTGGAAATTTCACCTCAATTAGAGGGGCCACCTTGGCTTTATTACCACTAGCTGTAGTTCTTTGAGAGATCCTTCATCCTCATCTTGCTATTGAGGGGGCACACATCCATACCAAGTAGGAGCATTCTCTTGAACTAGTGGGGTCAATTCTTATGGTCAAGTTGTTTACGGTGGTTACACCCAAAGCGTTTCTACATTAGAATTCAGACAAACACTTCCCATCAAGTATTCAGTCACAGTCAAAACTATATTAGACAGAAGTCAAATCATATAATTATTCAATTGCACATTGGAAATAGCAAATATAGATAAGAAAGTGTCTCCTTATATTCATCATTATTAGATCATAGCAAAATATCAGGTATAGAACTGGTAAACATAGCATCATTGCAATCTGATCAATCTCTGAATCTCGTCAGACTACAAAAACTCATAAGCATGAACATAGAAGCTACATGCAGATAACTGAATAACTGCTTTTAGTATGCTGACTATGACAACTAGCACCTAATAGTACTACTTAGGACTAGAGCTAGTTATAGGTGCCTAGCTAACTCCTAACACCTGGCACTTCTAGTGGATAGGGTTTTTGATATGTCAAAAAACCGTAGACACGAACCCTTTACATCAGATATTCCTTGCAAAAGTCCAAGGCTATCCTTTCTGGTGATGAGCTCAATATATTCACCACCTTTGTCTTTAACAGACTGATCAGGAACATTGGTCTCAGAACATTCTCCTGCTTTTGTTGCAAGTACTTCATATCCAATCACTATGTTATGCTGTAGGATACTAAAGTGTTGAACTTGAGGGTCTTTCTTTGCTTTAGCTACTAACATATTTGCATTAGGTTCCTATATAGAAGTCTTTACATCTCCATTAGCAACATCTTTGATAACTGCATCTTATCTTCAACTTCCACTTCTTTATCTACTCTTTTACTTGTACCCTACACATCAAGAAAAGAAATCTAAAAATCAAGGTTAGTTTGAGGTTCCATTGCTTCCTCATCTTTTCTTGAGTATACTTCCTTTGCCTCCTTCAACTGATCTTCCAGCTTCTCATTCTCTGCCCTAAGTACCTCTACTATAAGCAGATGAGGAAAAAGCTTCATATGGTCTTTGAGCCACTACTATCAATCTTCTCTTCAAACTGGTCCACAAGGCTTGTGATGTTTCTATAAGATGAGTCTTTAGTTCACCAATTTCTGCCCCTATCATAAATACTCCATCCACTTCATATGTCATAGCTTTGAGTTGGATCTCTACACCCTCCAATGCTTTAATTCTTTCTTTAGCAACAATCATTGTATCAACTTGTAACTGCACACATAATATTCAGATAATCTTTGCAACTGAGTAAAAAATGCATCTTTCATTTCTCTAAGCCATTTTTGTACTATTGGTAAACACTCCTTCTGTATTGTAAATTGTTTAGTAAGCTACTAGATCTCCTCCTCTTTCTGAATTTAATACTGCTCAAAATCCTCTTACAGTCTCAACAACTGTTGCTTTAACTCCTTGATCTGCTTTCCTTCCTACTGGTTGACATCAATCTTTCTTTTCTTGTAAATACTTGGCATCTCCCTTATAATCTAAAGATCTCTTCCTGTATTCAAATAATGTTGTAATAAATGGACCAACTTTAGAATGATTATTGGCACCTATTAAAGTTTTCTTACCAACCTTGACCATCAGCCTATTATAAATGATGTTGAACCACAAAAGTTTATAGCCCTTCTCATTTGCTCTCAATACTGAGCAGCTTTCCCTTGATTGTATTGGTCTTGATAAGCAATTGGACCCTCTCCAGGTACCACTCCAATGGCTACCTTCTCATAGAATCTTGAACATTATACATCAAAAAATATTTTTTTGCTATTGCTGGCTGGCAGATACAATTCCTGGGTTTGCCACCATACCTGGAGCTAAGAGTCCTCCTGTCCTCTAAATTTAATTCCCCATATTGAGTTATCGCATCAGGCTGCACCTTCCAGATATTCCAAGGTAGACTGGCGTACTCCATCAGGCCGACCTCCCCCAACCAATTCGCATGCCGCTTCAGGTTCAATACCTTGCTCGAATGGCTTCTTCATCAGTGGAGAAGCAGTTTCTTCCACCAAATTATCCTCTTTCTCTTCAGCAGTCAGCTCCACTTCTGGCTCTAGTTTTGGCTCTGGTTCAATCGCTTCCTTGACTTGTGGACTCTTACGCGTTGGCTGTAGTGCATGCTACTTTCCCATGTTCTCTTCAATTTCAGCAACCTCGTTTAGCAAGTATAGATCAACATCTTCTACTCCAGCAACCTCTGACATCAATCAAAGATCTACATGAGGGATATGTGCCTATGAGAATGGAACCAAACTAACTTTCCATACAGCCGGCGTAGCTCACAAAACTTTTGATGACCACAAGCCGTTGCACTTTGACAAGTTGAGTGAACTCAGAGCTCTCCCACACACAAGTCTCAGAATGCATGTGCCATTGTACTATATCCTGATGCCACAATTGGTGATCTTGTTATGGAATGATTGTTCTCCCTTGTTGTCTTCTTAATCGTCAAAAAGTATCATCTCGAGATACTCCTACCATATGGTCACTTCCTTCACTCATGCCAAATATCACCTCCACATGAAATTGTACAATGCTTGTTAGAACATTACTCAAACTTGTGTCAGAAATGAGTCAAAACTCCTTCAAAATTGGATCCGAGTCGAACCCCCATTAGATCATTTGTAGTTTGGATAGATGTCGGCTCAGCTTCGTGTTGGTTCAGCTATTTGTCGAAAGTTAGTTGGAACCTAAACTGGTCGAAACAGAGTCGCACTTCCACCCAATCGACAGACTGCACCATCACATATATAACTTTCATTCATTTGCTTAATCCTTGTAACATTGCCACAGCATCCATATGCATGAATAAAACAATTTTGAGATTC
The DNA here is from genome assembly GCF_047967505.1 of Dipteris shenzhenensis. Classification (NCBI taxonomy): domain Eukaryota; kingdom Viridiplantae; phylum Streptophyta; class Polypodiopsida; order Gleicheniales; family Dipteridaceae; genus Dipteris; species Dipteris shenzhenensis. The sequence continues at coordinate 44,654,316 of NC_141611.1, forward strand.
CTCCATGTTGACAAACAAGCAAGTCGGATCTGCAGTCGGATCTAAGAAACTTGCTAGAACTGTATTATCTGCATCACCCCCAACTATAGTCTCATCTTCATCATTCTTGTATCTTCCACTTGACAAATGCAAATTATTACTGCCCCCATGCTTGTGTTTTCACATACTCTGGCTCCAACCACCTTTTGCTTTGGTTGAGTTGGATCATTAACAAAATATGTTTTGAGCCTAAAACCATTGATTGGTTTAGGGAAAGTATTACCATGCAAATCACTCACTAGAAATGTTCCTTGACTGAGCACTTCCACAATTCTATAAGGTCCATATATCTCAATTTCAATTTTCTTGCATGAGGTCCAAGCTTGGAATTGTACATCAACACCAAATCACCTCTTTTGAATAGTTTAAATTTTATATTCCTATTAATCCAAGTTTGTCTTCTTATCTGAATGATCTCAGAAATACTTGAACTAATGATTCAATCCTCATCAACTTCAACAATTGTTGAATTCTAAAAATTATGGATTCTTCAGGAGAGAATTTATGTTCTATAGCAATTCTCAAGCTCCCCACAATAAACTCCATTGAGACAATTGCCTTTGTGCCATACACCAATTTGAAAGGAGTCATACCGATAGTTACCTTGAAAGCTATTCTAAAAGCCCACAAAACTTAATCTAACTTCTGATCTTGGTCCTTAAGATTATCCTCAACTGTCCTTCTAAAAATGTTCATGATTATTTTATTGGAGCTTTCACTCTGTCCATTTCCCTATGGATAATATGCTATAGACTTCTTATGCAACATCATGTGAGTCTTGGTTAGCCTTGCAATGAACTTATTGATAAAATGAGTGTCCCTATTAGACACTATCTCAATTGGTATTCCAAACCTTGTCATGATATTAAAATGCAGGTTGCTTTAGTATCACTATATATCCAACAAATAATGTGCTACATTCCATTCCCAAATCCCAAAGATTGCATTGTCTAAGAGATAAAGTTCCATTGTACAATATCAAATGCTTTAGCAAATGTCCACTTGTAGTAAAAGGACATCCTATTGAGTGTACTTTTCATATTCTATTGGTGATATGTTTTCAAAGTATATAGCCATATTGGGTAGGACATAGACTATCATGTAGAAAACCTTTAATTCTATCAACTAATTTGGTTAACAATATGCCACCAACAATTGGTAATGTCACTTGATGGTGGATAATGGCAAGTCCATATAGCTAGGGTTGTGCATTGGAGCTAAATGGGCCCAAGATGATTGGAAATAATGAGGAAAGAGAGTGGTATAAAGAGAATTTAGTTAGCCCTCGCTTCAAAATGTGGCATGTTCTTGGATGCAAGTTTTGAGAAATAGAAGCTCTAGATCTCACGTGGTGTGTGGTTGTTTTGCAGATCAGGGGTTTCAGGAGTGCTGGGATGTGTCAGTTGGTATCAGAGCCAACTCCTGAGGTAGGAACTTCTGATGCGAGAACTTTTGACGAATTTTTCCTCTAGGTATGCCCTAAAATTCGAAATTCGTTGCTGCGATTTCTGCTGGGTTCCTGGGTTAACAGGGGTGGACAGATGTAGGGAAAAGGTAGAAGAAAGGAGGGAGAGTTTTCGAAATTCCTGAAGGGGCCTGAGAGAGAAGGCTGTAGGAAGCAGGAGAGAGAGCAAAGAAGAAGGAAAGAAAGGGAAAAGTAGAACGGAGAAAGCTGCGAGGCGAAGGACTGGACAAGGGCTCAGTTCTCAGTGTGCAGTTGGGAGCAAGTTTCGTTCCTAGGTGCCAGGTCTGATCCTGGATTCTCCTTTCCAAGAGTGGTATCTTGTGTTTCTCTTGCTTTTGTCCTCTTGTGAATGTCTCTCATCCTCCTTCTCTCTCTTGCCTCTTGCTTCCTATCCCATCTCCCTCTCCCTCATCCTTCTCCTCTCTCTTCTGCCCCCTCTTCTCATGAGGATTCACACTTGCAACAATGTCGATAGCCATTTGTGTGACACCTAGGGCCTATATGTGCTTCCTTAGTTCTTGCAAGGACTAGCTTGCAGTAGGAAGCTACATGGGCACACCTCTAAGATCCCCATGGTACATGACCCATGTTAGAGACCACACATTTTTGGGTGTCGTTGATTTATTGGTACGCTTTTTCTTGCATGTTCTTCTCCTCTTATATCCCATTTCCCAACACTTAGTAGTTAGGTGAAAAGTAGTTAGTTTTGGTGTTTTTGGAAAGGTATGAGCTGAGAAAAAAGAAAAAGTGAGTGAGAAGATAGGTAGGTTTGTAGATGCTTTTTAAGGTTTCAAGATGCACAAATCTACGAAAAGGTAATCATTTCTAAACCTTGTCGGTTGTCCAATCCTCAAAGAAAAGCCAAAAAGTGATGATTGGGAGAGTGTTTCAAGGTCTTGGAAATGACAAACAATCCTCTTTTTTTAAGGAAACAATCTATTTTGCTCCAAAATTGCTTGTTTTTTGTCATTTCTTGTTGCTTCATGTTTCTAAGTAGGTAGAAAAGTACTCCCCAAGCACTCCAAACACTTTATAGAAGCCATAGAAGCTCAGAAATCTCCAAAAATTCTATTAGCAACACAGTTTGGGGAAGACACGTTGAAGTTAATCCTAACCCAGCATACATTGAATTATAACCCTATGCACATTGGTTTAGCACACTGGGTTAGCATTGACCATGTTGGGTTAGAAGTTGACCATTTGACATAGATTGACACTCTGAGACCTGACAAGATCTGCCAGTTGGCACATTAAATGCACAAAATCTAATCGAATATAGGGGTCAACCCTTAACCCAATGCATGCTAAATTATTAACCAAGTGCATGCTGAGTTATTTATCTAGTGTACACTGAGTTAGCAACCCAATGCATGCCAAAATAGAAAAGTTAATGCTGAATAGAAAATGTTAATGGTGAATTAGCCTTAATTTAGTGCCTTGTTGACTTACCAAAACATTGAATTATCAACCCAGCACACACTGAGTTAGTAACCCAACACATGCTAAATTAGAAGCATGTTGAATAAGCACCATGCTAGGTTAGTACTAGGGGCCACAAGGGTTAGCCACAAGGGGCTACCACCCCTTGACTTCACATCAAAGTAGAATCAACCTAGAATTGGGGCCTCAACTGTGCCGAAAGACACAAGCATTTGAGATCAAGAAGAGTCCTAGGAGCTAATTATGAGCCTGAGGATAGTGTCTCATGTACCCTCTTATCAAACTACACACCTACCTTTGCATTCTTAGGGCCAACAAGCTTAAAAATCAATTCTTATAGCATGCACAAACCAATGGGAGAGGGAGAACTCTCTAAGCTAGAGCCTCAATGGCTCTGAACTCTAGCTCTAATGATACCCAGTCTCCTACCCCTTCTACAATCACTAGATTAAGGGAAACCTTTCCTAACATGATGCATAGGCTTGGACTAACTAGACCCATGGACATGCTAAACACATTTGCTAGGCAAAATATAGTGTTCGTAGAGCCTCAAGTGTTAGCCCAGCCATCGATGTTGAAAGAAATAAATAGGGAACCAAGTCCCATTAGTGTTGAAAGAAATATTTAGGGAGCCAAGTCCCATCACATCTTTTGGCAATAACTACCACCACATCCATTCTTTGATGAAAGCCACCCATATAGGGGTGAATTTGGACCAAGACTCACTCAAGAGTTTCAAATACCAAAACAAAGTGGACAAAGGAGTAATACAAATGGTCCACAAACAAGACACCCCACATCCAAAGTCCCATCATTTCGTACTTGGCCACAAAACATGGGAGGTATGCCATACCAAGTCACCGCCCGTTATAGGCCTATGCCTAGGGTGAACAAGGCACTTCTCGGAGGACCTCTAGCCTGACCTATTAGGCCCAACCAACCCCAAGTCCCAATGAAAATTCCTAGTGGGTTAGGGCCTTCAAATCCTACATTTGTACAGCCACCACCAAATACGTGGAACCTCCATCAGAATCACCAATCTATAGAGTAGGGTCACCATATCCTCAAGCTCTACCTACTCCACAAATGGTACTTATTGATGAGGCAATGAGGATCCTAGTACAAGCCCTACGAAGGGGGGCATGCCTCCAACATTTACAAGAAGAGACCAAAACACTTCCACAATTAAGCCCATCACAGTCTCCAAAATAATCACCAAGTTCCTAGGAAAAGGAGCCCTAGTCTCCCATATAGAGCATTTTAAACAAATCTGTGAGACCTTTGGTGACATAAGTGATTTAGACAATGTCAATCAAGATTTTGGATTGAGTCTTGATGACAAGGGAGGTCAATGGTTCAAATCCTTGAACCCCAAGGAGGAGATCAATTGGGACACCTCGTGCAAGGAATTCATAGTAGGGTTTGCCCCCAACGGACCCAAATGTAGTCTTATCAACTAGATCTATGAAGACAAGGAGATTACATTGCTAGGGTTAAACATTTGAACTTGATATGTGAACCTCATGAGAGAATGAGTGGTGCACAACCATTACATCTAGGTAAGAATATGAAGGAAAAGGCTCAAGGGAAAAAGCCTTCATCCTCCTCATCTAAGGCATTACAAACTTTGAAGGCCATAAGTTTGAGTGAAGCCAAATAGACAGCCAGGACTGGTAAAGGCATGAACCTGGAGGAGTTGGCTACCAACATGTTAAATCAACTAAGTCAACAATGGAAAGGAGGAAAAACAAGGGAAACCCCCTGGTAATACTCATCTATTCCCAAGGCAAGATAATGTTTGGTGTGGAATTTGTATGGGGAACCACCCCATAAACGAGTGCCCCCATTATGCATTATGGGTAAATCATTAGACATCATAATGTCAATATCCGAAGACCATCCCCAAGCCCATGTACCAACCAAGACCACCACTGATAGTGCCAGTGCCTCCAAATCTACCCAACCAGGGACATTTAGCAATACAAGGAACTAGTCCTACCAACCAAGGCCAATTTAGGGCTCAAAATCTCCCATTACCTCCACCTATATTGGGACCTCAACCATCTCCACCATGAATCCCTCCTATAAACCAAGTCTTAGTAGAGAAATTCCCTACATATTAGGAAGATTTGGATCACACTTTTAGTGGGAGTGATTACTCTCAATACGATAATACTATGAGTCACTCCAACTACATAAGTCATTATGTTATGCAGGATGACCAATATATTATGGATCCTATCTCTCACCAACAGTCGGTGAGGGATATGACCTCCTTGACAAGGAGACCATTGATTCAGTTCTATGTATGCCAAGAACCCCATAGGGCTAGTGAGTGTCCATACAAAATGGAAACCAACCGGTCGATATCTTGCTACAAGTGCCAAGGACCTCATTTCTTAAAGGATTTCCTATACAAGCATGAGCAAAACCATGCCAATGGTAGCCACCTCCAATGCAGGTGCACCATTGTGTTTTGATTGTGGAATATATCACCTTTACAAGGACTATCCGATGCAAAGGCCACCTAGAACTACTAATGATGCTAAAGTCAGCATTGACATGATGAGTGTAGAAAGAGGCCAAACTATCTGTCATGTCCTTAAATGTGATAACTAGGGCCTAGGCTAGAGCCTTTAGCAAGGAACTTTATAAGCGGTCCAAAAGAGATAAGGCTAGCACATCCTAGCCTAAAGCGATAAATAGCAAGGGTGCAATTAAGGTGGGAAAATGTTCCAACACCCTTGTCCACCTCATCCTCTTCTAGTCATACTCCCTCAACTGACAACCAATTTAATCAACCATAAAAAGGAAGGGATGATACTTGGGGAGTGGTGACCTATAAGAAACCCATGACCCCCAAGGGATAAGGAGAATACCCAGACACTGTCATCGAGAAACAATGCCTTGTTGAGGCACAATAGCTGGTGTGTGACTACCAAGAAAGATTTGAGCAATGGCTCAAGGCAAGCAAGGGACCAAACAGTATACATCCTAACCACTAGACTACTAATAGAGTCCCAAAAGCCTCCCATGTACTCAAAAGAGTGGATGAGGAAGGATCACAAGGCTCAGACAAAGGAAGGGCTATCTACTTTTGTGCTTTACGCTCGGCCACTATTGGGCGTTTTTTCTCTGTGAGGAGCAACAACACTTGGTTACGCATGTGCTAGAGTTCCTCATCTACCAACACAACAAACTTGGAAGGACGTATTTTTGCATTGTTCATCGTCATTGAAGTAAGGCTTCATGTTTTGCCAGCATATATTTCTAGGAGTGTTCGTTTTAAAATTGTGTGCCGACTTGGTTGTTATCATTGGTGGAACGAGCCATTTCACGAATTCAGAGAACTACGAGAGAGAGACAAGAAAAGACTATGCAACCACGTGATTTTGAGTGCCTGAATAGAACGTGAACGTAGGTATTGCATCCACACAAGATTTCCATGGTAGTTAGCACAAAGAAAATGTTTGCTTCTTGACGGCTAATTCGTTTTCAATTACACTTAATTCTCTGTAGGAGGAATGGCGCCGAACGAAACAATTCATAGGTAGGGTCCAAAATACCACCGAAACCTTCCTTCACTTGAATGCAGAGAATCATTAGATTCTGATAATCAAACGAAGCAGAGCAGGAGTTGGGGTCCAGCCATGGAGCACGCAAGAGACCGGAGATGGGAGGAGGTACACAGAATCGAAGTAGAGCAGCAAATAGGGTCCCGCCATGGAGAACACAAGAGACCTCAAACGGGAGGAGGTACAGAGAATCGAAATGCAATGCCACGGAGCCAGTGAGCCAAACGACTGAAGACCTCGTTGCATGCACCAAAATACACATGCAGACTGCGCATGCCCAATTTATGGAATCTACACTTTAATCACCACACGTGGACCAATGAAAAAATAAACCCAACAAAAAATCCAAATAATCATATTTTCTGCTTTGAACCTTTTAGGCAGACGTTCTATTGTGCTTGTTTTAGAAGGACTGCTTCTTTATGTCATTCTACATTGCTACTATTGCGGGTGGCCAGCAATCTTTTATCTGTTGGTGTAGATTCACAGATTTGCTAGGAGCCTCTCAATAGACTGTTCAGTGCATTTTTTAATTGTTTGAGGGAACGATTGGTTTTTTAAATCAAAGTCCTCATTTAAAATTCCTTTTATCTCTGAGTGGCTTCGTTGTATCTCTGTATATTTCAGAGTCAAACAAAACAACAGCCAGCTGCTCTGTAGAATTTGCACAGCCACATTTCAAAGAGGAGCTTGAGGGCAACTTGCCAGATTACTTGAAGTTGTCTCTTGTTGTAGTCTAACGCTCTTTGCTCTCTCAAAGCTTTTGACACAATCTATATAGCTCTGGAGTGTTGTTCCCTTCATAAGTTGTTCGGATGATTTGTAGTGGTTCTCAGAATCAATGTCTGAGAGCTTTCTTGATATGTTACAGCTTCTCTCGAGGTACTCTTGGCTTTGAGATTTCTCCGAGCGACGGTTGATTTCGATGAAGGATTCTATGTTATGAATTGGATGACTTGTAAAACGTTTTCTTTGGCTAAATTTTTCTTTAAATGACACATGGCAATGCTCTTTGAACATTATCACTAATTTTCCTAAGTTCTTCAAAAGTGCCTAATGCTGGTCAACTTTCACATTGACCAACCAATTTGAGCAGTTCATTCCAGCATCTCTTTCACCCCTTGTGGAACTCCTAAGAGACTTCTTATCCCTTAACTTTTACGTGCATATTGGGAGGTATTTTTCCGTTGGTTGCCTATGGTTAAGATCTTTCTATTGGCAAGTGCTTTTATATATGGCAAATTTTCATCCTAAAACTCTTGTTTATCAAGAGATTCTTCTCATATTTGTTTGGGAGAAGTGACGATTGTATGAGTGCAATTGATTTGGAGGAGGACGAGCGTGCTTGTGCTCACATGATCCTGCATGTCAATAGGCCTCTTTGCCATTTTGGTGAAGCCTCAACAAGGCTGCTATAACCACTAGTTGTACTATGCTTCTAGAAGAAGTTGTTGTCTTACAACCCTCTCATCAGGTTTTTATGTCATCTCAAGGAAGTGCCTCAAACTCTAAGGTGGACATGTAGTCTTGATGTATTTGTTTGCAAGATTCTCAGCTATATATAGCTGTATAAAATATCTATAAATATGCTTGAACAAATAAAATGCTTGACTTTCACTATACATGGTCTATGTGACATTAGAAAATGGAAGCTTTTGTGGGCATATGTCAATGACTTGTAGCTTGATATAAGAGCACCATCAACATATGTATGCAGAAAGGACAAGACACTTTGTTGTTTATGACATCTTTTATGCAAGACAACATTCTTTTTGGGGTTTACTTTCTTGTAAATCATGCTCTTCGGTCCATTGTGGCTTTAAAAGATAAGGCAGGTGGATCATTATGCAATGTCTTATTCAGGGTGAAATACTTGAATTTGCCTCAGTTTTTGCACCTCAATCTTCTCATCAAAGAGCATTAATTTGGACTCTATGCAATAATATCCCTGAAGGCAACATGCATTTAGTTGTGGGATTTCAATAATGCAACCCATCAAAGGGATGATACACTTGTTAACACCCACATGCTGACATTAGAACGTGAACACTGGTCTCGATTAATCTTTTCAGCTCAACCTTGTGGATCTTTGGAAGGAGATGAAACCTATGCTTTTAGGATATAATTTTCAGCATAATGCCCAATTTGCATATCGATCAAGATTGGACCATTGGTACATGGTAAATTTGCAATAGTATGATGCCCTTACATATGGTAAAGTCAATTGAGAAAATTTGACAGAACTAGTCATGTCAGAGATTTAACTCTACTTGAGCTTTGTATGCTTATGTCACGCTAAGCATATGTGATAGAGTAATGATCATAGGAAAATAGTCCAATGGGAAACTAAGGCCAGGAAAAAGGATCTCTTGGATAAAGTTTGTGCTTCTAAAGAGTTTTTCAAAAGTTTACATTCTAAGAGGCATGCTCAAAATATTTGTCAGGTTTTGACATCTAATGGTTGTTGGAATTCCCCATGGGTGCACCTTGCTTAGGCCTGTATACAATGTCACTCACTTTTCTTGACAGTTTGGGAATCTAGAGTCTCATTTGCAAGAGGTTTGGTTGGTGCATCGAAATCTTCTACATCATGTCTCACATATTATTAGTCGGCTCTACAACTTGAGGCATCTTTCAAAGATAGAGAGCTAACTGATGCATTGAAATCATGTAGCAAATGGAATTCTTTGAGTTGGAATTCTCTTAGTATGGAGTTCTTTCTTGCATATTGGGATGCCCTTAAGCCTATTATTTCTATTGCATATGATTAGTTATGCTTGGAAAATATCAACAAATGCTAGCTGCTTGGAAGAAAGGTGTGGTTCAGCTGGTCCCAAACAAACATTTTTGTGAATTGTTTGCTAAGTGACAACCTATTACCAATCATGAAAATCATTAAGGTGGGTAAATGGTGGTTGATATAACTTGTGTGGCCTTTGGTGTGACTCACGTATTGTGGGGATTTTGAAGGTGTGTTCATTGAGCCTCCTACTCCAAGCTATTCCATGTGGGAGCTGTGCAAGCATGTATGGGTCACCGTGTCACGCAAATGGTTTCCAAATGTAATTGTGAAACCTCATGAGAAGAAGAGGAAAGGAGAGACCTTCTATTTCTCACAACTTGCATCCCACATTGAAGACCAAACTCAGCTACTTGGCCTTTTATATATGCCACCTTTTGATGGGAGGGCCAACCCTATTCTCTTTATACCACTCTCTTTCCTCATTCTTTAAGGACCATTTGGCTCTAAGGCACAATCCTACGGACTTGCCACGATCCATCTAGTGACATTACCAACTTGAGGTGGCATATTATGAAGCAAACGGTTAACTTGCCCCCCTTCTTATTCTTGATCTAGTCCCATGGACCTTGCAAAGGTCATGTTTGTGTGAAGGTTGTCACTGAAGGTCATTCTTGTTGTGACCTTGAGTGAACCTTCCCTGGCTGTATTGCTTGAAGGGCTTTAGTGGATCCTTTGTTTAGGAATTGCTACTAGAAGTAGTGATAAGCAATTCCACTGTACCTGGCACCTCATGGCATGGGCAAGTTGGAGTGGCTAGACATTGGATGGAGTGATCTGAGCTGAGTACTTGTGACCTTTCAAAGAAAGACAAAGAAATGTAAGGTGTAAGTTGAGTAGGAAGGTGTAAGTAGGGAGATGCTAGTGGTGTTAGTGGTAGCAGGGTAACTACTAGCGTATTATCATTCTCCTCCTAGATTTGTGTTTGAGTGGGACTCATATTGGATTCTTATCAGACTATATCTTTGACATGCCATGTTTGGATGCTTGGAGTTGTGCATGACATTTTGTCTTGCTCTGTGGTATAGGTTTTTCAAAATCCATTTTGTGGATAACATTTCACTGAGGACTTTGCTTGGAAGTTTTTTGAGGTTGTGGTGCCATATGGAGCTTTGTTTGTTTGAGTCATCAAATCCAGCTGAGTCTAATAAAATGCCATACAAGCCTCTAGAATGAGAACTATGGCTAAAGAGGTTTATAGCATCTTGGATTCCAATAAAGTCCTCTAAGTTAAAATGGATATTACATTGGGAAGCTCAAATGGTTAATTGGGTACTAGTGTTAAGCAGCAAAAGAAGAAGATTAAGACAAAAATAAAATGAGGAGGGAAATTTGGAGTTAGCTAATGGAGGGTGGGGTTAGTAAATGAAAGGGAAAAAGGTTGCAGCATCACAAGAGACTCATCTAGATCCATTTTGATGTCATTACATTCATATGCAATCAAACTCATCCTTTGGAGCTCTTGGTGTAGGACCACTTGTTGTTCGATATGTGGAGGAGTACCTTGGGAAACTAGGGGTTTGACATGTCTTTGATACCAAGGCCTCGATGAAGTAATTAGGGTTACATACCCTCATTTGGTGAGGAGTTTCTTTACATGGTAGCAACATTTCATTAAGGTCTTTGGTATCTTCTACTGCAGCAACAAGTTCTTGTGGATCTACTACCATGGAGTTGGATTGAATGCCACACTAAAGGAGTGGTTTTGTATTTCCTCATCAAGGCCTTGAACTATCATCACCTTGTCTTCTATGGACCTTGCAATAGGTTCTTTAGTCACTATCCCCTTTTTAGGTATGGGTCCTTATGTAGCTATTGCGATGTATTCTTTGTTGTCAGTGGTGATATACACTCAAACTTTTAGGGTCTCCACTCTGACTATTGTGGGTAAAGAGGGATGAAGTTTCCCTTAAGTCAAACAAGAGAATGTGGGATGCAGTGTTAATGACATTTAGGGATCCATATTTGAGTGTTGCCATCATAATATCCTTGAGCTTGCAGTAGTTCCTTCTTGATCCCAGATTTATTATGCCTTTGTCAATTATAGCCTCTCACATGTTCAACTTCCCATTGTATCATTGTAATAAAGTGATATATGTACTCTGTAGCAAATGTGAGTAGGACCATAATGCCTTAGATATCTTTTGATTTTATCAAGCCCAAATTGCTTCTGTAAAAGCGGTTAGCAAAGATAATTCCTCAATCACATTGGCAAGCTCTTGTGGGATTCCATTGTGTCTGCATGGTGAGTGTGATAGGTTCTTGTGTAGCTACCATGAAGCTTGGTGCCAAATTGCTTACTAATGAAGCTTCTTGTGTAGCTCCCAAAGTAGATTCCATTTTTTTGGGGGTAGGCTCTTGTGTTACTACCTTATTTTGGAGACAGGTTCTTGTGTAACTATCGTTTTCTTTGAAGATGATGTAGTGAATTCATGGCATTTTGATAGACTAGAGGTCAAGTAGGTTCTTGTGCTATTGTCTCTTTTTTGGAGATAGGTTCTTGTGTACTGCTTGATAGAAGGAATAATTTTTTTTGTGTGTGTGATTCTCCTATAGTGGTGCTTTCCCTTGCCTTAATATTAGATTCTTGTGGTTTCACCTTTTTCAAGGTAGGTTCTTGTGTTTCTACTCTCCACTTTTTCCTTGATTTTTCATAATTGATAGGCCTAAATTTGATGGTTGCCTCTCATTTGTAGATGACGAATTATTTTAGAGGCTTTGGCCCCCATTCTTTGTTTTGCTCTTTATTGAGAACATTGTCTTTGCTATTTGAAGATGATGGAGGTGATCTTGTTACACCTAGTACCTTGGGTTTCCAAGGTAGTATCCTTGGGCTTGTGGGAACCCAATGGTAGTGTATCTTCCTTGTTGGGATGGCATCATTTTGTTCTTTGATGTCAAGGTTTGTTGTTTACATGATGGGGTGACTTTTGATGTCAAGATTTCATCATAACCCAAATACACGATTCATCTTCAAAGTACCCTTGGGCTTGTAGTAGACCCTTTCAGACCCACACTTGCTTGGTTGCTCTTCTTTTTTGTTTTCTTTTGCTGGTGAGGCTCTTGTAGAGATCGAGATGTGGTAGTAGATGTTGGTGCTGATGCTTGGATGTTGGTCCATTTGGTAGCATCTGGTTGATTCATCACCAAACAATCCTCTATAAGAGTGCTCTTAAAAAATAAGGCATTGCAGATATATCCTTTAAGAACTGTAGCTCAAACACTCCTTAGCATATGGTGGGAGTAATGAATCAAAAAATTGAGCAGGTCCAAGAATAACACAACCACTAAGAGTATGGAGACCAAGAGGCTACAAATGGTCAGTAATGACTCAAAAATTTGAGCAAGTCCAAGAATAACACAACCACTAAGAGTATGGAGAGCAAGAGGCTACAAATGGCAAGTGTCTGGAAGGAGACAAGAAGAGAAACCTAGCTCCGATACCATGCTACGAAACAAGATGAGTGCTCAATGGGAAGAAGATGCTCACGAGGGAGGAGATGGAAGGACGAGATGATGAGACCAACACACAATAGAATCTGGGTTAGCTATCACCTCCACAAATGGAAAGCTAGGATGATCCACACATACAATGGAGGAAACCACCCAACCAAGTCTCCATCATCCACATCCAACCCCTATTCAATATCCACTTCCACCAATCATGTGAAGGGACCCTCTAGACAACTTGATGTAATAATCTCAACAGAACTGACACAGAGGGCACAAGGGATATACTTGCTTCCACTTGCATATCCTATCTTTGGTGGAGAATTTGCTTAGAACTATTCTCCACAATATGACTTAAATGCAGTGATGGTCTAGCTTTCCAAGATCGGGCCAATTGTGAGCCCCAAATGTGGGCAAAGTCATGAGGTGCCCATTGTGATCAGGATGATGAGGCATGATAAGAGGATGAGAAGATTGAAAATCTACCAAACTGCAATGTGTAAGCTCCTTACCTACAGTGTTGAACCAACCCTTAAGGTTGGTAGCTTGATGATGCCCATATTGAAAGGCCAGGTTGAAGCCTAGTAAAGGTTGGGATAATCAAAATTTTCACCATCTCTAGTAATTGATATCTCTGCATTAATTCCTCCATCATAAACGAATCATGTTTACAATAGTCCCATAAGTTGGCCCATGTAGCTTAGCGAGCCATTTGTAGCATAAGCTGACACACTTGTCCTTCATATCCTTTGGCCCAAGACCTCCTTGAATCTTAGGTGTAGTTGCATAATTATAGGCAAAAGAATGCAATTGCTCTCTCCACCATAAGATGTCCTTTGACAAATTTTCCACCTCCAACAGTCCATTTTTAGTGAAAAGCATAACTATGGAAGTGAAAACAAGCAATGCTTGAGAGTGGTGAGCCTGACCAACAAGGATATCTTTTTTGCTTCCACCGATGAAATTTTTCTTGCACCTTTGAATGCACTATTGAAGACGCTACTTCATGGTTACACCTAGTCCCATAGAGCATCCAATGCATCAAAAAATAACATCCTTTGGGATTTTGGTAAAACCATAATCACATAACCAGTCCCTTCTCCATATCAAGATTCCAATAGGAAGAGTTGCTTATTCTACGTGACCGAGTAGTCAATGGCTAGTAAAATATTGAGGATAGCTTTGTGGATATTTTTGCCATGTAGAAAATCATATTGTCTTTGATGCAAACAGGAAGCTAGAATAAACTTGACCCTAACTGCAAGTGTCGTTGCCATAATTTTATATGCTCCTTTGAGCATTGTAAGAAGCTGCCCATCCCTAGGAGAAAGTCTATTGGTCCCTTCGGTGTCATTTTGATGATGCCTTTATTAACTAATTGAGGTAGCTACCCTACCACACAATAATGATTGAGCAGATTAGTGAGGCCTTGGCCACAAATATCCAAAAGTGCTTATAGAAGTCCACCATCTAGACCCGAGGCTTTCTTAGTAGCAATGGATTACGCAATGTACTAGAGCTCATTGAGGTAAACAAGCATTGTAATAGCAGCACCTCTTGCTTAGATAGAACTAGAGGAGTGGGTTTAAGGAGCATTGCCACCCATTCATCGTATCCAATGACTGGACTAGGGCTAGAGCCAACTATGGTTGACAAATGTTGCAGCATAGACAATAACTTCATTGCGCTGATCGTGAAGAACCATATGTTTTCCTTGCATTTCTTGTCTTTAATATGCTTAAAAAAGAAATTAGAAGGACAGACACCTAAACCAATCCAGTGAGTGTGGACTAAATGTCGACAAGTGCCAACTTAGAGTTTTCCAATGGCCGAAGATGGAGATCTAGCGCATTAAGTAATGGGGTTCCTCCTTTGCCACTGATAGCACAATTGCAAAATACTTCTTAGCCATTCAAATTTAGGCTATCGAGATTCTAATTACGTGTCTAGATCTCTGGTGAAGCACAAAGACATGGCTTGAATTTAGAAATGAAGCCTACTACAGAGCGCTGTTTCCAAAAGGAGCAGATGCCCCTGACATTCCAACTAATACAAGTGATGGCACTGATGGGAGAATTGATTGTCAAGAAGAACTTCATCTTCCATAAGCTCTAGCAAAGAGCACATAAATTCATAAAGGCAAGTGAACAATGAGCTTGTCCCTTGATATTTTGAAGGGAATTGGCCTTTGATATGCGTGAAGTGCTAGCTCCGCCATTGGACATCGTCTGAAATCCTGCCACATGGCCACCATTTGCAAACCTTGATAGTGGACCTCACCGTACGAAACCCGTTTTTGTCGCTCCAAGAATGTCCCTCGAATGTCCTTGTCTACAATCTCCTTAACCTTATGTTGCGCATTCTATAGTAACTAGTCTCTTGTTTGTCATTCGAACCCTTTGGGAGAAGAAAAAAGTTATGGGTTGAGTACAATTGTATTGGTACCTAGGCCTTGATGTAGAAATGAGAGATT